>NW_016815820.1:2421917-2431344 GCF_001698545.2 Rhinopithecus bieti | reverse complement strand
AACATTTTCTTTTTTTTTTTGAGACGGAGTCTTGCTCTGTCCCCCAAGGTGGAACGCAGTGGCAAGATACTGGCTCACTACAACCTCTGCCTCCTGGGTTCATGCAATTTTCCTACCTCAGCCTCCCCAGTAGCTGGGACTACAGGAGCCCACCACCACACCCGGCTAATTTTTGTATTTTTAGTAGAGACGGGATTTCACCATGTTGGCCAGGCTGGTCTCGAACTCCTGACCTCCGGTGATCAGCCTTCCTCAGCTTCCCAAAGTGCTGGGATTACAGGCGTACGCCACAGCGCCCAGCTCTCAATTTTAAACTCAGAATACAGCCAGGCACGGTGGTTCACGACTGTAGTCCCAGCACTTTGGGAGGCTGAGGCGGGCGGATCACCTGAGGCCAGGAGTTCAAGACCAGCCCAGCCAACATGGCAAAACCCTGACTCAAAAAATACAAAAATTAGGGCCGAGCACGGTGGCTCACACCTGTAATTCCAGCACTTTGGGAAGCCAAGGTGGGTCGATCACAAGGTCAAGAATTTGAGACCAGCCTGACCAATGTGGAGAAACCTTGTCTCTACTAAAAATACAAAAATTGGCTGGGTGTGGTGGCTCACGCTTGTAATCCCAGCACTTTGACAGGCCGAGGCAGGTGGATCATGAGGTCAGGAGTTCGAGACCAGCCTGGACAAGATGGTGAAACCCCGTCTCTACTAAAAATACAAAAATTGGCTGGGTGTGGTGGCTCACGCTTGTAATCCCAGCACTTTGACAGGCCGAGGCAGGTGGATCATGAGGTCAGGAGTTCGAGACCAGCCTGGACAAGATGGTGAAACCCCGTCTCTACTAAAAATACAAAAATTAGCCGGGTGCAGTGGCGGGTGCCTGTAATTCCAGCTACTCAGGAAGCTGAGGCAGGAGAATCGCTTGAACCTGGGAGGCGGAGGTTGCAGTGAGCGGAGATTGCGCCACTGCGCTCTAACCTGGGAGACAGAGCAACACTTCGTCTCAAAAAAAAAAAAAAAAAAAAAAAACCCTCAGAATAATAGGGGTTCCCTCCTTATGGGACTGTAATGAGCTGTAATGAGGACTGAACAAGACAGTATATGTAAAGAAAATAGACAAATGCCTGGGACATTACAAGCATGTAATCACTCAAATATGTTGGCCATTATTGTTATTAGCAAGTCACCTAAAAGATCTCAGCGGCTCAGAAATCAAAATTTGCCAAACACCCTATTTCTAGTTCAATCTACACAATCAAATTCCTATCCAAGGTGTTTTGGCCAACCCTGTTAGGTCTCCCTCCCCGCCTGGGGTCCCCCAGCCGACTCACCTGGGCTAGTTGGTCCTCAGCCAAGACCGTCCCTCGCTCCTTATACTTGGCCTGTCAGACAAAGAGACCAGCATGAGTTAAGAGAGTGGACGCTGGGGGCCGGGCGCGGTGGCTCATGCCTGTAATACCAGCACTTTGGGAGGCCGAGGCGGGCGGATCACGAGGTCAGGAGACTGAGACCATTGTGGCTAACACGGTGAAACCGTCTCTACTAAAAATACAAAAAATTAGCCGAGCGTGGTAGTGGGCGCCTGTAGTTCCAGCTACTCGGGAGGCTGAGGCAGGAGGATGGCGTGAACCCGGGAGGCGGAGCTTGCAGTGAGCCGAGATCGCGCCACTGCACTCCAGTCTGGGCGACAGAGCAAGACTCCGTCTCAAAAAAAGAAAAAGAAAAACAAGAGAGTAGGCGCTGGGGTCCCCCACTTGTGCTGCCACAGCTTTGGGATGAAAAGAGGAGGGTTTCTCTTAAATGGTTTTCTTAGGGAGAAGGATAGGGTGAAGGAGTAGAATCGACGACTGTAGATTTCTGAGTAGAGTCCCATTTGTAGTTAAAACTTGGGTAAGTGGGAGAAAGGGCTGGGCATCTGGGAACGCTGCCAATCCACCGGAAGCTGGAGACATTCTGTATTCCGGGGCCAAGCAGCCATCAGATTCTGCTGGGAGGTGATTAACGGGTAGGACTCGGCTCCGGGAGATTTCAGTCTCGCACGGGTCAGGGGCAGGTTGTGGGTCGGCCTTCTTCCTGCTCACCTCTGCAAGTTTCTTCTTGGCGATGGCGCCAGCTCCCACCCCACGGCGGTGCATTCCCACCCTGGGCCCGCGGGCCGCCCAGCTGCAGCGACCCCAGGTCTCCGCGTCCCGGGCTCCACCGCCCGCTCCCCAAGGCGGAAGCCCGAGCCGTGCGTCATCTGCACGCGCCGGAAGCCACGACGCGCATTTCCTGCCGCGGGGCTGAGTGTCTCCGGTTGCTACCGGTTAGGCGACCCCGCCTTTAGCTAGTGGCCAAGATTCTCAAAGCCTCGCGGCGAGGAAGGCACGAATATTCGCGCGCGGCCGAGGCCCTTGTTGGCTAGTGCTGGGACGTGGAGCCCCGGCCGCCAAGGCCCAAGCTTGTGCATTCCGCCCACGTAGGCGCCTGGGGCCCTGGTCTTCCTCGACTGCCCCTCCACTGCCTGGAGGTCTTCAAATGCCCTTGGACCACCTCTTATGTGCCAAACGCTGTGTTGGCCATCAAGGGTTCCATATTGAGCATAAAATAGCCCTCTGCCCTAACGGAGTTAACCTGTTGGAATCACATACAAAGGATTCTGACTACGAAGGGCCTTTAAGTTAAGTTGAACTCTGAAGTCAGATTGCCTGGCTGCGAAGCTCAGTTCCACTACATACGGTACAGGAACTTAAGGCAAATTATTTTAATGTCTTTATGGTTCACAATCCACAGTAGTGAAATAGAATAATACCTACTCATGGCCGGGCGCGGTGGCTCAAGCCTATAATCCCAGCATTTCGGGAGGCTGAGGCGGGTGGATCACCTGAGGTTAGGAGTTCGAGACCAGCCTGGCCAACAAGGCGAAACCCCATCTCTACTAAAAATACAAAAAAATAGGCCGGGCGCGGTGGCTCAAGCCTGTAATCCCAGCACTTTGGGAGGCCGAGGCGGGCGGATCACAAGGTCAGGAGATCGAGACCATCCTGGCTAACACGGTGAAACCCCGTCTCTACTAAAAAATACAAAAAACTAGCCGGGCGAGGTGGCGGGTGTCTGTAGTCCCAGCTACTCGGGAGGCTGAGGCAGGAGTATGGCGTGAACCCGCGAGGCGGAGCTTGCAGTGAGCTGAGATCTGGCCGCTGCACTCCAGCTTGGGCGACAGAGCGAGACTCCGTCTCAAAAAAAAAAAAAAAATTAGCAGGGCGTGGTGGTGCGCATCTGTAATCCCTGGTACTCGGGAGGGTGAAGCAGAAGAATCGCTTGAACCCAGGAGGCAGAGGTTGCGATGAACCAGGATTGTGCCATTGCACTCCAGCCTGGGCGACAAGAGCGTGACTCTGTCTCAAAAAAAAAAAGAAAAAAAAAATGTAGTAAATCATATAGTGCAATGCCTGGCACACAAATAAATGTCAGTTATGATTGTTATTCATTGTTTGAGATAAAATCAGTCATCTGTGGCTGGGCGCGGTAGCTCCCGCCTGTAATCCCAGCACTTTGGGAGGCTGAGGTGGGTAGATCACGAGGTCAGGAGTTCAAGACCAGCCTAGCCAAGATGTTGAAACCCCGTCTCTACTAAAAATACAAAAAATTAGCCAGGCATGATGGCGCATGCCTGTAATCCTAGCTACTCGGGAGGCTGAGGCAGGAGAATTGCTTGAACTCGGGAGATGGAGGTTCCGATGAGCTTCAAAATGTAGCTGCCATTTTGGACCTAGAGGAATAGTGGAACCATGAGTCCAATGAGCTTCAATCCCCAAGGATTTTACGGAGCAGACTGTCATACCAGCCCTACGCCACCAATCTCTGAGTGTTTATTTATTTATTTATTTTGAGACAGAGTCTTGCTCTGTCACCAGGCTGGAGTGCAGTGGCATGATCTTGGCTCACTGCAACCTCTGCCTCTTAGGTTCAAGCAATTCTGCCTCAGCCTCCCGAGTAGCTAGGACTACAGGTGCACGCCACCATACCTAGCTTTTTTTTTTTTTTTTTTTTTTTTAATAGTAGAGACACCATGTTGCCCAGGCTGGTCTCGAACTCCTGAGCTCAGGCAATCCGCCCACCTTGGCCTCCCAAAGTACTAGGATTACAGGCATGAGCTACTATGCCCAGCCTATTTTTTATTTTTATTTTTTATTTTACTAGAGCACGAACACAGTCCCCCACTACCACAAATTACGCAGCCGAGTTTCCCACATTCGGGGAAATCGCAGGAGTCGGCACATTCGGAGTGCAATGGATGAGCCTCGCCCTGAGAAAACCACCTTCAGGATAATGGTATCTCCCCTGCCAGGAAAGTATTGAGTGTTTATGAGAAAGAGAAATAATGTTCTGTCTTACTAAAGCCACTATTATTTTGTGTTTTCCTGTTATTTGAAGCCAAATCTTTTTCTTTTTTCTTTTTTTTTTTTTTTTTGATATGTTGTTTCACTCTTGTTGCCTAGGCTGGAGTGCAATGGCGTGATCTCAGCTCACTGCAATCTCCACCTCCTGGGTTCAAGCGATTCTCCTGCCTCAGCCTCCCTGGTAGCTGGGACTACAGGCGCATATCACCACACCTGGCTAATTTTTGTATTTTTAGTAGAGACAGGGTTTCGCCATGTTGGCCAGGCTGGTTTCAAATTCCTAACCTCAAGTGATCCACCCACCTTGGCCTCCCAAAGTGCTGAGATTCTATGTAGGAGCCACCACCCCCAGCCATCATAAGAGGTCTTAACTACATAACCTCCAAACACAAAACTTGGTCCCTTAGGTACTCACTGACACCATCTAGATATACCTGCTTCCTCCCTTACTCTTTGACTCGTTATACAATGCCCTAAGGTATGCACACTGATCTGCTCACTGACAATGAAGACCTTAGATTTAATAATTCATGCCTTCAAATGCATGCACACATGCCTAGTTCCTTTTTTTTTTTTCTTTTTTTTGAGATGGCGTTTCACTGTTGTTGCCTGGGCTAGAGTGCAATAGCGCGATCTCAGCTTACTGCAACCTCTGCCTCCCAGGTTCAAGCGATTCTCCTACCTCAGCCTCCGGAGTAGCTGGGATTACAGGCATGCACCACCAAGCCTGACCAAGTTTTTGTATTTTTAGTAGAGACGGGGTTTCTCCGTGGTGATCAGGCTGGTCTTGAACTCCCGACCTCAGGTGATTGGCCCGCCTCGGCTTCCCAGAGTGCTGGGATTACAGGCTTGAGCCACTGTGCGCCTGACTTTTTTTGTTTTTTTTTTTGAGACCGAATTTCGTTCTTTTTGACCAGGCTAGAGTGCAGTGGTGTGATCTCAGCTCACTGCAACCTCTGCCTCCCAGATTCAAGCGATTCTCCTGCCTCAGCCTCCCAAAGTAGCTGGGATTACAGGT
Organism: Rhinopithecus bieti; assembly: GCF_001698545.2. Classification (NCBI taxonomy): domain Eukaryota; kingdom Metazoa; phylum Chordata; class Mammalia; order Primates; family Cercopithecidae; genus Rhinopithecus; species Rhinopithecus bieti. The sequence continues at coordinate 2,425,945 of NW_016815820.1, read as the reverse complement.
GCCCACAACCGTGGCCGACTAATTTTGGCTTTTTAGTAGAGACGAGGTTTCACCACGTTGGCCAGGCTGGTCTTGAACTCCTAACCTCAGGTGATCCACCTGCCTCAGCTTCCCAAAGTGCAGGATTATAGGCGTGAGCCACCACGCCTGGTTTGCCACTGCACCCAGCTGTGCCTAGTCCCTTAGATGCACAAAGTGGACCTCAATAGCTACACTTGTGGCCACACTCCAGCAGACATGCTCATCCTACTATGCAGATACATTTGTACCCTTTTATAATTTTAGGGAAAATATGCTGACCAGTGATATCCTGGTAAGGGTTTAACAACTACCTTGCCACGTTGGGAGAGGGGAACCCTGATTTGTAGCATTTGCCTATGTCCATGGTGTAAATACTCTGATCATGGGCTTGATATGTTGCCAGGATGGTGTATGGTGGCTATTCACAGGTGCCATCACAGGGCACTACAGCTTTGAACAACTGGGCTTAAGTGATCCTCCTGCCTCAGTCTCTCAAGTAGATGGGACAAAGGCACTTGCCACTGTGCCTGCTTCCAGCACATCACTGAATGCTGACCATTACGGAATCCCTCATTTGCTTTAACTGACCCATTGGCTTCGTGGCAGGGTGGCTAAGAACATGGTCTTTTTTTGTTGGGGGATAGAGTTTCGCTCTTATTGCCCAGGCTGGAGTGCACTGGCGCAACCTTGGCTCACCACAACCTCCGCCTCCCGGGTTCAAGTGATTCTCCTGCCTCAGCCTCCTGAGTAACTGGGACCACAAGCATGTGCCCCCACACCCGTCTAACTTTGCATTTTTACTAGGGATAGGGTCTCTCCATGTTGGTCAGGCTGGTCTTGAACTCCTGACCTCATGTGATCCACCTGCCTCGGCCTCCCAAAGTGCTAGGATTACAGGCGCGAGCCACCGCGCCCAGCCAGAACATGGTCTTTTAATTTTTTTTTTTTTTTTTTTTTTTTGAGACAGGGCCTCATTATGTCACACAGGCTGGAATGCAGTGGTGCCATCATAGCTCATTGTAACCTTGAACTCCTGGGCTTAAGGGATCCTGTGACCTCAGCCTTTCAGGCAGCTGAGACTACAGATGCATGCCACCATGCCTTGTTAATTTTTTTAAATTGTCATAGAGATAGGGTCTGGCCTTGTTTCCCAGGCTAGTCTTGATCTCCTGGGCTCAAGCGATTCTCTCACCTTGGCCTCCCTAAATACTGGGATTACAGGTGTGAGCCAGTGCACTCAGCCTCCAGTTGACCTCTAAGATTTCTTTCAGCTCTGACATTCTTGGTTTCTATTCCTTTAAATTCCTGGAGCTCCTGGAATCTATACACACAATTTAGAGCAAGTCTTTGTTTAGAGGGTTTATTTTAGTGATTCTCCATGATAGAACTGATTGTCTAGGGGAGAAATTTGAATCTACATTTCTGAGGTCTTGGATGTCTTCGGGGGAGGTTGGTGAATCAAAAAGAGTTAGTTTTGAGCTGGACATGATGGCTCACACCTATTAATACAATTCCAGCCACAGAGCAGAAGTGGGTGGAGTACTGAGGCGGGAAGATCTCCAGCCCAGGAGTTTGAGGCTGCTGTAAGCCATGATCACACCACTGCACTGTAGCCTAGGCAACGGAGGGAAACCCCCAACTCTAAAAAAAGAAGTTAGTTTTTTTCCATTTGTACAACGTTCTTACTATGGGCTCGGCATTGTGCTAGGCATTTTGTAAACATTGTCTTCTTTTTCTTTATATATCATGGTGGTCTCATTTAAAGCCTTATCATAACCCTTTTATTTTTTATTTATTTTTTTTTTTTGAGACGGAGTCTCGCTCTGTCACCCAGGCTGGAGTGCTATGGCCGGATCTCAGCTCACTGCAAGCTCCGCCTCCCGGGTTCACGCCATTCTCCTGTCTCAGCCTCCCGGGTAGCTGGGACTACAGGCGCCGCCACGTCGCCCGGCTAGTTTTTTTTGTATTTTTTAGTAGAGACGGGGTTTCACCGTGTTAGCCAGGATGGTCTCGATCTCCTGACCTCGTGATCCGCCTGTCTCGGCCTCCCAAAGTGCTGGGATTACAGGCTTGAGCCACCGCGCCCGGCCAACCCTTTTAAAAAGTATAATATAATAATTGTTATTAACCATGCACTGCACTGCCTCCATGAGGTAGAAAATTAAAAGCCTTAAAAAGCCTACAAAACTACCTATCGGGTTCTATGCTCACTACCACGGTGACAGGACCCGTACTACAAACCCCAACATCATGCAATGTTCCAATGTAACAAATCTGCACATAAATATCTGTATCTAAAATAAAAGTTGAAAATTTTTTTTCAAAAAGAAAATTGGGCTGGGCATGGTGGCTCACGCCTGTAATCCCAGCACTTTGGGAGGCCAAGGTGGGCAGATTACCTGAGGTCGAGAGTTCGAGACCAGCCTGGCTAACATGGTGAAACCCTGTCTCTACTAAAAGTACAATTAGCTGGGTGTGGTGGCACATGCCTGTAATCCCAGCTACTTGGGAGGCTGAGGCAGGAGAATTGCTTGAGCCCGGGAGGTGAAGGTTGCAGTGAGCTGAGATCTTGCCACTGCACTCCAGCCTGGGAGACAGAACGAGACTGTCTCAAAAAATATAAAAAATAAAAAATAAAAATAAAAATAAAAGAAAATCGGCCGGGCGCAGTGGCTCAAGCCTGTAATCCCAGCACTTTGGGAGGCCGAGAAGGGCGGATCACGAGGTCAGGAGATCAAGACCATCCTGGCTAACACGGTGAAACCCCGTCTCTACTAAAAAAATACAAAAAACTAGCCAGGCGAGGTGGCGGGCACCTGTAGTCCCAGCTACTCGGGAGGCTGAGGCAGGAGAATGGTGTAAACCTGGGAGGCAGAGCTTGCAGTGAGCTGAGATCTGGCCACTGCACTCCAGCCTGGGCGACAGAGCGAGACTCCGTCTCAAAAAAATAAAATAAAATAAATAAAATAAAATAAAATAAAATTTAAAGTAGGCTGGGTGACACAGCAAGACTCTGTCTCAAAAAAAAAGGAGTTTTGTTTGATTAGCAGAATACCTTGAGGCACAATCCTACCCCTCCCATTGTCTTATGTTCTCCCCATTTTGCTCACTGCCAGCCCTTGGGCCAATCTGGTTGCCACTCTCTCCCTGATTTTATTTTATTTATTAATTTTGGTTTTAGGTAATTTATTAGGTTAACTTACAGACAGAAGGGTGGTCTTGGGTGGCCACAAGACGGGTAGATCTCCACACAACAACCCCCAGACCCAGGGCTTATATCCTGGGGAAAAGTATAAGTGCTTTGGTAGGAATGTATAGATGTTTACAAACTTCACAGCCTATGATTTCTGCAACAGCATCAAGAGTTGTTTTGGAGGAAACTTACAGTGAGTAAGTGTTCCTACAGAAAGCATAATACATCAAATAGACATTTTGGAGGCACTTCTGGGTAAATCAGAAATTACATGTCAGATTAGGATTTAAAATAAAGTCCCTCTCGTGACCACTCCACTCATCTAATCCGGCTCATACAATCTCATGCACCCACCTCTTCCACGATGGTTCCTCAGCCTGTAGAGAAGGGGGTGCTGTAGTCATTTCCATGGCATGGGTGGACAGGTTGCATTAATTTGTTTTATGCTTGTTAGCAGAGGCCACACCAACAATACAAACAATGAAACCTGGCCAACTGACTTTAGGAGCTTTACAGCTGGTCCTGGGCTTTGTGTCTTTTGTGGGTTGATGGCCCATCCTCTGGATTGGAAAAGAGTACACAAGGCAGTTGCTTTCCAGGCTTCTGGGGTGTCCTGGTGTCTTAGCTATGGATCTCCCAACATCTACAGGTCACAGGGTGACAGAAGCTGCAGCACAGTTACCTGGACCTCCCAGAGCAGAGGATAAGGAGCAGTGAAGACAGGATGGAGCTCTGATTGGAGCAAGAAACCCACTCCATGATATATATATATATATATATATATATATATATATATATATATATGTGTGTGTGT
>NW_016815820.1:2407242-2418281 GCF_001698545.2 Rhinopithecus bieti | reverse complement strand
TTTTTTGAGACAGAGTCTTGCTCTGTCGCCCAGGCTGGAGTGCAGTGGCCAGATCTCAGCTCACTGCAAGCTCCGCGTCCTGGGTTTACGCTATTCTCCTGCCTCAGCCTCCCGAGTAGCTGGGATTACAGGCACCCGCCACCTTGCCCGGCTAGTTTTTGTATTTTTTAGTAGAGACGGGGTTTCACCGGGTTAGCCAGGATGGTCTTGATCTCCTGACCTCGTGATCCGCCCGTCTCGGCCTCCCAAAGTGCTGGGATTACAGGCTTGAGCCACCGCGCCCGGCCAATTTTACTTATTTTTTAAGAGATAGTCTCACTGTGGTGCCCAAGCTGGAGTGCGGTGACTATTTACGGATGTAATCATAGATCACTGCAGTCTTGAACTCCTGGCCTCAAGCAGTGCTCCCACCTTTGCCCCATCAAATCACCATTTTAATAAGTAATCCGAATAATTCACAAAAGTACAGAGACCGTTACCCACCTTCCTACGGAGATTTTCTCACACCCTCTTCATGGATCTACTCACGCTCCTGTCCCTTCTTCCCCTCCTGAGGTTCCTGTTCCAGATTTGGTCCCTCAATCCCTCCCTAGCTGCTCAGTATCAGTGTCTGAAGTGTTTTGGTTTCCGTGCCCCCCTGCATCATGAGGATCCTGTCTCACCCTTTAGGAGGACAGGTCTCTTCATAATATTTAGTCCCTCAATTCTGAGACATAAGGAATGGACTGAAGAATTTTCTAGCTGATGAGGTGGATTCAAGAGACCATTGAAGCCACCAATGGCCACAGAGAAAGGAAACATGCCTCCAACTATGCAGTTTCCCATCACCAGGAAGGTGCCATGGCCCAAGGGTACAGAGGGAAAGCTGAGAACAGGATGGGGCTCAGCTCGGTGGGTAGGACTGGGGACAGGCAGGGCACAGGATGGGCTCAGCTCAGTGGGTAGGGATAGGCAGGGGAGAGCAGCACCTCACCTGGAGGAGTGAGAAAGAACAAATAGTAATCAGAGCTGCTAACCTTGCAGAGCTCTTATTACTCCTCAAAGGTGGCCCTCAGGTCTCCATTTGAATTGTCTTTATTTTCTTTTGTTTTTTTCTTTGTATTTTTCCACTTGCATTCTCTTACTTAAAGCTCACAACATCCCGTTAAATGATTCTATACCTCTGATTTTAATGAAAACATTGAGGTTCAGAAAGGCTACGTAAACAGCCAGCATGTGGAGGGGCAAAGATCTGAATCCATGTCTGATGCCCAAGCTCAAGTTAGAACTGCTGTGCAACACCACGTTCCCCTACCTGCGCCTGCAGAGGTTTTTCTGATCCACCAAGCAGGCCAACAGCTCTTGAATCAGCAAGTCCCGCAGCAAATCTTCATCGCTGGGGTTCTTGGGTGGGGAGCTGCAAGGTAACAGCCTCTGGCTGACTGTTTTAGCCTGAGCCGCGCCCAAAGAGAGTAAACACAGGACTGGGGACACCACTGAGGGGCAGCCACGGATGGGGGGAGGGAGCCAACACAGCTGCCTCTCTGTTGGCTCAGCTCTGAGATCTGGAGCCTCCTTTCTGCCAGCCCCACCCAGCGCTGCCTGCCTGAGGAATATGGACTCTTCCTACAGGGAGAGTCAAACAGAATTCTGGTGTGAGATATTCCGCCCATCCACCTCTGCAAGTGTTCCAGAATGCAGAGAGTACTTTGGGCACATTCACTTTTTGAAATGACCTGTGCCATTCAGAGAGGGGATAACTGATTTCAGGGGAGTGGGCCTGGGAAGATCCCCCACTCTTTCACAAACAGCCTTCCCGAAGTTTGGCAGGGAGAGGTGGTGAGGCCAGAACCTGAGGTCTCTTCTTTCCTGCCCTTCTCCTGACTCAGTGACTCTGCTGTGTATGAAGTCATCAATCTTAGAAACCCTGTCCCTGAAACCCCTCCTAGCACCCCTCCCCTGTTCCTCCAAGGCTTCTTCCTTAAGCTTGGGCTGACCTCCAGGAGTTTGCTCAATGAAGACCCCTCTTTGAACTCTTGAGAGGAAGAGGATGCTTATCACGGGTCCTTGCTCTGCTCTGGGGTCAGGGAGAGAGAACAACAAGGTGGGAGCGGGGCAGGAGGCTCGGCTGCCTCCCTTCCCTCTGCGCCTTGACTCACCTCTGTGGCTCCACTGCCTCCTCCTCCTTCCTATTAGCTTGACTGGCCAGCTGGAGTGCCCGAGCCTCCCTCTGGGTGATGTTGTGTTTCCAGCTGGGAAGATATAGATTAGAGAGTGGGCAAGCTGTGGAGACTCCAGTCTAGAGACTCTTGAATCTTTTAGTACCTCAACCCCAAAAGCAGAGGGTACCTTTCTCCACTCAAGCCCACCCAATGGTGGCCTTCAGCTGCCTCCACCAGTGAACAGCTTTTCAAAATCTACCAAGCGGGGAAAGAGACTTGGCATAGAGCAGGGAGAAGGATAAGGACAGTTCATCTTCTCTTCACTTTTGTGTGTGTGTGTGTGTGTGTGTGTGTGTGTGTGTGTGTGAGAGAGAGAGAGAGAGAGAGAGAGAGAGAGAGAGAGAGAGATAGGGTCTGGCTGTATTGCCCAGAATGGAGTGCAGGGGCACCATCTCGGCTCACTGCAACCTCTGCCTCCCAGGCTCAAGCCATCTTCCCATCTTAGCCTCCTGAGTAGCTGAAACTACAGGCAGGCATTACCACACCACACCCAGCTAATTTTTGTACTTTTTGTTTGCCTTGTTGCCCAGGCTGGTCTCGAATGAACTCATGGGCTCAGACAGTCCACCTACCTGGGCCTCCCAAAGTGTTGGGATTACAGGCATGAGCCACGGTACACAGCCAATCCTATTTTCTTTCCTTTTTTTTTTTTTGAGACAGAGTCTCACTCTGTTGCCAGGCTGGGGTACAGTGGTGCGATCTCAGCTCACTGCAACGTCCGCCTTCAGAGTTCAAGCAATTATCATGCCTCAGCCTCCTGAGTAGCTGGAATTATAGGCATGTGCCACCACACCCAGCTAATCTTTGTACTTTTAGTAGAGACGGGGTTTCACCATGTTGGCCAGGAGGGCCTCAATCTCCTGACCTCATGATCTGCCCGCCTCAGCCTCCCAAAGTGCTGGGATTACAGGTGTGAGCTACTGGGCCCGGCCCTAGCCAATCCTGTTTTCAAAGTCTGAAGTGGCCATCGCCAAGCAAGCAGTCATTAGGAGCTCATCTCTCCCTCCCTTCATCCTCAGACCCCTGGGGCTCCTCTCTGAGCTCCCATACATCTTCTGACTTCTTCCCTTAGAAGTAAAGGATTAGGGCCAGCACAGTGGCTCACAATTGTAATCTCAGCACTTTGGGAGGCCAATGTGAGTGGGGATCACTTAAGCCCAGGAGTTTGAGAATAGCCTGGGCAACATAGTAAGACTCTGTCTCTACAAATAATTTTAAAAATTAGCCAGGCATGGTGTTGTGAGGCTGTAGTCACAACTACTTGGGAGGCTGAGGTGGGAGGATTGCTTGAGCCCAGGAGGTCAAGGCTACAGTGAGCCATGATGGTGCCGCTGCACTCCAGTCTGTGTGACAGAGAGAGATCCTGTCTCAAAAAAAGAAGGGAGGCTGGGTGCGGTGGCTCACGCCTGTAATCCTAGCACTTTGGGAGGCCAAGGCGGGCAGATCACAGGGTCAGGAGATCGAGACCATCCTGGCTAACATGGTGAAACCCCGTCTCTACTAAAAAAATACAAAAAAATTAGCCGTGCATGGTGGGTGCCTGTAGTCCCAGCTACTCGGGAGGCTGAGGCAGGAGAATGGCATGAACCCGGGAGGCGGAGCTTGCAGTGAGCCGAGATCGTGCCACTGCACTCCAGCCTGGGCGACAGAGCGAGACTCCGTCTCAAAAAAAAAAAAAAAAAAAAAAAAAAAGAGAAAAAAAAAGAAGTAAAGGATTAGGGAATAGCCCTGGTCTCTACCCCTAGCCTAGACTGGTGCCCAAGTCAGGGTCCTGGCCAGAGCTACCATGTCTAACTCCCCATCCTTGCCTAGTGAAAGGTGCCACCCAGGGTGGGTGCAGTGGCTCACGCCTGTAATCCCAGCACTTTGGGAGGCCAAGGCAGGTAGATCACCTGAGGTCAGGAGTTCGAGACCAGCCTGACCAACATGGAGAAACCCCATCTCTACTAAAAATACAAAATTAGGCCAGGCACGGTGGCTCATGCCTATAATCCCAGCACTTTGGGAGGCTGAGGCAGGTGGATCATGAGGTCAGGAGTTCGAGAACCAGACTGGTCAGCATGGTGAAACCCTGTCTCTACTAAAAAAAAAAAAAAAAATAAGCCCAGGCATGGTGGCACACGCCTGTAGTCCCAGCTACTCAGGAGGCTGAGGCAGAAGAATCGCTTGAACCCAGGAGGCGGAGGTTGCAGTGAGCCAAAATCCAGCCACTGCACTCTAGCCTGGGCAACAGAGCTACACTTCATCTCAAAAGAAAAAAAAATAGGCCGGGCACGGTGGCTCAAGCCTGTAATCCCAGCACTTTGGCCGAGACGGGCGGATCACGAGGTCAGGAGATCGAGACCATCCTGGCTAACACAGTGAAACCCCGTCTCTACTAAAAATACAAAAAAAGAGAAAAACTAGCCGGGCGAGGTGGCGGCGCCTGTAATCCCAGCTACCAGGGAGGCTGAGGCAGNCTCTACTAAAAAAAAAAAAAAAATTAGCCAGGCATGGTGGCACACGCCTGTAGTCCCAGCTACTCAGGAGGCTGAGGCAGAAGAATCGCTTGAACCCAGGAGGCGGAGGTTGCAGTGAGCCAAAATCCAGCCACTGCACTCTAGCCTGGGCAACAGAGCTACACTTCATCTCAAAAGAAAAAAAAATAGGCCGGGCACGGTGGCTCAAGCCTGTAATCCCAGCACTTTGGCCGAGACGGGCGGATCACGAGGTCAGGAGATCGAGACCATCCTGGCTAACACAGTGAAACCCCGTCTCTACTAAAAATACAAAAAAAGAGAAAAACTAGCCGGGCGAGGTGGCGGCGCCTGTAATCCCAGCTACCAGGGAGGCTGAGGCAGGAGAATGGCGTGAACCCGGGAGGCGGAGCTTGCAGTGAGCGGAGATCCGGCCACTGCACTCCAGCCTGGGCTGGGTGACAGAGCGAGACTCCGTCTCAAAAAAAAAAAAAAAAAAAAAAAAAAAAAAAATTGGCTGGGCATGGTGATGCATGCCTGTAATCCTAGCTACTCGGGAGGCTGAGGCAGGAGAATCGCTTGAATCCAGGAGGTGGAGGTTGTGGTGAGCCAAGATTGTGCTATTGCACTCCAGCCTGGGCAACAAGAGCAAAACTCTGTCTCAAAAAAAAAGAAAAGAAAAGAAAGAAGAAAAAGAAAGATGCCACCTGGGGTTGTGCATCACGTGGCCTGTGTGGCCACAGCCGATGTCCTCCTCTGAAGGTAGGAAGGCAGAGTCCAGAGCCCAGCACAGGGAACAGGAGGAGCATAAGCAACGACTCACTCATTCTTCTTCCCCTTTTGGGCCAGCAGCCAGTTTACGAAGTCTTGTTGGTGAATCTTGTCCATGGCAATACTATAGTCACTGATGAAAGTCCCTTCGGCGTACCTGGGGCCTCGAGGTTGAGGGCTGCTCACCTTAGCATGAGATCCGACAGGCAGGGAGGGGAGAAGGCTGGAAATAAGGGTGCAGAGAAGGGGCAGAGATGGGGGGAGAATCACAATGCTAGGATAAATGACTATCACTGACAGGAGGCAGACACTTGAAAACAAACGAGTCCGTTTTTATGGAGACTCCCTGCAGATCCACTCCCCCACCCCACCCCACCCCAGGCTTTATCCTCAGCTCCAGGGCCCACTTCCTGTAGCCTCAGTGTGTGTGGCTCTAGATTCTGGCCAAAAAGGGATCAGGGGCCAGGCGCGGTGGCTCATGCCTGTAATCCCTGCACTTTGGGAGGCCAAGGCAGGCGGATCACCTGAGGTCGGGATCGAGACCAGCCTGACCAATATGGAGAAATCCCGTCTCTACTAAAAATACAAAATTTAGCCAGGTGTGGTGGCACATGCCTGTAATCCCAGCTATTCAGGAGGCTGAGGCAGGAGAATCACTTGAACCCGGGAGGTGGAGGTTGCAGTGAGCCGAAATTGTGCCATTGCACTCCAGCCTAGGGAACAAGAGTGAAACTTCGTCTCAAAAAAAAAAAAAGAAAGAAAGCTGGGCGCAGTGGCTCACAACCTGTAATCCCAGCACTTTGGGAGGCCAAGGCGGGCGGATCATGAAGTAAGGAGATCAAGACCATCCTGGCTAACACGGTGAAACCCCATCTCTACTAAAAGGACAAAAAATTAGCCGGGTGTGGTGGTGGGCGCCTGTAGTCCCAGCTACTTGGGAGGCTGAGGCAGGAGAATGGCATGAACCCAGGAGGCACAGCTTGCAGTGAGCTGAGATCACGCCACTACACTCCAGCCTAGGTGACAAAGCGAGACTCCATCTCAAAAAAAAAAAAAAAAAAAAAAAAGGGATCGGGGTCCCCCTCATCTGAAAGGACTGAGTCACACAATTCCCTCCTTTATTCCTCCTGCCCTGGCCCTTCCTGATCAATTTCTTGGTTCACATTCCGTAATAATAGTCAACTCATACAAAAGCACTGACTGTGACTCTGGCACTTTATAAGCTCTTGAATCCATAAAATAATTTCATCCTCACAACATCCTATGAGGTGGGTTCTAGTTATATCCCCATTTTGTGAGTGGAGAAACCAAGGTGCAGAGATTACCTTATTATTATCTTATTATCTGCCACTCCGTATAGGTAACAGATCCAGGATTTACCCCAGGCCACCTGGGCTCAGATCTATGTTCTTAACATGTATGTGATACGGGCCAGGCGCAGTAGCTCACGCCTGTAATCCCAGCACTTTCGGAGGCCCAGGCAGGTGGATCACAAGGTCAGGAGTTCAAGACCAGCATGGCCAAGATGGTGAAACCCCATCTCTACTAAAAATACAAAAATTAGCAGGGCGTGGTGGTGGGTGCCTGTAATCCCAGCTGCTTGACAGGCTAAGGCAGAGAATAGATTGAACACGAGAGGCGGAGGTTGCAGTGAGCCGAGATCGAGCCACTGCACCCCAGCCTGGGCAACAGAGCGAGACTCTATCTCAAAAAAAAAAAAAAGAAAGAAACATCTACATGATACTGTTCTCTTCTTGTACGTGTTCTGACATCTGTGCCTCAAATTTACAAATTACATATGCCAAATTTATGTGGGCATATGGTTTGTCCTTGCACCTGAGAAAGCCCAACTCTACTCAAACTAGTTATTTCTTGGTCCTGAAAACACAGTCTGAGCCCCCTGCTATATTCGCTGGTCATATTCTCCGCTTTTCCACACAGTACTCATGATGATTTGCAACATGCCTATATGGTTCTTGGTTTATTTCCCCCTTGGGTCTGTGTGCTTCATGAAGGCAGGAGGCATTTGTGGACCAATGTTCACATACATCCCTTGTGCCTGGTACAGAGGAGGCCCTCTCTAAAATTTGATTGAAAGCATGCATAATGGCCGGGCATTGTGGCTCACGCCTGTAATCCCAGCACTTTGGGAGGCCGAGGCGGGTGGATCACTTGAGGACAGGAGTTCAAGACCAGCCTGGCCAACATGGCAAAACCCCGTCTCTACTAAAAATACAAAAAAATTAGCTGGGTGTGGTGGTAGGTGCCCGTAATCCCAGGCTGAGGCAGGAGAATTGCTTGATCCGGAGAGGCAGAGGATACAGTGAGCCAAGACTGCACCACTGCACTCCAGCCTAGGCGACAGAGTGAGACTCCGACTCAAAAAAAAANCACGGGATTACATGCCTTCAATCCCAGCACTTTGGGAGGCTCAGGCGGAGAGATCATCTGAGGTCAGGAGTTTAAGATCAGCCTGGCCCACATAGTGAAACCCCATCTCTACTAAAAATACAAAAATTAGCCAGGCGTGTTGCCAGGCACCTGTAATCCCAGCTACTCGGGAAGCTGAGGCAGGGAAAATTGCTTGAACTCAGGAGGGAGAGGTTGCAGTGAGCTGAGATTATGCCACCACACTCCGGCCTGGGTGACAGAGCAAGATTCCATCTCAAAAAAAAAAAAAAAAGAAAGAATGTTCATAAGCCTGGGTAACATGGTGAAACCTCATCTCTACAAAAAATTCAAAAAGTAGCCGAGCATGTTGGTTCGCGCCTGTGGCCCTAGCTGCTCGGGAGGCTGAGGTGGGAGGATACTTGAGCCTGGCAGGCAGAGGCTGCAGTGAGCTGTGATAACACCACTGCACTCCAGTCTGGGCGACAGAGCGAGATTCTGTCTCAAAAAAATAAAAAAGAAGAAAAGAAAGAAGCAAACATGCATAAATGAATAAAGCATTCATTGGGAAGGGAGACTCATCTTCGGACAATTAACCACCAGGAAGTCCCTCCAGAGATCTAACCATAGTCTCTCCCACTGTAACAGTGGAACACAATAAATCCTCTCTGGCTCGGTGCTCACTTTGCACTCACATTGCCGGCAGGTATTTCCCTGGAGCTTCCTACTTCTTAGCCTGGATTCCTTCCCTTTCTCACCTCCCACTTGAAACAAATCCAGAACCTGTCATCCTAGCCCCTCCTCTTCCCCATCCCTTCCCTCTCACCACTCCTACCTGGAGTGACCCTCTTTCTTCTCTCCTAGTCCCACTGCCAGGAACAGGGACAGCAGCAGCAGAGCGAAGGTCTTCATGGCCACCATCTTCCAAGGTTATTTCCTGAGCTAAGACAGAAAAAAGCCAGGACATGCTGAGAGAGCAACCAGTAGGGGCTCTGAAAGCTGGGGACGAGCAAAGCCTTGAGGTTTGGACCTTTTCTTTTCCTTTTTTTTTTTTTTTTGAGATGGAGTCTTGCTCTGTTGTCCAGACAGGAGTGCAGTGGCACAATCTTGGCTCACTGCAATCTCCACCTCCTGGGTTCAAGCCATTCTTCTGCCTCAGGCTCCCAAGTAGCCTGGACTACAGGTATGTGCTGCCACGCCTGGCTAATTTTTGTATTTTTAGTAGAGACAGGGTTTCACCATATTGGCCAAGCTGGTCTCGAACTCCTGACCTCGTGATTCGCCCACCTGGGCCTCCCAAAGTGCTGGGATTACAGGCGTGTGCCATCGCATTGGGCCACTTTGAATCTTTTCTAAGAGCCTGGGGCAACACCTTGGGGGAAGGTGAGGGGTGCCGTCTGCTGGAGTTAGTGACTAGAAGGGACATGGAACCTGACCAAGAGATGGACCAGGCTGAGTGTAGTGGTTCATGCCTGTAATCCCAGCACTTTGGGAAGCCCAGGTGGATGGATCACTTGAGATCAGGAGTTTGAGACCAGCCTGGCCGACATGGTGAAATCCTGTCTCTACATAAGACAAAAATTAGTCAGGTGTGGTGGTGTGCGCCTGTAATCCCAGCTATTCAGCAGGCTGAGGCACAAGAATCGCTTGAACCTGGGAGGAAGAGGTTGCAGTGAGCCAAGATCGGGCCAGTGCACTCCAGCCTGGGTGACAGAGCGAGACTCCATCTCTAAACAAACAAACAAACAAACAAACAAACAAACCATCAGAGCTAGCTTCTCATTTCTCTTTCTCTTTTTTTGAGAAAGGGTTTCGCTCTGTCACCCAGGTTGGAGTGCAGTGACACAATCATGGCTCACTGCAGCCTCAACCTCCTGGGCTCAGGCAAAACTCTCACTTCACCCTCCCAAGTACCTAGCACCACAGGCATGTACCACCATGGCCAGCTAATTTTTAAAATTTTGTATAGAGATCGAGTTTCCCTCTATTGCCCAGGCTGGTCTTGAACTCCTGTGCTCAAATGATCCTCCTACCTCGGCTCCCAAAGTATTGGGATTACAGGCATGAGGCACCACACCTGGCTATCTTCTCACGTCTCATATAGAGGAAGAGAAAAGTAAGATGCCAGGGCTGCTGAGCATCTCAGGGTTGCCAAGATCCACCCACTCTCAGGTCATCTCATCCATCCCTGTCTCCACTTCTCTTACCAGACTTCCTTTCCAGCTCTTTCAGAAGAAAGACAGATAGGGGTCTCTTTTCCCTGCCTTCTGGACCTTCTGAGCCTGCTGAAGAAATCAGGCCCCAGCTCCTTTATATTAGGCATAGACCTGCTGATTAGCCTAAAAGCATCTTATCTCAAGAAATTAAGCCCACAGCTCCTGCCACATTAAGTCCATTTTACACATAATAGAGTTGCCCTTTCCACCTGAACTGTGCTAATTGGTGATTAACATTTGGCTATCTCCAGCTGTTGTCTGGGGCCTGCCTGTGGGTAGGGTACCCTAAGTACCCCCTTTTTTCTTCCTCCTCCTCTCTTCTGGGCAAAGGGCCCACTACTCTTCTTCTATGCCCTACTTCCTTTACAGTTGCCCTCAGTTAGAAAGGGTGCTTGTAGGCCAGGCACAATGAATCACGCCTATAATCCCAGCACTTGGGAGGCTGAGACAAGTGGATCACCTGAGGTCAGGGGTTCGAGACCAGCCTGGCCAACATGCTGAAACCCTGTCTCTACTAAAAATACAAAAATTAGTCGGGCATGGTGGTGCACAGCTGTAATCACAGCTACTCGGGAGGCTGAGGCAAGAGAATCACTTGAACCTGGGAGGCAGAAGTTGCAGTGAGCCGAGATCGAGTTCACTACACTCCAGCATGGGCAACAAAGCGAGATTCTGTCTCAAAAAAAAAAAAAAGAAAAGAAAAAAGAAAGGGGGCTGGGCGCAGTGGCTCACACCTGTAATCCCAGCACTTTGGGAGTCCGAGGTGGGTGGATCATGAGGTCAGGAGATCGAGACCATCCTGGCTAACACAGTGAAACCATGTCTCTACTAAAAATACAAAAAATTAGCCAGGTGTGGTGGTGGGCGCCTGTAGTCCCAGCTACTCGGGAGACTGAGACAGGAGAATGGTGTGAACCCGGGAAGCGCACGTTGCAGTGAGCCGAGATGGCACCACTGCACTCCAGCCGGGGCAACAAAGCGAGACTCCATCTCAAAAAAAAAAAAAA
>NW_016815820.1:2400814-2406863 GCF_001698545.2 Rhinopithecus bieti | reverse complement strand
AAAAAAAAAAAAAAAAAAAAAAAAATAGTAAAGAAAAAAAGAAAAAAAGGGTACTTGTAGTGAGGACAGACTTGGGGTAGGGTGGCACTAACGGGCAGGGGGACACTCCCACAAGGCAATAGGCTACTTCTGGGTGGGAGAGAGTAGGTCCACAGTCATCTGAACCCCAACTCTGGACATGGCTTTGGTGATGTGGCAATGCCCCCATCACGTTATCTAGAGAGGTGTCCCAAGGGCTCAAGAACGTTGAGGGAACATGAAGGATGGGGGTTTCCTAGTGACAGCTGGATAAAGTGAGAACGTACATTCAAGCTGTCTTCCTGCTCAGGGGCAGGATACAGGGGGAGAAAGAGACATGTTTGTACCTCGGGGGCTCAGAGGAGGGTGGGGTAGCTACAACTCTATCCATAGAGATTTTGGAGCCCCTCTCCTCATATGTCCTCCTGTCCTGTACAAGAGAAGTATGTCATCCTGTCTCTTCTATCAGAGTGAGGACCCTGGAGTTATGCTGTGCCTCTCTATTATACAGGAACCCCTCCAAGGCAGGGGCTTCCTGTCCCTGATCTGCCTGGGGGCTCTCTGAGAAGAGGATGAGAGCTGGAGGTGATGCCCCCCAGCACACTGAGGCTTTCTGAGGCTAAGGGCTATGTCTCCCCCTCAGACTGGAGACTCCTTGGGATACTCCCTTTGCCTTTCTCCAAGTATTTAAGCACATGACTCTGTCCATAGGGGCTCTCAGTCTAGAAGGGCTAGGGCACAGATTGCATTTTTGGCAGAACTCCAAGACCTTCTTTCCAGGCTCCTCCTTTGCCGCCGCCATGGGTACTTGGAACCATAAACAGCCAAGCTCGTGCTCTGCCTATTAGCTCCAGGTCCTAATGAAGGCCACCTTCCTTTCCAGGTGAACACCCTAGCCTAGGAGCAGATTCAGCATGAAATTAAGTGTGTGTATGGGATGAGAGGTACCTGGACTAGGAGGGTCACTTACCTCTGCCTCCTGGAAACCTCCTCCGCATACCCACCCATTCTTCACCATCTAGAAAAACTCCTCCCTTAGCAAGCTCTCCAGATTCCATCTCCCAGCTACCAATGGGCAGAGATTAGACATCAATTCAGATTTGACCTCCAAGGGAGATGTGGGGGCTGCTTGTGATCTTGTTTTCTGCTGGGCAACAAAGTTAATGAGCTCAGAAGGGCTTGTGTCCAAACTTACCTCCTGCCTGGAGGCAGCGGTATCCAAGAAAAGTGGACAGCATTCCCTGGGAACCCTGAGTCTGGGGCCAGATTGGAGTCAAGGAAGACTCTGATGGGCTCCAGCAGCCATGAGCCCCTGCCTTGTACTCTGTGGATTTGTTTTGGGGTGGGCTGCTCTGAAGGCCAATGTACTTTATTTTATTTATTTATTTAGAGACGGAGTCTCACTCTGTCTCCCAGGCTGAAGTGCAATGACACGATCTTGGCTCACTGCAACCTCCACCTCCCGGTTCAAGCAATTCTCCTGCCTCAGCCTCCCAAGTAGCTGGGATTGCAAGCGAGAACCACCATGCCCAGCTAATTTTTGTATTTTTAGTAGAGATGGGGTTTCAGCATGTTGGCCAGGCTGGTCTTGAGCTCCTGACCTCAAGTAATCTGCCCGCTTCGGCCTCCCAAAGTGCTGAGATTACAGGCATGAGCCACCGTGCCTGGACAAGCCAGTGTACTTTAAGTCCCCACCCCATCCCCTTCTCTGCAGCCCATCCCAATTTCTCTTTGATCTTTGGCCCTCATGCTCTGCAGTGGACAGACAAGAGAGAATATGGCCTGGACCCTGTAGGCAGGGAAGAGCAGGATAGACAGGAACAGGGAATAAGGGGAGGGCCCCCAAGCCCAGAGCTCCTGCTCAAGTCTGCAAGTTCCACACTCCCCAGAAGCAACAGAACATGTGGGGAGGGCCAGGGGAGATCAGAGATGAAGCCAAACTCCTAGGGGGTTCCACAGCTCCCCCAAAAGGCATATTGGGAGGCAGGAAATTGAAGATGACCCCAGAAAGTTTCTGAGGATTGGAAGGGCCTGCTGGACTTGATCAAAATCGTTCAATAAATCCAGCTGGCAGTTCAGCCAGCCTGTCCACACCATAAGGAGAAGCTCCCTGGTGTGCAGAGTTCTGTGCAGGTTTGCGGTTGGGGATGGGGAGGCTAATTTCAGAGCCTCCCTCTTCCAATTTCACTGTGGAGAATTGCTAGCATGTGAGGGGTCAGAGAGGACACAGGGGATGGGGATCAGGAGTACACCCCAACTAGTCCAACACCCACACAGGTAGAAAGAGTGTGTGGGGGCCGGGCGCAGTGGCTCACGCCTGTAATCCCAGCACTTTGGTAGGCCAAGGAGGGCAGATCACGAGGTCAGGAGTTCGAGACCAGCCTGGCCAATATAGTAAAACCCCGTCTCTACTAATAATATGAAAATTAGCTGGGTGTGGTGGCGCATGCTGATAGTCCCAACTACTTGGGAGGCTGAGGCAGAAGAATCACTTGAACACAGGAGGCAGAAGTTTCAGTGAGCCGAGATTGCTCCACTGCACTCCAACCTGGGCGACAGAGCGAGACTCCATTCCCCACCAACAAAAAGAAAGAGTGTGTTGGGTTGGGTTGGGGGGTTTCTGAGGAGTTACAGGAGTTAGGTAATCAACGGAGTGAGATTCAGAGAAGGGGTGATGGGCAGCACCATCGCAAGAGAACCCCAGGTCCCATTTCCCAGCCCTTCCTGGGTTCTGATTGGGCTGTCAGGAATGAGAACTGTAACAGCAGAAGAGCATCTGGGGTTTGCTTGCTCTTCCAGTCCCCACTGGTGACTCACCGCCACCCCCACCACCATCCCCATTCCCCTCGCCGGTGCAGACATTCCGGCCCAGCTCTGAAGCCAGGTCAGGGTGACTCAGAGGGCTGGTTGCTGCCTCCCCGCCATGGACCCTGCTTTTGAAGTTCACTGAGTCTTCAAACTCACTATCTGACTGAGAAAGCCAACTTCCCTGACTCCTCTCATACCAGTCAACAGATTTCTTCTCAGGCAGAGGAGGAAACAAGAGTTGACTTGATACCCAGCAACATTGTCAAGTCCTCTGGTCTGTCCTGATGCCTAGTGGGACTATCTCCAGCTTTTCCCCACAGTCAAATCACACACACAGTCATGCTCCCATTTTTGTGGACTGCATTTCCCTTAGGTCATGATAGATACTTTCCAGAGGGGTCTTTAAGAAGAATATACGGCCAGGCACAGTGGTTCCTACCTGTAATCCCAGCAGTTTGGGAGGCCTGGGTGAACGGATCACTTGAGGTCATGAATTTGAGACCAGCCCAGCCAACATGGTGAAATCCCGTCCCCACTAAAAATACAAAAATTAGCTAGGTGTGGTGTGGTGGCAGGTGCCTGTAATCCCAGCTGCTTGGGAGGCTGAGACAGGAGAATCACTGGAACCCAGGAGGCAGAGGAGGCTGCAGTGAACTGAGATCGTGCCACTGCCCTCCAGCCAGGACGACAGAGTGGAAGTCTGTCTCAAAAAAAAAAAAAAAAAGAAAAAAGAAAGAAAAGAAAAAGGAAGGATATACTATCTAAAGCCTTTTCTGGCCATCTGCTACAAGCAGTTTGAAGCAATTTGGAAGTCCTCTCTGAGTTCTAACCCCAATCCCTCTTGCTGTTTTCAAAGGCTTTTGCTTGTCGGGAAAAGAGCTCAAGCTCTCAGTAGTTGCTGCCTAATCCATGGGAGGAGGGCTGCAGTGAAGAGTTGGAATGGGAGAAGATGCCACAAGGTCCTCACTTCCAGGGAGTCCTCCTGGAGGGAAAAAACTGGTTGTGCATTTATGATAAAAGGCCAAAGGGGGCCAGGCGCGGTGGCTCATGCCTGTAATCCCAGCACTTTGGGAGGCTGAGGTGGCCAGATCACGAGGACAGGAGTTTGAGACCAGCCTGGCCAACATAGTGAAACCTTGTCTCTAGTAAAAATTCAAAAAATTAGTTGGGCATGGTGGTGCGTGCCTATAGTCCCAGCTACTTGGGAGGCTGAGGCAGGAGAATCGCTTGAACCCAGGAGGTGGAGGTTGTGATGAGCTGAGATCACGCCACTTCACTCCAGCCTGGGCAACAGAACGAGACAAGAAAGAAGAGAGAGAGAGAGAGAGAGAGAGAGAGAGAGAGAGAGAGAGAGAGCTGGGCCTCCCTGAAAGAGGAGAATTCCTGAGCTCCTCTGTTTTCCTGGTAGGGGCACATCCTGGAGAAAGGAAGACAGTGGTGAGAAGGGAGGGTTTTCTCTTCCTTTTCCTTGTGTGGGGGCATGAAGGATGGAGCAGTTTCCAGAGTCCCCAGTGTATACTCCCTGACCCTTGCGCTCCCTCCTGCCCCTGGTATCTGAGTCCTGCAATGGGTGCGTGGGTGGGTGGGGCTTCTGCAACTTCGGAAAACATATACCTCCTTAATTAGATTAAGGAGCAGCTTGGTGGGGCAGAGAGAGAGGATTAGACTGGAGTTCAAGCCCCAGCTCCACCTGTCCCCACTACCAAGGCTATGTTTGGCTTTGGGCAAAGCTCTTAACCACTCTGAGGCTTAACTCACTTGCCCATTTCTAAACTGGACATAAGACAACAAAACCTTCTCATCCTACCTTACTGTTAACTTGAAGGCATCCTGCTAGTGTTGGCTGGCAGTATTCTCTGCAATGATCTCCCTTGCATCACTCTGTGCTGAAAATCATCATTATTTTTTAAATTATTGATTTTTATTTTTGAGATAGGGTCTCACTTTGTCGCCCAGACTGGAATGCAGTGGTACAATCACAGCTCACTGGCCGGACATGGTGGCTCACTCCTGTAATTCTAGCAGTTTGGGAGGCTGAGGTGGGAGGAACACTTGAGGTCAGGAGTTCGAGACCAGCCTGTCCAACATGGAGAAACCCCATTTCTACTAAAATTACAAAAATTAACCAGGTGTGTGGCACACACCTGTAATCCCAGCTACTCAGGAGGCTGAGACAGGAGAATCACTTGAACCTCGGAGGTGGAGGTTGCAGTGAGCCTAGATAGCGCCATTGCCCTCCAGCCTGGGGGATAAGAGCAAAACTCCATCTCAAAAAATAAAATAAAAAATAAAAAATCACAGCTCACTCTAGCCTGACCTCCTCCAACTCCTGAGTAGTTGGGATTACAGGCGCACACCACCATGCCTGGCTAGTTTTATTTTATTTTGTTATTATTATTTTTTTGAGACAGAGTCTCCCTCTGTCACCAGGCTCGAGTGCAGTGGCGCAATCTCAGCTCACTGCAACCTCCGCCTCCTGGGTTCAAGAGATTCTCCTGCCTCAGCCTCCTGAGCAGCTGGACTACAGGTGCGTGCCACCATGCCCAGGTAATTTTTGTATTTTTAGTAGAGACAGGGTTTCAGCATGTTGTTCAGGATGGTCTCAATCTCTTGACCTCGTGATCCACCCGCCTCAGCCTCCTAAAGTGCTGAAATTACAGGTGTGAGCCACCATGCCCAGCCATTTTATTTAAGTACAGGTCTTGCTATGTTGCCCCAGGCTGGTTGAACTCCTGGGCTCAAGTAATCCCCATGCCTTGGCTTTCCAAAGTGCTGAGATTAGAGGTGTGAACCACTGTGCTTGGGCTATGGAGAAAATTAAATACAATGAATTAAGAAAGCCAGGCTGGGCCTGGCGCGATGGCTCACGCGTGTAATCCCAACACTTTGGGAGGCCAATGTGGGCAGATCACATGGTCAGGAGATCGAGACCATCCTGGCCAACATGGTGAAACTCTGTCTCTACTAAAAATACAAAAAATTAGCTGGGTGTGGTGGTGTGCGCCTGTAGTCCCAGCTACTCGGGAGGCTGAGGCAGGATAATTGCTTGAACCTGGGAGGCGGAGGTTGCAGTGTGCTGAGATTGCGCCTTTGTACTCCAGCCTGGGTGACAGAGAGAGACTCTGTCTATAAAAAAGAAAGAAGAAAGGAAAGAAAGAAAGAAAAGAAAGAAAGGGGCCGGGCGCGGTGGCTCAAGCCTGTAATCCCAGCACTTTGGGAGGCC
>NW_016815820.1:2387959-2398267 GCF_001698545.2 Rhinopithecus bieti | reverse complement strand
AAAAAAAAAAAAAAAAAAAATTAGCTGGGCGCGGTGGTGGGCACCTATAATCCCAGCTACTGAGGAGCCTGAAGGAGGAAAATCACTTGAACCCCACAGGTAGAGGTTACAGTGAGCTGAGATCATGCCACTGAACTCTAGCCTGGGTGACAGAACAAGACTCCATCTCAAAAAAAAAAAAAAAAAGAAAGAAAAAAGAAAAAGAAGAGACGGAGTATCGCTCTGTTGCCCAAACTGGAGAGCAGTGGCACGATCTTGGCTCACTACAACCTCCACCTCCTGGGCTGAAGTGATTCTCCTGCCTCACCCTCCTGAGTAGCTGGGATTACAGGCATCTGCCACAATGCCCGGCTAGTTTTTGTACTTTTAGTAGAGAAGGGTTTCACTGTGTTGGCCAGGCTGGTCTGGAACTCCTGATCTCCAGTTATCCACCCGCCTTGGCCTCCCAAAGTGCTGGGATTACAGACGTGAGTGACTGCGACTGGCCTTTTATTTTTATTTTTTTTACTTTCTTAATTGCTTTCACTTTATTTTGTTTTATTGATTGATTGAGATGAAGTCTTGCTCTTGTCGCCCAGGCTGGAGTGCAGTGGTGCAATCTTGTCTTGGCTACAACCTATGCCTCCTGGGTTCAAGCAATTCTCCTGCCTCAGCCTCCCAAGTAGCTGGGATTACAGGTGCCTGCCATCACGCCCAGCTAATTTTTGTGTTTTTAGTAAAGACGGGGTTTCACCATGTTAGCCAGGCTGGTCGCAAACTCCTGACTTCAGATGATCCACCTGCCTTGGCCTCCCAAAGTGCTGGGATTACAGGCGTGAGCCACCATGCCTGGCTCCCTCCCTCCCTCCCTCCCTCCCTTCCTTCCTTCTTCTTTCTATTTCCTCATTTCTGCAATGAGAAATGTCTTTCATGATACTGTAATTTTTAGGAGTGCATACCCATTATTTTTGAGAATGTTTCTCAATTGGGTCTTTCTAATGTTTCCTTCCAATTAGATTCAAGTTAGGCATTTGGGCCAGAATACCAGAAAAATGAAAGTGTATTTTTTTCAGAATATCATACCTGGAGGAATAAGATGTCTATCTGCCCCTGAGCAATGGTAATCTTGCTCACCCAGTCAAGGCTTTGCTTGATTTCCCCACTGTATAGTTACTATTTTTCACCTTATAAAGAATAAGCAATTTACAAGGAGACATTTACCTGTCCTTCATTAGACCTCCTCATGAGATTTAGCAGCCATTGATGACTGTTCCTTGAATCCATTCTTACTACGATGCTTGAAAATGGTCATTTTTGGGCCAGGTGTGGTGTCTCACGCCTGTAATCCCGGCACTTTGGAAGGCCGAGGCAGGCGGATCACCTGAGGTCAGGAGTTCGAGACCAGCCTGACCAACATGGAGAAACCCCGTCTCTACTAAAAACACAAAATTAGCCAGGCTTGGTGGCGCATGCCTGTAATCTCAGCTACTCAGGGGTCGAGGCAGGAGAATCGCTTGAACCTGGGAAGCGAAGTTTGCGGTGAGCTGAGATGACGTCATTGCACTCCAGCCTGGACAACAAGAGCGAAACTCCATCTCAAAAAAAAAAAAAAGAAAGAAAGAAAATGGTCATTTTCCAACTCACCATTCCCTCCATGGTATTTGGATATTTATTTATTTATTTATTGAGACAGGGTCTCTCCCTCTCTCACCCAGGCTGGAGTGCAGTGCCATGATCGTAGCTCACTGCAGCCTCAAACTCCCGGGCTCAAGCGATCCTCTCACCTCAGTCTCCCAAGTAGCTGAGTCCACAGGTACTCACCGTCACTCCTGGTTAACTTTTTTATTTTTTGTAGAGACTGAATCTCCCTGTGTTGCCCAGGCTGCTTTCCAATTCCTGACTTCAAATGGTTCTCCTGCCTCTGCCTCCCAAAATATTTAATTAATTTATTTACATTATATTTTATGTAACATCATTATATTGCTTAAATCCATATATGCATTATATTGCATATATTTGCATGTGTGCAATATGCAATATAATGATGTTATACAAAATGCAATATTATATTAATTATATTGCATATAAAATATGTACTTTATATAGTAATATATTAATTAATTAATATTATTTAAAAACAATTTTTTTTAGACTCAGGTTTGCCCTGCCACCCACGGTGGGGAACAGTGGCATGATCTCAGCTCACTGTATCCTCCTCCTACTGGGTTCAAGCAATTCTCATTCCTTAGCCTCCTGAGTAGCTTGGACTACGGGCGCCTGACACCATGTCTGGCTAATTTTTGTATTTTTTGTAGAGATGGGGTTTCACCATGTTGGCCAGGCTGGTCTCGAACTCCTGACCTCAGGTGATCTGCCTGCCTTGGCCTCCCAAAGTGCTGGGATTAGAGGCATGAGCCACCGCACCCGGCCTAATAACAATTTTTTGAATAATTAGCTGGACATGGTGTTGAGTACCTGTGGTCTCAGCTAGTTGGGAGACTGAGGTGGGAGGATTGCTTGAGCCCAGAAGGTTGAGGCTGTAGTGAGCTGCTTAGTGCCACTCCACTCCAGCCTGAGCGATGAAGCCAGACCCCGTCCCAAAATAAACAAAAAAGGTTTTTAAAAAGATGGTGAACATAGGCTGGGCGCGGTGGCTCAGGCCTGTAATCCTAGCACTTTGGGAGGCCGAGGCGGGCGGATCACGAGGTCAGGAGATAGAGACCACAGTGAAACCCCGTCTCTACTAAAAATACAAAAAATTAGCCGGGCGCGGTGGCAGGCGCCTGTAGTCCCACCTACTCAGGAGGCTGTGGCAGGAGAATGGCGGGAACCCGGGAGGCGGAGCTTGCAGTGAGCCGAGATCGCGCCACTGCACTCCAGCTCGGGTGACACAGACTTTGTCTTTTCAAAAAAAAAAAAAAAAAAAAAAAGATGGTGAACATATCTACCACCTCCAAAAATATCCTTAAGCCCTGTTACATTTGCTGTGTTCTAATATTCTCTCCCCTCCTTACTACTGATCTGCTGTCTGTCACTGTAGATTTGTTTGCATTTTCTTTTTTTTTTTGAGGAGTCTCCCTTTGTTGCCTAGGCTGGAGTGCAGTGGCACCATCTCAGCTCATTGAAACCTCCACCTCCTTCAAGTGAGTCTCCTGCCTCAGCCTCCTGAGTAGCTGGGATTATAGGCGATTGCCACCACACCAAGCTAATTTTTGTATTTTTAGTAGAGAGGGGTTTTTGTCATGTTGGCCAGACTGGTCTCAAACTCCTGACCTCGGGTGATCTGTCCACCTTGGCTTCCTCCTTTTATTTTTGTTGAATAAATACTTACGAATGAGGTACGTTTAACTTTTTAAGACTGCCAAAATGTTTTTTGAAGTCATTGTAACATTTTCTTTTTCTTTTGTTTTTTGAGACAGAGTCTTGCTCTGTCGCCCAGGCTGGAGTGCAGTGGCCTGATCTCAGCTCACTGCAAGCTCCGCCTCCCGGGTTTAGGCCATTCTCCTGTCTCAGCCTCCCGAGTAGCTGGGACTACAGGCACCCGCCACCTCGCCCGGCTAGGTTTTGTATTTTTTAGTAGAGACGGGGTTTCGCCATATTAGCCAGGATGGTCTCGATCTCCTGACCTCGTGATCCGCCCGTCTCGGCCTCCCAAAGTGCTGGGATTACAGGCTTGAGCCACCGCGCCCGGCCCATTGTAACATTTTCTATTCCCACCTCTTGTGTGACAGTTCTAGTTCCTCCAAAGTTTTGCTAACACTGAGTAGGATCAGTCTTTGTAATTTTAAGCCATTCTAATAGTTATGTAGTGATATCTCCTTGTTATTTTAATTTGTGTTTTTCTAATGACTAATGATGTTGAGTATCTTTTCATGGGCTTATTTGCCATCTGTATACCTTTTCTGGTGAAGCATCTGTTTAAATCTTGTGCTCATTTTGGTTGGAGCAGGGTTGTTTGTTTCCTTGTTACTCAGTTTTTTGTTTGTTCTCTGAGACAGGGTCTGGCTCTGTCGCCCAGGCTGGAGAGCTGTGGTGCAATCTTGGCTCACTGCAACCTCCACCTCCTGTGCTCAAACTATCCTCCCACCTCAGCCTCCCAAGTAGCTGAGACTACAGGTGCACTCCACTGGCTAATTTTTTGTATTTTTGGTAGAGATGGGGTTTTATCATGTTGCACAGGCTGGTCTTGAACTCCTGGGTTAAAGCGATCCTACTGCCTTGGCCTCTCAAAGTGTTGTGATGGGATTATTGGCATGAGCCACCACGCTGGCCAACAATATCTTTTCTAGAGCAGAAGTTTTAAATTTTGATGAAGTTCAATTTATCAATTTGGCTTTTTTTCCCCTTCCTTCTTTCTTCCTTCTTCCTTCCTTCCTTCCTTCCTTCCTTCCTTCCTTCCTTCCTTCCTTCCTTCCTTCCTTCTTTCCCTCCTTTCTTCCTTTCCTTTCTTCTTTCTTTCTTTCTTTCCCTTCCTTCCTTCCTTTCTCTCTCTCTCTCTCTCTCTCTCTCTCTCTCTCTTTCTTTCTTTCTTTCTTTCTTTCTTTCATTTTTTTCTATAGAGACAGGGTCTCACTGTGTCTCGTCTCCCCATTCTCTTAACAGTATCTTTTAAAATTATTATTATTATTATTATTTGTATTTTTTTAGAGATGGGATCCACTATGCTGCCCAGGCTGGTGTGGAGCTCCTCACCTCAAGTAATCCTCCCCATCTGCCTCAGCCTCCCAAAGTTCTTGGTATACAGGCATGAGCCACCACACCTGGCTCAGTTCAGCCTTTTAGGAATTGTGCTTTTGGCATCATATCTATCTGGAATGTCTTTGCTAACTTAAAATCACCTTCTTTTTTTTTTTTTTTTTTTTTTTAAGACTGAGTCTCACTCTGTCGCCCAAGCTGGAGTGCAGTGGCAAAATCTCAGCTCACTGCAGCCTCTGCCTTCCAGGTTCAAGCAATTCTCCTGCCTCAGCTCCCAAGTAGCTGGGGATACAGGTGTGTGCCACCATACCTGGCTAATTTTTGTATTTTTAGTAGAGAGGGGTTTTGCCATGTTGGCCAGGCTAGTCTCAAACTACTGACATCAGATGATTCACCCATCTTGGCCTCCCAAAGTGCTGGGATTATAGGCACGAGTCACTGCACCCAGCCCAAGATCACCAATTTTTCTTCTAGAAGATTTATAGTTTTTGGTCTCACATTTATGTATGTGACTTAAATAATTGCATTTAAGCATATGATTGAGTTAATTTTATTTTTTTTGAGACAGAGTTTCATTTGTTGCCCAGGCTGGAGTGCAATGGCACGATCTTGGCTCACTGCAACCTCCGCCTCTGGGTTCAAGCGATTCTCCTGCCTCAGCCTCCCGAGTAGCTGGGATTACAGGAATGAGCCACCATGCCCGGCTAATTTTGTATTTTTAGTAGAGACAAAGTTTCTGCATGTTTGTCAGGCTGGTCTCAAACTCCCAGCCTCAGGTGATCCGACCTCAGGTGATCCGCCTGCCTCGGCCTCCCAAAGTGCTGGGATTACAGGCGTGAACCACCACACCCAGTGATTGAGTTAATTTTTATACACAAGGTGAGGTATGAACAGAAGATTTTTTTTTTTTTTTTTTTTGCATATGGATACTTAATTGTTTTAGCACTATTTGTTGAACAGATGCTTTGTCCATTGAGTTGTCTTTATGGCTTTGTATAAAATAAGTTGTGACACACGTGTGTTGTATTGGATTTTTTTTTTTTTTTTGAGACGGAGTTTCACTCTTGCTGCCCAGGATGGAGGGCAATGGTGCGACCTCAGCTCACCTCAACCTCCGCCTCCCAGGTTCTAGCGATTCTCCTGCCTCAGCCTCCCTAGTAGCTGGGATTATAGGCATGTGCCACCATGCAGGGCTAATTCTGTATTTTTAGTAGAGACAGGGGTTTCTCTATGTTGGTCAGGCTGGTCTCGAACTCCTGACCTTAGGCAATCCACCCGCCTCGGGCTCCAGAGTGCTGGGATTATAGGCGTGAGCCACTGTGCCTGACCTGCATTGGATTTTTAAATGCTTCAGAGTTCATGAAGCACTGGTATCAAGGCAAAAGCAAGGACTTGGGCTGTAGGCAACAGCTGGGTTGGACTCCTGGTCTTGCCACCTACATGAGGCACAGTTGACCTATGAAGTAGAAACAATAGTACTGGCGCCCCAGGATGTTTGCCATGTTTTACAGTGTTCTCCTGGATTTCTTCTTTCCTTTTCTGCTGTCCTCCCAGGTAAAGTAGGGGACTGGGAAAGCTGGTCCTGGTCCTGAATAACATCTCTTAATCCCTAGGGTCCCCAGATTCAGAGCTCTAGGAAGCAAAGAAGAAAAAAAAGCAAAAAACAAAACAAAACAAAAAAGAAACAGGTGTAGTGGCTCACGCCTGTAATCCCAGCACTTTAGGAGGCTGAGGAGGGCAGATTGCCTGAGCTCAGGAGCTTGAGACCAGCCTGGGCAACCTGGCAAAACCCCGTTTCTACTAAAAATACAAAAAATTAGCCGGGCATGGTGGCTTGTGCCTGTAATAGCAAATACTGGGGAGGCCGAAGCACCAGAATCACTTGAACCTGGGAGGCGGAGGTTGCAGTGAGCCAAGATGGTGCCATTGCACTCCAGCAGCCTGGGCAACAAGAGTGAAACTCCGTCTTAAAAAAAAAAAAAAAAAAAAAGGAAGGAAAGAAGGTACGGATAATGGGTACAGTTGTATCTATAGGACATCCAACACAAATCAGCCATTTGCTCTGGGCAAGACTATACAGGCAGATCCCGATGCAAAGTCTCTTTGCTTTCAGTGAATTTGTGCACAATCTTTTTTTTTTCTTATGTATGTATTTATTTATTTAAGACAGAGTCTCGCCCTATTGCCCAGGCTGGAGTGCAATGGTGTGATCTCAGCTCACTGCTACCTCCGCCTCCTAGGTTCAAGTGATTCTCCTGCCTCAGCCTCCCAAGTAGCTGGGATTACAGGCACGTGCCACCACACCCAGCTAATTTTTTTGTATCTTTAGTAGAGACTAGGTTTCACCATGTTGGCCAGTCTGGTCTTGAACTCCTGACTTCGTGATCCATGAGCCTCGGCCTCCCAAAGTGCTGGGATTATAGGCGTGAGCCACTGCACCTGGCTATTTATTTATTTATTTATTTGTGAGACAGAGTCTCATCTGTCGCCCAGGCTGGAGTGCAGTGGCGCGATCTCGGCTCACTGCAACCTCTGCCTCCCGGGTTCAAGCAATTCTTCTGCCTCAGCCTCCCGAATAGCTGGGACTACAGGCACGCGCCACCATGCCCGATTAATTTTTGTATTTTTAGCAGAGATGGCATTTCACCATATTGGCCAGGCTGGTCTTGAACTCCTGACCTCATGATCCGTCCACCTCAGCCTCCCAAAGTGCTGGGATTACAGGTGTGAGCTACAGCGTCCGGCCTTTTTTTCTTTTTAGAGATGAGGTCTCCCTTTGTTGCCCAGGCTGGAGTGCAGTGGAGTGATCATAGCTTGCTGCAGCCTCAACTTCCCGGGCTCCAGAGATCTTCCTGCCTCAGCCTTCCTAGTAGCTGGGTCTATAGACACGGACCACCACACCCAGCTTTTTTGACTTTTAGTAGTGATGAGATCTCTGCTATGCTGCCCGGGCTCGAATCGAACTCCTGGGCTCAAACGATCCTCCTGCCTTGGCCTCTCGAAATACTGGGATTACAGACATTAGCCATAATGCCCAGCTGTACAAACTCTTGCCATTTATGCAGGGCAAAAGCACTGCTCTACACAATTATAACAGGCATAATTTGTTATTACTTGATCAATGGAATTTTTTGATAGGCAACATTTTTCAAAACATTGGGCTCATGGAGAAATAATAAAATAAATGTGAAGTGATGAAAATAATGGAAATGACTCACTTAGATAAATGAAGCAATATGGCCAGACACAGTGGCTCATGCCTGTAATCCTAGCACTTTAGGAGGCTGAGGAGGGCAGATTGCCTGATCTCAGGAGCTTGAGACCAGCCTGGGCAACCTGGCAAAACCATGTCTCTACTAAAAATACAAAAAATTAACCAGGCATGGTAGCATGCGCCTGTAACAGCAACTACTGGGGAGGCTGAAGCACCAGAATCACTTGAACCTGGGAGGCGGAGGTTGCAGTGAGCCGAGATTGAGCCACTGCACTTCAGCCTGGGCGACAGAGCAAGACTCTGTCTAAAAAACAAACCAAACCAAAACAAAAAGCAGCAATATGGATCTTGCTCTGTGGTTTCCAGTGTGTTCTAAGACATGATCCCACAGCGAGAAACTCTCAGACTGATGAGGGAGAAGTGGGCTTCATCCTTAGAGGTTTCCAGTGAATGCAAATGAAATGCTCTAGCTTGGCAGTGGAAAGGAGCAACGCGTCTGCCGGATCCAGGACAGACGGGCCAGGTGTGAATCTGAGTGCGTGCTCACTGCTGTTTACCATGGTGGTCCTAAGTTTCAGCACATGCCCTCTCAATTTATTATGAATACATGTATAATTAATCAGACCTTTAGCTAAAGTCAGTCCACATCCATGATTGATCAGGGTGTGTTGCAGCTAACCCTCATTGCTTACTGGTTGCTAATGGAAGAATTCCTCGTGGCATCAAATCTTGGGGCAGGAGATCATCTGAAACTATTTGCTATTTGGTTTACACAGGTATTCTGGGATGATTCATTCAAATATTCATTTGACTTTTTAATAATTTGCTATATAAAAATAGGATCTAGAAATGTTGAAAAATATGAGTTAAGAGGAAGAGAAACACACAGCGGGGAAAGAAAGAGAACATTCATGGTCTGAAAGCCAAAGAGAATGACTGTTACCAATTCCTTCCTAGACTATTTGCTATTTCAATTACTTTTTTTTTTTTTTTTTTTGAGATGGAGTCTGGCTCTGTTGCCTAGGCTGGAGTACAATGGCTTGAGCTTAGCTCACTGCAACCTCCTCCTCCTGGGCTCGAGCGATTCTCCTGCCTCAGCCCCCTAAGTAGCTGGGATTATAGGTGCACGCTGCCAAGCCCGGCTAATTTTTTGTTTTTTGTTTTTTGTATTTTAGTAGAGACAGGGTTTCACCATGTTGCTCAAGCTGGTCTTGAACTCCTGAGCTCAGGCAATCCACCTGCCTCTGCCTCCCAAAGTGCTAGGATTACAGGCATGAGACACCGTGCCCAGCTATTTCAATTAGATTTATTATGACATATTTATACCTAACAAATGTAATATTCATAATATAAAATGTACATGTGCAGTTTTTTTGTTTTGCTTTGCTTTTCGAGACTGAGTCTTGCTCTGTAGCCCAGGCTGGAGTGGAATGGCATGATCTTGGCTCACTGCAGCCTCTGCCTCCTGGGTTCAAGTGATTCTTGTGCCTCATCCTCCCGAAGAGCTGGGATTACAGGCGTCTGCCACCATGCCCAGCTAATTTTTGTATTTTTAGTAGAGACAGGGTTTCACTTTGTTGGCCAGGCTGGTCTCAAACTCCTGACCTTAAGTGATCTGTCGCCTCAGCCTCCCAAAGTGCTGGGATTATAGGCGTGAGCCACTGCGTCTGGCCTGTGCTGTTTTAAGAATGATAAAACAAGTGCTGTGTAGTTGCTACGTGGATTAAGAACTAGAACATCCTCAGTATCTTTAAAGTGCCTTCTGTGCCCCTCTGCAATCAGCACTGTGCTACTTCCCCAGAATTAACCACACTCTGGAATTTTGTTTACCATTCTTTTTACTTTTGTTAAAGTGTTACCTTTTGTGAATGTATACCTAAACAATACATTGTTTAGTTTTCGATATTTTTGAACTTATGTAAACAAAACCATAATGTGTCTATTCCTCAGTTCTAGGTTTTGTTTTGTTTGTTTTGCTTTTTTCCTTAAATATTTTTTTTAAGAGATGGACATTCGTTATGTTGCCCAGGCTGGACTCAAATTCCTGGGCTCAAGAGACCCTCCCTCCTCAGCCTTTTGAGCAATTGGAACTACTGGTGCACACCTTTGCTTCCTAGGGTTTTAGATCAACTCTGTGAGATTCATCCATCTTGGCTTGTGTTGCTGAAGTTCACTCATTGACAGCGCTTATTAGTACTTTACTGCATGACTATACCAGGCTAATTATTATCTGTTCTCCTATTGAACATTTGTATGGTTTCTAGTTTTGTTATTATAAGCAATGCTGCTGTGGATATTCTTGTACAACATGTCTCTGGGCACGAATTTCTGCAGGTGATTTCTAGTCTTTTATGCACATGTAGTTAAAGTTTTTTATTTTATTTATTTATTTATTTATTTATTTATTTATTTATTTATTT
>NW_016815820.1:2383127-2386106 GCF_001698545.2 Rhinopithecus bieti | reverse complement strand
TTTTTGGAGTCGGAGTTTCACTCTTGTTGCCCAGGCTGGAGTGCAGTGGCACAATCTCAGCTCACTGTAACCTCTGCCTCCCGGTTCAAATGATTCTTCTATCTCAGCCTCCCGAGTAGCTGGGATTACAGGCATGCACCACCATGCCCGGCTAATTTTTGTATTTTTAGTAGAGACAGAGTTTCGCCATGTTGGTTAGGCTGGTCTCGAACTCCCGACCTCAGGTGATCCACCGACCTCGGCCTCCCAAAGTGCTCGGATTACAGGTGTGAGCCACCGCACCCAACCCTGTTTGTTTAAATAAACCCTTTTTTTTTTTGCCTTTAAAAAAAATCAGGATATCATGCCTGCAATCCCAACACTTTGGGAGGCCAAGGTGGGAGGATCTGTTGGTGCCAGCAGTTCATGACCAGCCTGGGCAATATAGTGAGATCCTGTCTCTACAAAAAAAATTAAAAATAAATAAATAAATAAAAATTAGCTGGGCATAGTGGAACTTGCCTGTAGTCCCAGCTACTCAGGAGGCTGAGGTGGGAGGATCACTTGAGCTCAGGAGGTCAACGCTACAGTCAGCTCTAATTGTGTCACTGAACTCTAGCCAGGGCGACAGTGAGATTCTGTCTCTTAAGAAAAAAAAAAGACAAAATATACATAATAAAACAATTTTAACCATTTGAAGCATAAAATTCAGTGGCTTTAAGTACATTCACACTGTTGTGCAGCCATTACACTACTCATCTCATGAATTTTTTCATCCAAAATTGAAATTCTGTGCCAACTAAGAATACATTTATCCTTTTGCTTTGGCTTATTTACTTAGCATAATGTTTCCAAAGTTCTTCTATATTGTAGCAAGTATCAGAATTTCATTCCTCTTTAAGGCTGAATACCTTTTCTTTTTTTTTACATACTGGATTTTTTTTGTAGAGAGGTTACTCAATAGTGCAATTTCTAAGTGAAAGAGAAATTAATTTTTAAAGGTTCTTGTCGCTTTAAAATTGTCCTCCCACACAGCCATATGGAATGTTTCACTATATTCTTGCTAGTAATGAGTATTATAAATATATTTAAAAACATGCAACCTTACTATTTTCATGAACTGCTTAGTTTTTGTTTTAATTTAGCCTGCTATAAAAATTGGTTTGCTTTCTCCTTGGGTGTTCATAGCTGTACTGACAGGTAGGACATAAGGTGAACATCTGCTCTGGCTGAGGGGCTATAACAGATGACCTGGGGACCAATGAGAAGGGCTGTCTTGGGGTGACGTTTTTGCTTTGGATGATATACAAAGTAAGAAATCTTTATGTATGTAGTTAGTGGGGTGCCAGTTACATTCCCAGAAGGAAGAACCTAAGAGAGTGCTCTCTCTCACCAGTAGGTGTATGTGGGTTACCTTCTTGAGATTGTCATCCTGGCTGTGTGGCACTAGAGGATATCAGAATGGCAAAGGGCTCTGCAACTAATTCTGATAGTGGCTGTGACAGCCTGAACCCCTCAGTTGAAAATTCTGAGCCAATATGATCAGACACAGAGGAAAGCGGTTGCTGACATTGGGCACAGAACTGCCATGGGTACAAAACTGTCATGGGAACAGAACCAGGGAGCAACAAGCTCAAGCTCAGAGATGACTCTTGGTTGCTAGTTTTGATGCAGACCAATTATTCTTTTAAATGACTGCATTTAACTGTATTTCATCTGTTTGTGTTGTATTTATTTAAAAGAAAAAGGTGCTCACAGGCTGAAAACAGCATCTTATCTGATCACAACGATCACATCTTCTCAGATAGTATCAAATATACTTATTCCATAGATTTTTATTGGACATCTGTCAGCACTGTTAGACACCCTGGGTGATACAGAGTCTTTGCCCTCAAGGATTTGGTACATAAAATGCTAATTACAAATTTAGTTATAAGCAAAGCAGGACATGGAAAAATGACACAAAGAAGTAAAAGTGTCTGATGAATGTTCAGCCAATAAAAACTGGCAGTATTGGGGCGGAGTTGTTCTGGGACCTGAATCACCCTGAGGTTCTCCTAAAAAATGTAACAAGTTTCCCCTTTTGGTGTATAAAATAATTCAAGCATCTCTGCATCCTTCCCTTTCACTAGAAATAACTTTGAATGAGAACAAGTTAGTGATAGTGGGAAAGGGAGAAGAAAAAGGACAGAAAGTTTGGATAGGTATATTGATTTAAAAGAAGGAAGAAATGAGTTGAGGGGCAGAGGAGCAGAAGAATAAAAGGGTAAAGATCAACAAAGAAAAGAAAATTGAAAAGAGGGTAAAGGTAAAGGGGAGGAGGAAAGGAACTGACAGTGTCCGGAGCGGGAAGAAAATGGAGGAACAAAAGGAGAGGGGGAGGAAGAGAGAGGGGAGGGGCAGGGGGAGGGGCAGGGAGGAAGAGGAAGGTAGGAAAAAAGATGGATCAGGAACCTCATTTTAAAGCAATTTAGAAATAACTCTAAATTTTTTACCTATACACTTTATAAACACATTTTAGAAATGAAAAGAAAATTATAACAATGTACTCAACAATTTATTATAGAAATGCTCACCAAATATTTTCAGATTGTGTTTAAGAGCGGAAATGAAGTTGTGTCGATAATAATTCTTTAAAAAAAAAAAGGTGGGGGTGTTTATAGGACAGCTGGGTGAACCAAAATTCTCTGTAAATTGTTAACTCATGAAAATTAGGAGTCACTTTTAGAATTGTATCTCAGTTTAGTCAAACAACCATTTTAAACAAAAATGCCATACTATTAGGCTGAGTCTCTTTTCTTTGTAAATCTGGTTTGTATATGAAGACAGATTGAACTGTTTTAAATTAATTTTTTGGTGATAAAATTACTAGTGAAATAATATGTCTTAATTTTTAAATTTTAAAACAACAACAAAAAAACCCCAACATAGCAACATTATCCCTGGTAACTCTGAAATACTTGTGGCAGCTCCTGAAAAAAAAAAAATCCTGAACAGGAG
>NW_016815820.1:2361574-2381259 GCF_001698545.2 Rhinopithecus bieti | reverse complement strand
TTATTTCTCCAAGAAAAAAATATTATTTTATTTTCATCTTTAAAAAAGTTGTTTTATTCTCTCAAACTTTTTTTTTCTCTCTGCATGTATTTCTGTGTTCACATTGGAGGAAAATGGATTAGAATCCTATCTTTAAAATTGAGTCAAATGTCAGTGTTTCTGAGTTCAGATAATTAAATTTCATAACTAGACCAAACTGTTCTCCAGGAAAAATAAAGAAGGAAGAGGAGGAAGAGGAGAACAAGAGGAAGAAGTGTAACAGTATTAACATTACTGTGTAGAATATACTATATATTATATAGGGTATGTATTATAAAGGATAATAATTATTAAAGAAAAAAAGAACATTTAATCCTGTAGCTATATTTTTAACTCTTACCCAAGTTAAGTGTAACTCTGCACTAAAGATTTATCTGTCCCAAAGAAGCAAGGTAGAAAAAAATTTGAAAATAAATACAGTGTTTGATAGTAGTCTTTAATGTTAACAAAAACAAAGAAAGATGAAAAGTTATGGTACTTCAAGTCTGCCCAT
The DNA here is from genome assembly GCF_001698545.2 of Rhinopithecus bieti. Lineage (NCBI taxonomy): Eukaryota > Metazoa > Chordata > Mammalia > Primates > Cercopithecidae > Rhinopithecus > Rhinopithecus bieti. The sequence continues at coordinate 2,380,727 of NW_016815820.1, read as the reverse complement.
TTTTATCCCTAACCTAGGAATGTCAGTCTAGACAAGAAATAACCCTTAATGTGAGTGCTGGGCTCCTTCAGAAGGGAGAGCTAAAACACCAATCAACGTGATTTAGTTCCCCCAACCCCAGCCTAAAATACCCAGGTCACTAAGGCAAAACTGATTTGGGGTTAAAAGATCTGTATCTCACTCCTGTTGTCTCCTCTCTTGTATTCCTGCAGACTTTGTAGCTTCTGACTATACACACATAAGCCTTTTTTTGGGGGGTGGAGAGGGTTAGAATTCAGTAAAACAGCTGATTTTTAAAAAGAACTAATCAGTTTCAATTTAGCAATAATTGGTAATTTTTAATTAAATATTTAAAAGGATTTTAAAAGATTGTTCAAGTGAATTTATCTGCTCTCTTCTAACGTTATCTTAAATACATTAAAACTGATTTCAGCTAACATTTAGCTAGTGTATTTTTAAATGGAAAAAAATCAACCTAAAAGTGAACTGAATTCAATGGTTATTTTAAAATTTTGTTTCCCATTGACTCTAGGATAGTAAAAGTGGACTGCATTTTATAGGAGTTTAGAGGTCTGGATGGAGATTTTTGTGGGGTGTAACTTGCTTTTGTTTTAGGCATACAGAGGCAGAGTAGTGGATATGTCCCCCAGGGAGACAATCTGAGCAGTGCTTTTATTAGCACCTAAAGATTCAAATAAAATGAAGGCAACAGCACTTAAAGTTTCTGAGAACTGGGATGCTCTCCCTAGTTGCCCTCCTCCTTGTTCCCCAATATAACATAAAAGATTTAAGAAGATTGGGGCTCCTCTTTAGGAAAAGGCCAAGAAATACAACAGCCTTTTTGAGACCATCTTTTAGCCCTTTCAAAAGTCTACACACATCACCAAGAAAAGTTCCCGGGCAACAGAGCCACACGTTCTGGCCAAGATAATTTTTTCCCTCCCTGGACTCTAATTTTCATGAATTCTCTTTGCAGTGCTGTTTGTATTAGCTTGCTTTTCATTTAAAAAATGTTTATTGAGTGCCTACTATGTGGCAGGCAGTTTCCAGCTCATTGGTTTGTTTAAAAATAATGCTTGTGATCAAGAGCTAAGTATTAAGAGTCAGATAAGGGGGGAGGGTCGGAGGTGTGTGTGTGGGGGTGGGACACAGATGTCTTCCCACCTTGTTGGACAGAAAATATTCTCTTTCTACTCAACAACAAATAGCTTCTAGTACTTTAATTCTTGTTCCATGGGAAAAAAAACCCACAAAAACAAAAATCCGACAAACACGTGGCTGGGTAGAACAAAACGCTCACTGGGGAGGGTGGGCTCTAAGGTGGTGGAGGAGATAGAGAAACCGAGTTGGAAGCCCTCCCCCGCCCCCAAGTCCCAGCCCCATTTCTTTTCAGTGCGCCGGGAAAACGGGGAGGGGGACAAAGGTGCTGCGCGCTGTCTTTCAACTCCCGACTTTTTGAATGGCATACAATCGTCCGGCAGCAGAGCGGTGAGCCGAAGTCGGAGTCAGCTCAGACTCTGCAAACGAAAAATAATAACAATAAAAAAAATTCAAGGCATTCATATCGGTGTAGTCAACACGTGTTGCGGAGTCTGCCCGGGCCGCCGGCGACTGAGACAATGGGGTCGGGGACTGGGGAAGGGGAGTGACCCCCTTCCTCACCTGCCCTTCCAGCTCGCGTGCCCCCGACAGAATTATTCTCCCTCCTGCAGAGTCCGGAGTAACACCCCAGTTTCCGCCTTGTTAAGGGGACTCCACAATTTCTGGGGGTCGACCCCTCCTTTTCCCCGTTCCCTGGACGAGGGGGTTCCAGGGTCTCCGGGCCGCGCTCTCCGCCACCCCTGGCGCCATCCCAGCCCCCGCCGCTAGAAACTCGTTGGTCTCGCTTGCCGCTCAGCCGTGGAGCCAGGGCTTGCGAGTGGACCGCGCGTCCCGCTCTCCGCCGCGTATCCGGGACTCCGAAACGCGCGGCGAGCAGCCCCCTCCCCCACCGCCCAGACGGGGGTGCGACCGCCCACGTGTCGCCCCTTGCCCAGTCGGGTCCCTTCCCTCGGGCTCCCGGAGCCCGAGGATCCGGAATGAGTTGGTCAAAGCCGAGGGAAGGGACCCGGGCGGATCCGCTTCCCCCTCCCCAGGAACGGCGGGAGGGGAGGGGAGGGGCCACCGCCCCTCCCCTAAGCTCCCGCCCCTCTCTTCCCAGTGCGCGGAGCGGAAATTACCCCCTCCCCCCGCGGGTCTGACCTGGGGACGTGGGCGGGGCTTCGCCCTTAGCCCCCCGCCCTCCGTCCCTCTCCCGCCTTCCCGCCGGGATCGGAATCCTGCACCCCAAACAAAGTTCCGAGACCCGAACCTAGGGCCTAGGGAGCTGCCAGCGGTGTCCCGGGTGGTGCGGGCGCTGGAAACTCCACCTGTCTGTCCCCGACTCGGAGGGAAAAGGGGACCATTCAAATCTCCACCCGGTCACTCCCTCCCTGAGACCTCCCCCTTCGCTTCGCTCGGGTTAGCCCTAGCTATCACCCCTCTTCCTTCTCTCCCACCGTCCCTCTCTCCTGGGGTCATCTCCGGCCAGTTCCGCGAGTTCCCCCCAGGACCCCGAAACGTTATCATTTAACAGCCGGACCCCGGGTGCGAACCACCCTTTCTCCCGTGGGGATCTCAAAACATGATTTCCTGCGGCTTTCTCGTTCTCCACTGGGATCCCCCATGTTCCCAGCTTCCCAGTCCCGCGCTCGCAGGGTCCCCCGATCCTGCATCCCCGGAGGCGGGGAGTTTCGTGGGGCTGGGGTAGTGAAGGCGGAGACCCCCCCCATTTAAACATCTAGGGAAAAGGTGGCTTTCTTTTTAAATCACCAGCTCGTGCGACCCTCTCCTGAAGACCCCAGAGTCTTCGGCTTCTCTTTGTCTATCTCGGCCGTCCCCCGCCTGTCAGTCGCTAGCAGTTAACCGGGGTGGGGTGAGCAACCCCGCCCCCCAAAACGAATAAAAAATAACCGTACATTTTACCCTTTAAGACCTGGGAGATCTGGGCTGGACCATCCTCCCCCAGTTCGGGCTGGGGTAGGGGGATGGGTGGGGCGGGGCGCTTCCCTAGGGGCCAGGTTCTTGCAAAGGGGGAAGGGGCCATAGAGCTTCAGGGACGCTGCCCCACCGCTCCAGTTTACCACGGGGGTGAGTTGAGTTCCCCACCCTCAGGCGGGAGATTACTGGGTTTGGCCGGAGGGCCGAGGGGCCCTGTGGCGTCGGGGTCTTCCCCTGCAGGGTGGGTGGGGCTGTCACCACGTGGCTTCTCCTTTTTTTTTTTTTTTTTTTTTCCGCTCCATTTTTTTTCAAGTCGATTTTATTTAGAGGCGGCGCCAGGGCGGCCGCGGAGAAACGTGACACACCAGCCCTCTCGGAGGGGTTTCGGACCGAAGGGAAGGAGCTGCGCCGAGTCGTCCGTCTCCCTGCGCGCCGCGGGCACTTCTCCTGGGCTCTCCCCGAACTCTCCCGCGACCTCTGCGCGCCCTCAGGCCGCCTTCCCCGCCCTGGGCTCGGGACAACTTCTGGGGTGGGGTGCAAAGAAAGTTTGCGGCTCCTGCCGCCGGCCTCCCCGCCTCTCGGCCTAAGAGGCTTGCCGCCCGCGTCCGCTCGTTTGGCCTTGCCCGGGACCGCGTCCTGCTCCGAGACCGCCACCATGAACAAGCTTTACATCGGCAACCTCAACGAGAGCGTGACCCCCGCGGACTTGGAGAAAGTGTTTGCGGAGCACAAGATCTCCTACAGCGGCCAGTTCTTGGTCAAATCCGGCTACGCCTTCGTGGACTGCCCAGACGAGCACTGGGCGATGAAGGCCATCGAAACTTTCTCCGGTAAGAGCACAGCCACCTCCCGGAAAAGCCACAACGAAAGCCCCGAACAACGGAGACCCGCACCTTCCGGTTCCTCTCCCGCCAACTCCTCTCTTCCCGGGCCTGCAGGGCTTGGCCTCTGTACCCACCCTCGACCTACCCTCTTCGATGCCCCCTCCCTCGCTCTGCGCCCCCCACCCCCGCGCAGAAACATTCGGGATTTTCTCATCCCTTCCTCCCTGCCGGAGATAAGCAGCTCTGGCTTCCCCCATTCCTCCTCCCCACCGACGGGGCGGGAGCCCCCACTGGCAGTAGTGGGGGGGTGGATTTAGGGACACGGAGATGACCCCCGGCTGGGCGTTATTTCCACGTCGAGCCCCTCCCTGTCCGCCGGTGGACGGCCCCCCAGCTAGAAAACCCTGGCTCCCTTTCCTCAGTCTTAGGCCTTTCCAGGCGTGGAAGGGGTCCCCCGGACCGCTTGCGATCTCTCCGTTTCGCGTGGGGAATGCAGCCCTCTAGCAGGACTTGCAAGGAAGGGGGTCCTGTCTCCTGCCTAGGGCCTGGGGCTTGAGCCATTTTGATTTGAAAGTGGGGCGTGAGCGGGGTGGCGCGGCGGCGGCGGCGCCGGGTCGCCATGCTGCTTCCCGAGACGCCGAGGCTGGGCCGAGAGCCGCGCGCGGCGGCAGCGAGGCACCCTCCCCGCCGGGCCCCGCTCTGCTCCCCCAGGTCCACCCCTTCCCAAACCAGTCCCGACAGGTGACCGCTCCGCGGCTCGAAGCCCTTCTTCCTGGCCAACAGAGAAAAACAAAGTTTCGTTCTGCACACCGCCTCCCGCCCCGCGCCCCACTTTCTGAGGAACGGGGAGCCTTTTCTCTCCTGGCTCCTTCTCCCCACATCTGGGAGCAATGTAGGCAGCGCACCCACACAAATGGCCTCGCACCTTTCCCAAATCAGGATTCCTGAGCGATCCACTCAGCAAGCCTCAATGATTAAATAAAGCAAAAATTAAAAAATGAATAATAACGAATTTATAGACTCCACCATTCCTAGAGCAACCTTTTTCCCATCTGGCTGCGGAAGCCACTGCCTGGATTCCTAGGAAGATCTCGAATCCCAGTAACTCCTGAATTAGCCTAGTGTCTTTCCCCTTCCTCTTCCCACCCCCAACCCCTGTTCACGCTCTCATGGTCATTTTTTTTCTTTTTTAATCTTTAGGGAAAGTAGAATTACAAGGAAAACGCCTAGAGATTGAACATTCGGTGCCCAAAAAACAAAGGTAGGAAAGAGCTCTTTTCTGGGGGGGTGGTGGGGGGGCCGCTGGGGTGTGCTGAGAAGCTGTGTTCAGGGGTCCATAGCGTCTCCAGTGGAAGAAACCCATTACTGGTCTTTCCCACCCCCAACTCCGGATGTTGGGGGCAGGGAGGGAAGATTGGCCAAGATCTTGTAATGGGTGGTTTACAGCTTGTAAAAAAAAATAAGTTGGGGCTGGGGTGGGCTAAAAGATGTTGCTTGCAGAATTAAAGGGGAAAGAAAATCAATAGGGGAGAAACCTTTTTGGAGTTTGTTCAACTTGTGGGGCCGTTTTTTGTGGGGAACCTTAAAATCTTCGAAGAGTTCAGACTCAGAGCGATTTCTGCAACTTCGTAGCAGGCCTCATTTTCTGTTTTTCCCACTCTTTCCACACCAGAATTCTTAAGTAGATTGCCCTTCTACTCCTAAGTGATGTGGAATCAGTTTCCCGTGCCCCAAAGAATCCCCTTATAGCTTGTATTTTATTTATATTTCTGCAACAGGCAAAGACTTCTTATTTTCCATGGACCCCCCCACCCCCAATCCCTCATATCTCACATCATCCCTCTCCCCAACTGGATTTTCCAAAGAATATGCCTTGGCTGTACTATCCTTTTCGAGCCCCCCTACCCCCACTCCTTAAGCCCATTGTTACAAGGGGACCATCTGGGGTGAGAGCTTTGTGTTGAGGCTGTGAGCTGNTTTTTTCTTTTGCTCTTGAGGATGGTTTAAATTTTAGAGAATAAAGTGAAAAGCAAGAGAAATAGCAAAACGTGATGAAATGGAACTCAAAACATTTATATTTTAATTTTCATGGTGCCCTGTATTTATGAATCTTTTTCCCCAAGCCATTTGCTTGCTTTTAAGCCATTTCTAGGCTCCTTCTTGTTCCCTCCAAAATGCATTACTCAGGGCTCTTTTTTGAGTTGGAATGGAGAGGGGGTTTGTGAGAAGACTGGGTAAAAAAAAATCTCTGTCCACACCCATATTAAATTAGATCTTTTGTGTGTTCTCCCCTTCCTGAAATAATTTTTTTAGCCCAAACATTGAGTCAATTGTGTTTTCTTTGCTTTTGTTTTGGTTGGTGGTGAGAAGGCACTTCATTTTCTAGAATGAATCAATTTTGAAGTCTCAAGATTTAAAAAAGAAAGAGTTTGTTTTCATTAAGTCAGTTTGCTCTATCATTTTGTGTCTTTGAGGAAGTATGTTGTGGTATGTGTCTTTAGTCTGTGTCTGAAAAGTATTTCGTCAGTTAGGTTTGTTACTGACTTTCCATCATCTCATGGATGTATAGAACAGGAACTAGTTAATTATGACTAACACATTCTAAGCAAAATGAACTACACAAATAATATTTTGTATATATGTATACTCTTGTATTTTCCTTAGGAACTCTTCTTGAGGCATTCAGTTCCAAATGAACTATGATTTCAATTTCTAAGATAATTCATAAAACCCAACAACAAAATGTTCCTGGTGGTTTTTTTTTTTAAGAGGGGAAATCAAACAAAAGATACGCTGTAACAATACCTCTTAATATATTTTGTTCTCAGTTTGAATTTATTTGATACATATAATTTGTACCTTTTAAGAACTCAAGAGGCCGAACACTATGCATTTCAACTGAAAACAGCAATTAGCTTGAATTTTTTAAATGAGGTGATATTAAATTTCTCAGCGATCACCATCTCAAACCCCTTTTAGTGTTGGAATTTGGTTAACAATTTGTGCTTTTTTGTTGAGAATTTGTTTATGTTCACTGCCAGATATTGAGACAAAAGAGAAAACCAAATGCATTTAAACACAGTTGTGGAAAGGGCTTGTATATGTTTTATTCTGGGAGACTGAGGAGCAGTTGAGGTAAAGGGGTACCATTTTAATGTGACTTGATTACTTTGAGACATGATTTGCTTTTAAGGGAATTAAACCTTTGTTACGCTTGCCACTGTGGTGTGCCTTTTCTAGAGGAATGTGACCTAAAGATAGCATATTCACTGTCAACTGGTGTCATCAAAATAAAAGGTGTTACTGTTAAGAAAAAAATGCAAGAGATGCACTGAATCATTTTTTTAAAGGTGAAATGTGTTCACAATAAGGAATTCTAAGTTTGGTTATTTCTTCAGGCAGATTAATNCCGGGCCCCGCTCTGCTCCCCCAGGTCCACCCCTTCCCAAACCAGTCCCGACAGGTGACCGCTCCGCGGCTCGAAGCCCTTCTTCCTGGCCAACAGAGAAAACAAAGTTTCGTTCTGCACACCGCCTCCCGCCCCGCGCCCCACTTTCTGAGGAACGGGGAGCCTTTTCTCTCCTGGCTCCTTCTCCCCACATCTGGGAGCAATGTAGGCAGCGCACCCACACAAATGGCCTCGCACCTTTCCCAAATCAGGATTCCTGAGCGATCCACTCAGCAAGCCTCAATGATTAAATAAAGCAAAATTAAAAAATGAATAATAACGAATTTATAGACTCCACCATTCCTAGAGCAACCTTTTCCCATCTGGCTGCGGAAGCCACTGCCTGGATTCCTAGGAAGATCTCGAATCCCAGTAACTCCTGAATTAGCCTAGTGTCTTTCCCCTTCCTCTTCCCACCCCAACCCCTGTTCACGCTCTCATGGTCATTTTTTTTCTTTTTTAATCTTTAGGGAAAGTAGAATTACAAGGAAAACGCCTAGAGATTGAACATTCGGTGCCCAAAAAACAAAGGTAGGAAAGAGCTCTTTTCTGGGGGGGTGGTGGGGGGGCCGCTGGGGTGTGCTGAGAAGCTGTGTTCAGGGGTCCATAGCGTCTCCAGTGGAAGAAACCCATTACTGGTCTTTCCCACCCCAACTCCGGATGTTGGGGCAGGGAGGGAAGATTGGCCAAGATCTTGTAATGGGTGGTTTACAGCTTGTAAAAAAAAATAAGTTGGGGCTGGGGTGGGCTAAAAGATGTTGCTTGCAGAATTAAAGGGGAAAGAAAATCAATAGGGGAGAAACCTTTTGGAGTTTGTTCAACTTGTGGGGCCGTTTTTTGTGGGGAACCTTAAAATCTTCGAAGAGTTCAGACTCAGAGCGATTTCTGCAACTTCGTAGCAGGCCTCATTTTCTGTTTTCCCACTCTTTCCACACCAGAATTCTTAAGTAGATTGCCCTTCTACTCCTAAGTGATGTGGAATCAGTTTCCCGTGCCCCAAAGAATCCCCTTATAGCTTGTATTTTATTTATATTTCTGCAACAGGCAAAGACTTCTTATTTTCCATGGACCCCCCCACCCCAATCCCTCATATCTCACATCATCCCTCTCCCCAACTGGATTTTCCAAAGAATATGCCTTGGCTGTACTATCCTTTTCGAGCCCCCCTACCCCCACTCCTTAAGCCCATTGTTACAAGGGGACCATCTGGGGTGAGAGCTTTGTGTTGAGGCTGTGAGCTGGGGCTCTTTGGAGGGTCTAGAACTCCGTGGATGAATGGTGTGTGTGTGTATGTGTGTGTGTGTGTATGTATGTGTGTGTGTGTGTGTGTGTGTGTGTGTGTTCCAGTACCCTCTATTCTCTCTCTTCAGCAAAATGGGGTACCTCCATCATGCTTACCGAGAATTCATAGTGGATTTCAAATATTGCATTGAACTCTGAAATCTTTCCTTGAACTCTGGCTGGGAAGTGTAAGGGCAGAGTCTTTCCACTTTTCTCAAATCAGACTTTAAACATGTTGACAGTGTAGAGTTTGCTCTCGTGTCCCAAGTTGGAAAGCAGCCCCCAGTAAATCTTTGATCCTCCTCACCCCCATTTCAACTGAAAACTTGGTAAAATTCAGAATAGTCTCTGGCCTTTTCGGGGTGGGTAGATGGGGGGTAGTGACTGCTTTTTTTGGGGGACCATTAAGAGGGCCTAGAAAGTATAATGTGGGATAAAAATCTATTTAGTGGTTTATCTTGATATTTAAGTAACTTGGAACTATTGTGTCTATAGATCAATATGGCTTGTTATTACGTTTATAGAGCTTGCGATTTAACTTCAAATGCTTGAAATACAGTGTTATTGGAAAGGCAATTAGAGTTAGGTGTAAAGAGGTAATAAAATGGGAAGGAAGAAAAGAAGTCTTATTTGCTATTTTGAAACATTTTCTGGAGATGTGACCAAGGAACATACACTGACACCAGCAGGTTTATTGAAAAGGATATGGATATTTTAACTGAAAGCTGAGTGTTGATGAAAAATGTCCAGAATAAATGGAATTCTAAGATATATGAATTTTTTCTTTTGCTCTTGAGGATGGTTTAAATTTTAGAGAATAAAGTGAAAAGCAAGAGAAATAGCAAAACGTGATGAAATGGAACTCAAAACATTTATATTTTAATTTTCATGGTGCCCTGTATTTATGAATCTTTTTCCCCAAGCCATTTGCTTGCTTTTAAGCCCTTTCTAGGCTCCTTCTTGTTCCCTCCAAAATGCATTACTCAGGGCTCTTTTTTGAGTTGGAATGGAGAGGGGGTTTGTGAGAAGACTGGGTAAAAAAAAATCTCTGTCCACACCCATATTAAATTAGATCTTTTGTGTGTTCTCCCCCTTCCTGAAATAATTTTTTTAGCCCAAACATTGAGTCAATTGTGTTTTCTTTGCTTTTTGTTTTGGTTGGTGGTGAGAAGGCACTTCATTTTTCTAGAATGAATCAATTTTTGAAGTCTCAAGATTTAAAAAAGAAAGAGTTTGTTTTCATTAAGTCAGTTTGCTCTATCATTTTGTGTCTTTGAGGAAGTATGTTGTGGTATGTGTCTTTAGTCTGTGTCTGAAAAGTATTTCGTCAGTTAGGTTTGTTACTGACTTTCCATCATCTCATGGATGTATAGAACAGGAACTAGTTAATTATGACTAACACATTCTAAGCAAAATGAACTACACAAATAATATTTTGTATATATGTATACTCTTGTATTTTCCTTAGGAACTCTTCTTGAGGCATTCAGTTCCAAATGAACTATGATTTCAATTTCTAAGATAATTCATAAAAACCCAACAACAAAATGTTCCTGGTGGTTTTTTTTTTTAAGAGGGGGAAATCAAACAAAAGATACGCTGTAACAATACCTCTTAATATATTTTGTTCTCAGTTTGAATTTATTTGATACATATAATTTGTACCTTTTTAAGAACTCAAGAGGCCGAACACTATGCATTTCAACTGAAAACAGCAATTAGCTTGAATTTTTTAAATGAGGTGATATTAAATTTCTCAGCGATCACCATCTCAAACCCCCTTTTAGTGTTGGAATTTGGTTAACAATTTGTGCTTTTTTGTTGAGAATTTGTTTATGTTCACTGCCAGATATTGAGACAAAAGAGAAAAACCAAATGCATTTAAACACAGTTGTGGAAAGGGCTTGTATATGTTTTATTCTGGGAGACTGAGGAGCAGTTGAGGTAAAGGGGGTACCATTTTAATGTGACTTGATTACTTTGAGACATGATTTGCTTTTTAAGGGAATTAAACCTTTGTTACGCTTGCCACTGTGGTGTGCCTTTTTCTAGAGGAATGTGACCTAAAGATAGCATATTCACTGTCAACTGGTGTCATCAAAATAAAAGGTGTTACTGTTAAGAAAAAAATGCAAGAGATGCACTGAATCATTTTTTTAAAGGTGAAATGTGTTCACAATAAGGAATTCTAAGTTTGGTTATTTCTTCAGGCAGATTAATGGTCCTTCTTTCCTTTTCCTCTGTGTTGACTTAAAATGAGGTGGGCTAACTCCCTTAAATTTCCACCTATTAAACAAAATTAGTTTTATAAACCATTCATAAAATTGAGAACTCTCAAAAGAAAGTGTCCAAACTTGATTCCTATTTTTACAGTTTAATTTTTTGAAGTTAACAGCTTTAAAAATCTGTGAGGGGGTGTCTTATAAATGGCAAAAAATATTTTAAATATATTTTAACAATGGTTTCTCGAGGTTCTGAAGAAATCACTGAATCACTAAACATTTTCAAAACAACCTAAAAATTGCCTTCAGAAATGGATTTGCACTTAAGAAAAAAAAAACAAAAACAAACCCACCTTGTACTTTGGGGCTGAAAATGAATGAAGAGGGGTTAAAAAACAAGGGAATGAAAACTATTAGAGCAGCAGGGTTTTCAGGCACTTTTACTTTAATGGTTGTAATTATGGATTAGTATCCAAATGAAAAAGTTTTTAACTCATAGTAATATTAGGTTAGAATTTTTTTTTTTTTTTTTTTTTTTTTTAAAAAAGGGAAAAAAATGGTTGAATGTTAAGTTTTTGTGCACTGTTTGGAGGAAAGGTGGAAACTGGGGTACATTCTTTCCCTATTTTGATTTCCACCTAAAAATTAAACTTTGCAAATTCATAAATTAGTTGCCTTCACTGCTGCTAGAAGTCCTTAACTGTTCCGATTTCGGTGGTCAGTATTTCAAGATGAGAGTTTCCTAAGGGCAGTGGCAACTAAGTCCCTTAGAAGGCAGTGGCAACTAAGGCAGTGGCAACTAAGTCCCTTAGAAGAATTGTAGATTTCTAGAACCCCTTATTTTTCTGACCCAAATTAAAAGATGAAATTTTATCATAATGGCTTCTCAGATGGAGAACTTTTAGTAAAAAAGGGGAAGAACTGCAATTCCCATCACTAATTTATTCAAAGTATTGTTAATTGTTGAAAAGGTAAAGTTTTTTAAAGTTTTAATGGCACAGCTTTTGGTGGAAAAAAACATTCTTATAATTATGTTTCAGAGATGAAATACATGACATTAGCAGTTGGAGGAACCTTGATTCAAAGGTTCTGAGCTTCTAATCTTTTAAAATTACCTTAATATGTATCATTTTAATCTATGTGTGTGGGTACTTTTAAGGCTTACTTTTTAAGAGTGTATTTATACTATACTTTAATGTGTAGCAGCCAGTTGACAAAGATACTATTGAGATAGTCTAGTGAGTATACAATTTTAAAACATTTTAAATTCAGGTCTGGTTTAGTTGAGTGAGAAGTGGGGAACAGCAAGTGCTATTTGTTGAAGTTTAAAGGTTTTGTGAAGAGTTATTTAGTGGTTAGATCTGTTGATTTTTGTGTGTGGGGTGGTAGTGGTGGTGATGGGGTTGTTAGAATAAATGTATAAACCAAAGGCATTTGAAGAACGGACATTTTCCCAGCTGTTAGAATTTAAATTAAGTCTTGTTCGTTCCCCATTCTCTTAAAAGATTCTTGAAATGTGGCTAATGTCTTCCAGAAAGTGCAGCTTAGAATTTGGGATGGGAGTGTTAGGGAAAGAAAAGGGGAGGAAAAAAGCAGCGGGGGAGACTGGAGAAATCAGACGAGTTAGTCCCGGCTTGGAAATTCCAGACGGGGAGGGGGGAGGGAGAGAGGGAGGGAGGGGAGATGCGGGGTTGGGTGGATTTCCCGCTTCCCTTTTAAAGGGGAGCGGCTGAAGGCTCACAGTGTTACCCACGGGAGAGGGGTCGGAGACGGGTGGTAGACTCAGCGCAGGGCAAGGCTATATTTGCTTTTGGAGTTGCCTGCCTTCCCTTCCCCTTTGAAAAAGAGAGAAGAGAGAAAGTGGCGGCGGCGCTGGAGGCTCTTCCTGGAGCGCTCGCCCGGGCCCGGCGGCCCTAACCTTCCCCGCCCGCCCCCGCGCCAGTCCCAGCCCGGCAATCTCGGCTCGCTCTGAGGTGGGGCCGCCCGCCTGCCTTCTCTTAACAAGCCCCTGACAGAGAACATCCGCTGGCCTGGGTCTCCGAAGAGGACTTACCCTCTCAGATCCCTGAGACCCCTGGAGATCCCAGGCTGCTTGTGGCGCGCCTTAGTCCTGGGAACCCCCAGATCGCAAAGCTTGCAGCAGATACCCCACAAAAGGGTTCCCCCCCACCGGCTGCGGGCTGCAGACCCTTTCCAGCACCTGGGCTGCCTCAAGAGCTCTCCATTCTAAGGCAAAAAGCCAGTGGGTAAATGTGAAGTGAAAAGAGGCAAAAAGAGAGGAAGAGTGGGTAAAGGGAAAATAGGATGAGAGAGTTGGATAGAAAATGGAAGTGCAGGTAGCTGTTGCTCTCTCCCAGTAGCTGGGGTCTTGGCCTGAGAAACAGAACCTTAAAGAGTTAAGTGTCAGTTTAAGTAACCTGCAATCTTTACAAAATGAGCTGTTTGTGTCTGTCCACAGGTCCTGAAGGCTGACCGAAACAATAACAGAGGCAGTAATAGTAGTCAGAGAGGTTCTATCCATGGATTCTGTTTATCTTGTAAAAGAGAGACAACAGGCCTTCCAGTTGGCCACTGGCAAGGCTCTGAGGATCTTTCTCAGGGTCTCAGCCAGTCTTTGACTCCATGTTAGTATAAAACTGCACCCCATCCATTTCCACCTTTCCTCTCCTCCCCTATACCTTTTTAAATGCGTGTCAAAACAAAAAGCAGAAGGAAAGGTCTCTCAAACCTGTACTCAAGAAAATGTATGCCCATTTGGTTACTGATGGTTTGGTTAAAAATGATCCTGTAAGATAACACCTGATACACACCATCGCAAGGAGACAATGCCAGCAGGAAGCTATTTAGTTCCCAGGTAGTGACTTCATTCTACTAGGAGAACTTGGGATGGCCCTTCAGATTTTGATCAGAGGGGACTATTTACTTATTGGTGGATAGAAGGGGGGGGTCATCCTACTATTACAATTTATTGCAGAGCCAACTTTGTAACACCTGCTTACTACCTTGCAGCACAGTAGGTTTGCAATAATACAACAGGCTGGAACAAACTTTTGCCCTAACCATAGTCGACTGACAAAATATGAGTTGATTACAGGTAAATCACAGAAAAGTAGGTTTGGACCTCATACTTTTAATACATACAGTTGGAAAAAACCTGATTGCAACACACTGAAATGTAACTGTGTGCAGGACAAACACCATCAGAAATGCAGTCCTTTTGCAGAAATCCACGTTCCCAGGAGCATGGCTGATCATAAGCAAACTGCTTTTGACTGAAATAGAGAGCAAACAGCTGGATGATTAAGAGAAGTTTTGAGTGGATTGTGCAGATATTTTCAAGACCCCTTAGGACAAGTCTGGTTGTTAGACAAGTGGCATTTTGGTGGCTGGAAGGCATGTAAGGGATGTGTCTGATATGGGATGGCTGGGAAATTTTGCGTATAGTTTAGAGGAGGGTTGTGGAGAAAAATCCCGTAATAGAGGAGGCAGGAGAAGAGGGGAAGCTCTGCATTTTCTCTTTCCCTTTCTACCATGTCTGGTTAGTGGATTCTAGTCAATCCTCTCCACATTTCCTTATGTAAAGAGGGTTAAGGAGAACTTCAATTTTTTTTTTTTTTCATTTTGAATTAATTTTAGTTAAAAACTCAATCACTCATTCAAGCCAGGCCTGGTGGTTCACACCTGCAGTCCTAGCACTTCTGGAGGCCGAATAGGGCAGATCACATGAGGCCAGGAGTTCAAGATCGGTCTGGCCAACATGGTGAAACCCTGTCTCTACTGAAAATACAAAAATTAGTCAGGTATGGTGGTGCATGCCTGTAGTCTTAGCTACTCGGGAGGCTGAGGCCAGAGAATTGCTTGAACCCGGGAGGTGGAGGTTGCAGTGAGCTGAGATCGTACCACTGCACTCCAGCCTGGGCAACAGAGCGAGACTGTGTCTCAAATAAAAACAGAAACCAACTCAGTCACTCATTTGGATGCTTTGGCCACTTGAAATGGAAAATGTTAAGTCTGAGTGAAATTTGATTGGATAGTTTAGTTTAGTTGATTGGATATAGTTAGGATCTTTAAGTGGAGAAATCAGAGAATTCAGAAATATGTGTGTAATGGTTGTTTGTGTGGTCTGAGCTCTTTGGCAAAGAGGAATGAGGAGGAAAGGAATCATTCAAAATTCTTAAGACTCCAGGAGGGTAGAAGTGCTGTTAGGTCAGAGTCTTAATGACCTACCCTAGGTCTCTCACTCATCTTTTACTGGGGTCTGGAGGAAAGGTCTTCCTCCCAGGAGCATTCAATGTTTAAAAGCTTGAGCTCAATTTCTGTAACTGTAAAGAGGTGGTCCTAATAGTAGTACACAATAGCTCCTTTTTTTTTTTTTTTTTTTTGAGACGGATCTTGCTCGCTCCGCCCAGGCTGGGAGTGCAGTGCCGCGGATCTCAGCTCACGCAACCCGCCTCCCGGTTCACGGCATTCTCCTCTCAGCTCCGGAGTAGCTGGGAACTACAAGCGCCCGCCACCTCGCCCGGCTAGTTTTTTTTTGTATTTTTAGTAGAGGATGGGTTTACCATGTTAGTGCCAGGATGGTCTCGATCCTGCAGACCTCTGATCCGCACGTCTCCGGCCCCGCCTCCCAAAGTGCTGGGATTACAGGCTTGAGCCACCTCGCCTGGCCTAATAGCTCTTATTGTTACTATTTTGTTGTAGATATTGACTTCTGTCACTTCTGCCCTAGCCATTGTTTGTCCTCCTTTGAAGCTTTGCAGTTGTATCCTACTCTGCCCCATATAGCTGTGGTAAGCTCCATGAGTATTAGAACTGATCAAGTGTACAGATGCCTGAAAATGTGTCCATGAGAGTTTGTGTTTGAACTGTGTGTGTGTCAGCTTGGGCTATATATCTAAGGCACTAGGAACAGTGATGGCTAGGCATGTTGAAGGGGGTCTGTGTGTAGGGTGCTTTGGTAACTCTACCTGTATGTTGAAAGGAAAAGCCATCTTTTAGCGGAGAGAGATGAAGCTCACCAGGGCAACCCCACAGAACCCCTAGAATATAGATTCCCCCAGTACATTCTCTGAGACAGAAGGCTTGGAGAGATGAGGCAAGCATGGCAGATAATGCTACTAATTGTTCATTAGGGGAAACAGGCCATTTATTCGTTACCATTTATGCCCTGAACTTGGTCCAGGTTCCTAGCTAAAATTTCACACTTTAGGGCTACTGTCAAAGGTACACATAGAGTAGGGACATTGGTAAGAGGGGAACTAACTCTGCATATAAGGTAGGTGTTGTAAGAATTCAGGATGAAGGGGACTGTACATGAATCCTCCTGGGGGTCTGAGGAAGGAAGAAATGAGAGCAATGTCCCCCCTCTGCTGGGATGGGTATGTTTATTTTCATGTCCTGCTCTTGGTAAGCTAACAAAATAGGCATTCAGGAACTGGGGATCCCTAGATACCCAGGGGTGACCACACACATTGTTCCCTACTTCTTCTGCCTCTGTAGTGTCCTCACGTTCTCTCCCTGGTTCCCTGGTCTGGAACCAGTTCCCAAAGATGCACTCAGAACCCACTTTTATGCCCACTTTTTCATTTCAGCCCTCTGCTCAAAGGCTGCATGCCATAATGCAGGCACATGGGTGGATGCATACACATACATACACACAGGTCCACAGCCCCAGCCCTGGGAATAAGGGTTGAACCTTCTTACTGGGATGGGGAGGAAAAGGGCTTCTCATCCGGATGTGGTTTTCAGTCTTTTAACAGGCTTGTGACTTTAATCATTTACTATAAAGGGTTTTACAATTAGTTTATGCAGAATGATGTGTGTTGCCTCTTTCTAGAGTGGCATTTGGGATTGCTTGGGGCTCGTCAACTTTCCATTAGGGACTCTGAGGAGGAGAAAATGAGGGGAGACAGGAACTGAAATGGGAGCTGTTGGGTGGAGTAAACTTGTTGAGGATGTCTATTCAAAGTTAGAAATATTTATTCTGCTTCCTCCTTAAGGTCTCTAAGTTGCTTGGGAGGAGAACCTCCAACTGTAATAGAGACCAGTTGCTTTGGCAGGATTTGGAGATGAAGTTCTAAATTAAAGGGCAGGGCAGGCGCAGTGGCTCATGCCTGTAATCCCAGCACTTTGGGAGGTTGAAGCGGGTGGATCACCTATCAGGGGTTTGAGACCAGCCTGACCAACATGGTGAAACCCCGTCTCTCCTAAACATACAAAAATTAGCTGGGCGTGGTGGCTAGCACCTGTAATCCCAGCTACTGGGGAGGCTGAGGCAGGAGAATTGCTTGAACCCAGGAGGCAGAGGTTGCAGTGAGCAGAGATTGTGCCATTATACTTCAGCCTGGGTGACAAGAGTGAAATTCCATTTCAAAAAAAAAAAAAAGTGAAAAAAGTAAAAAAAAAGTAAATAAATTGAAGGGCAAAGATAATTCTTCACAGAGAGACATGGCTGTTGGTGGCTGCAGCTAGTGTATTCCAAACAAGGACTAGATGTACTAGGATGTTGGCTGAGGAAGCAGCTAGATTCAGAAGAATGTACTCTTGTTAAGGGTCTTCCTGAAACTTATTTAAATTTATTTAAAATCTAGCTGACTGAGGTTATCTATAGGGTTTTCTTCCTCTCTATATTTATTACCATTTGGTTAAGATATGCTGCTGCTTTTGGCTTTTTAGAATAGAGTGGAGTGATTCCTGTCCAGAATGAGCTCTGGGTGTAGGCAGGAGGTGGAACAGAATGATCTTCACAAACCTCTAATATTTCTGTGAGATAATCTTTGTTCTACTCTTCTACCCTTGCCCCTCTTGCTGGCCATCTTGAATGAGTAGTTTCCTTTAAACTTCTAACTAAAAGAGGAATGCTGTCTGTCTAGGCCCAAACTCCTTTGCTCTCTTCTCTTAAAAGCCCCATGGTTAGCAACTGTAGCCTGGGAGTGTGTGTGGGGTCCTTGCCACTCAGTCACTGGCTGTTTGAAAATAACTTAAAATATATATTTACAATGAAAAGCCATGGGAGAAAACATTTAATAAGATGCTGCAGACTTCTGTGATAGCTTGCACATTGCTGCAAAAATTGGTACCTCTAATGTATTCATTGATTCATACATGCATACATTCATCCAGTTACTTTTATCTATTAAGAGTCTACTATTGCATGAGATGCCTTTTGCTTAGGTATTAGAAATACAGTGAGGAACAAGTGAAAGACCCTGACCTTACAGTACAGATGGAAGGAAATGTAATTTTTTTTGTTTGTTTTTTTGAGGTGGACTCTTGCTCTGTTGCCCAGGCCGGAGTGCTGTGGTGCCATCTTGGCTCACTGCAGCCTCTGCCTCCCGGGTTCAAGCGATTCTCCTGCCTCAGTCTCCCCAAGTAGCTAAGACTATAGGTGTGCGCCAGCATGCCCGGCTAAGTTTTGTATTTTTAGTAGAGACGGATTTCACCATGTTGGCCAGGCTGGTCTTGAACACCTGACTTCAGGTTATCCACCCACCTCGGCCCCACAAGATGCTGGGATTACAGGCGTGAGCCACCGTGCCCTGCTAGAAATATAATTTAACAGATATTTCAGATATTTTTTCTTTGGAAACTTGTAGGTTTTTTTCTTTATCCTTGGTGTGTGTGTATATCTGTATCTATATCTATATATAAATATATATATGTATATTTTAAAATTATTTTTAGGCTGGGCGCGGTGGCTCACACCTGTAATCCCAGCACTTTGGGAGGCCAAGGCGGGCAGATCACTTGAAGTCAGGAGTTCAAGACCAGCCTGGCCAATATGTGAAACCCTGTCTGTACTAATACAAAAATTAGCTGAGCATGGTAATGCATGCCTGTAATCCCAGCAACTCTGGAGGCTGAGGCAGGAGAATCTCTTGAACCTGGGAGGCAGCGGTTGCAGTGAGCTGAGATCGTCCCATTGCACTCCAGCCTGGGCAACAAGAGCAAAACTCCATCTAAAAAAAAAAAAATTGTAAAATACACAAAAAGGTAAAATTTAACACCTTTATCATTTTAAGTATATAGTTTAGTGACATAAACGTTCATGTCTATGCGCGGTTGCTCAAGCCTGTAATCCCAGCACTTTGGGAGGCCGAGGTGGGTGGATCACCTGAGGTCAGGAGTTTGAGACCAGCCTGGCCAACATGGTGGAACCCTGTCTCTACTAAAAATACAAAAATTAGTCGGGCGTGGTGGCGTGCGCCTGTAATTGTAGCTACTCGGAAGTCTGAGGCAGGAGAATTGCTTGAACTCGGGAGGTGGAGGTTGCAGTGAGCTGAGATTGCGACACTGCACTCCAGCCTGGGCGAAAAGGAGCAAAACTCCATCTCAAAAAAAAAAAAAAAAAAAAAAAAAAA
>NW_016815820.1:2339365-2359330 GCF_001698545.2 Rhinopithecus bieti | reverse complement strand
AAAAAAAAAAAAAAAGAACTTAGGTGTCAGTCTCAGCCTGTCCTTTTGCAGATGTGTAAGGTGTGGGATCTGGGGTCACTGTCTATTTTCCTGGGACTCTGTTTCCTTACCTGAATCCTCCCCATCTCCAGAAACCTCATAAAATAAGCTGGATGAGTGTTTTGAGTTCTAGGAGCCTCCATCCTTTGACGCTTCTGGAAGGTACCAGGGCTGGAGCTTTAGGCTGATCCTCCCACCCCCCCTTTTGTTTGGGTTCAACCCACGGGAAAATGGGAGCTTGGGGGGAAGGGCGGAGATTGAGATGCTTCCTTTTCCCTCCTTCTCCTCCTCCCTCCTCCCAGCAGGAAAGGACAAAGAGTTGACCTTTGTTCCAAGTCTACAGAATCATAATTCATAGTTCCAACATGTTAGTTTTTCTTTCTTTCTTTAGACAGGGTCTCCCTCTGTCACCCAGGGTGGAGTGCAGTGGCATGATCACAGCTCACGGCAGCTTTGACTTCACCAGCTCAAGCAAGAGCCCGAGTCTCCCAAAGTGTTGGGTTTACAGGCACCAGCCACCACGCCTGGCTTCCATACGTATTAGTTTCTAAAAAATCAGGAACCCAGTTACTTTTTTTTTCTGGCAAGTAGGAACAGGCTGCACAATGTAGTGACATTTGCTGGCCAGTGTCACCTTGACCTCTCAGCCCGTTTTCTGATCTGCAGAACGGAAGTAGCAATATTCTGTCTCCCCTGTTGTTGAGAGGCTCAACTCAGCCTCTTGTAGTGGTTCCAGATTCATAGTGTGGGCAAAAAGAAGTACTTTGTGAACTCTAAAGCACCATGCAAAGGTGAGTTATTAACAAGATCATTAATTGATGATACCCCAAAAGGGCTGAAAGGTCATTCTCACCCCCAAACAAATGCCCTACTCTGCATGGGGGCAAGTATGACTTCTATTGTGACTTTGCTATGGAGCTTCCCAGAAGGCCTTGGGGACTTGCACGGGAGGAGAGCGTTCTTTCTCTGCCGGCGCAGAAGGCTCCTAGTTCCGTGCCCCCACCCTGCTCCCAGGCCTTAGTTCCTGGCCTCACAGTGGGAGGCCTCCCGCCCCGTGCCGCCTCCTCCCGAGGCCCAGCCAAGGTCTCTAAGGAATCCCGCCTCCCGGGCCATTTTCTCCCCTTCAGCCTCCGCGGCCCCACTTTCAGCCTCTCCCGGGCTCCCTACCCCCAACCGGTTGCCACTTAAATGCTTGCAGGCCTGGTGCAGGCGGGAAGCCCCCTTCCCCCACAGGACCACCTCAGTCACAGCCCTGACCACAGGGAGGTCGGGTCTGGATTTACTAAAGGACCCCGGAGGGGGAGACTGGCCCTCGCCGGCTGCCTGGCTTCGCCATGGGGTCGGGTTTCGACCGGCCGGTGGCTCTGGAGAGAGACAAAGGGCAAAGTCCTGGTCCCCACCCCACCCCGCAGCCCCTGGCGCGGGTCCCCTCCCCCTCGGGGCCCAGGGCGGGTAGCCGAGGGCCGCTGGTCCCTGCTGGACAGGTTTGGAGCGAGTCGGGGCGCCCAAGGGGGCTTTGGCGGTAGAACATTCGAGACCGTGCGGAGCCTTGTAGTGGAGGGGCTGGGTGGCTGCTCTGTCCCCCTCCTTGTGTGCTGCGGCCTCAGCCCACCCAGAGGCCCGGGTGGGAGGGCGAGTGCTCAGCTTCCCGGGTTAGGTGAGAGGGGCTGGGGAGGGGGCGGCCGTGGGCACAGGCGGGGTTAGCCCGCCCCTCAGCTGCGCCATCTCAGTTCTCAATTGCCCGTTCACGAGGGCGCCCCTCCCCCGCCTCAGCTGCCGCCGCCCTTCCCAGGCACCGCACTATCCCCTTTAGTGGTTCTCCCCACAGTCCCCGCCCCCCTCAGTCTCCCTCTCAGTCTCTCTCTCATTCTCCCCCTCAGTCCCTGAACCCCTCAGTCTCCTCTCAGTCTCAGCCCCCCATATCGCCGTCCCCCTCAGTGGCCCGCTCTGCTGCGCTTTCCCCTGCTCCACCGCGAGGGGCCGTGTTCACCGCCTAGGTCCTCTTGGCTGTCCCCTCCTCCTGGCCAAGGATAGGCGAGAACCATCTTGGAAGGCACTCAGTCCTCCCAGACAGGATCCTTGCTGGTAGAACATTCTAGACCGTGCGGAGCCCTGGGGAGGAAGACCTACCCTGAACGGGCACTTGAGTGGGAGGAGGGCCACGCAGGGGCCAGTGTCAGGGGAGAGACTGGCTGAAGCGCCCGCCAGGAAGAAGCCAGCAGCAGTGCCTGTTTCCCACCAGCAGGTCATGGTTGGCAGCTAGGGGGAGATGCGGATCCCTGAGGGCTCCTGCGCCGTGCCCGCCACTCACGGATACGCAGACGCTTGCTGGGCTGGTGCCCAGATGTTTGCCCATCCTCACCAGGGGGCACTAAGGACCCCGAGGAGCACGCGGATGTCCGTCTGGTCCTTCTCATGGTGCAGCGGGAAGCCGCCGAAGACTGATTGCTTTGGAGGCTGGTCTGGTTTCCTCTCCTTGCTCCTGAGAGGGCCACCTCGGCTGTTCCCTCTCAAGGACAGAGCCTGACTCTGTCCCTTTCCAAGGCACCTCGCATGATGCCTTCCACTGGGCACCAGCTCCATCCTCGGCCGGGCCTCTGAGCCCCCGAGTGCCCAAGCGTGTGCTCTTGTCGCCCAGGCTGGAGTACAGTGGCGTGATCTTGGCTCATTACAACTTCAGCCTCCCAAGTAGCTGGGATTACAGGCACGCGCCACAACGCCCGGCTAATTTTTGTATTTTTAGTAGAGATGGGGTTTCACCATGTTGGCCAGGCTGGTCTCAAACTCCTGACTTGAAGCGATTCGCCCGCTTCGGCTTCCCAAAGTACTGGGATCATAGGCGTGAGCTAGTTCACCCGGCTGTGAGCATATGGCTTTTAAGCTTTCTGGAGAGAAGCTGGCATCTCCACCGGGGGCGAGAGCTAAACCAGCATCTCCAGGGAGGCGGGGCCGGGCCGGAGATGGTCTTCCTGCCCCCCCCACCTATCCCTCTGTCGGAGCTTAGTAACCTTCCCGACCCCGGGGGAAGATTCTGAAACTCTTCCCTTCCCCATGCCAGTCTGAGAAGGGTGGTGAGCAGTGTGCCTGAGGGGGGCCTCCCATTCTCTGCTTCCAGCAGAAAGGCTCAGTTGCACAGCTCCTGTTGGGTCATCTCTTTTCCATTTGTCCTCATACTTTAGGTTTGTCCTGATGGTTTCTTCTCCACATCCCTCACTCCACCCCAGGGACCCCCCGTATTCTCTGTGCTTCAACATGACCACCTCTCCCCTTTGGGAGCCACTTAAGGTGGAGGAGAGGGTGGCAGTTAGCCCAGGCTGATGTGGAATTTGTCTGGAAAGAGCTGGGCTGTCCCAGAGCTTCGTTTTGGCCTCCTTGGGGGCTGCTCAGATGGGCTTTCTTGTCAAACTATTTCCCAGATAGGCAAATTGAACAAAGTGTTCTTGCTGAGGTTGGCTTGACCCCACCGCCACTTAGTACCTTCCACAAGTTGCTTTCTTCCTCCCCCAGAGCAAGATGACATTTTGCATGGTAGGAATTTTTGGTGAGTACCCTTTCACCCCGCTAACAAATCTCCCTGACAGCCATCCAGCCGTATCATAGGGCACTTAGGTCTTCTGCAAGTGAAATCCCATGCCCAAATTAGAGCCGCATGCAGTAAAAGCCAGTTGGCACGCGCTTAACCATACAGAATATGGGCACTTTTCCTGCTCCTGACGTTGGGGCTGTTCAGGCTTCTGCTGTATTAACACTTGTCTTCAGAGAGAAAGCAGAGGAGTTTGGTGCAGTGAGCACAAGCAGCCTACTAGTCCTGCCTCCAAGTTGGCAAGTCTGTTTCCTTCTCTGAGCCTCAGTTTCTCCATCTGTGAAATGAGGGTGACTGCTTAGTATCCTCTCAGGCTTCAGAGGCTTACCCCCTTTCATTTCTACCTCAGTGTATCAATCTGATGTTTTTCAACTGGAGCTTACTGGTGACAGATTAAGGGGTGTGTGTGTGTGTGTGTGTCTGGTCATATAAGCTAAGTGATTCCCTTCTCTCCCCTAAATATGGGTAGAAGAGCCCTCTAGAGGAGTGGGAGGAAGGGTTCAGCCCAGAGTAGCTCTTGGTGACCTGCTTTTCTTTCCTACTTTTCCCCAACAAGTAGTATACGAAGGAGGCAGTGTGTGTATGCCACATACATTAAAAGACCTTGTTCACAGGGTGGTAGTTGCATTCCAGTGGTGTCCTTGCCTTCCAGTCCCCTCACACTCTGGCTTTCTTTGGGTGGTGGCATCTGCTCTGCTCAGTCCCACATCTCCCAGTAGGTCAATGTTTTCTGGCCTCTACCCCTGCCAGCCTGCCACCCGACAGCTCGCCCGCCTGTCCTCCTGCCTGTCTGGCTGCCCTGCCTCTGGATCAGCCTGGCGCAGAGCCCTGGGCTTTTGGCCAGCTCCTCCTCCCCTCCCCGCCCCCGCCCCTTTTCTCAGCTACTGCCATGCCTGAAGCGTGCCAGGTCCGCCCCCTTCAGAAGTTTTCTTGGACAATTTTTTTTTTCACCGCCTCTCTACCCTGTAGGGATAAGGAGGTGGGGTGGGGAGGAAGGACTGAGTCAGTGGTGATTTTCTGGAAAAGGCAGAGGTTGGCACCTTAGGGCAACTTCCAGATGAGAGGGGCCAGCTTTGGGAGGGGGCTTCTGCTCTGGTGCCAGCCACATGGAACCGTCTTGTTGAAGAGTTAGCAGAATCATCTACTTCTGAAGGGGTCCAGTGAGCATCCCTCCCTCACTCCCCAGTTAGCTTTGTCTGTTCTCTTATCCCAGACCAAACCAAATCAAACCAAGTCCCCTACTGGACTGTAAACCCGGTGAAAGCAGGGACCATGCCAATCACTGTGTGCTGGTTACTGTAGCACAGTGCCCAGCACTGTCCAACAGAAATGCAATGTGAGCCATACATGTAAGTTTTTATTTTCTACGAGCCATATTAAAGAAACAGGTGAAATTAATTTTAAAGAGTTAACTCAATATATAAAAAATGATTTCAATATGCAATCAGTATAAGTAATTATTAAAGAGATATTTAATCTTTTTTTGGAGGGTACTCAAGTTTTAGAAATCTAGTATTCTAAACGATTAAAATTATTTATTTATTTATTTATTTATTTATTATTTTTTGAGTCAGAGTCTCACTCTGTTGCTCAGGCTGGAGTGCAGTGGCATGAAATCAACTCACTGCAACCTCAACCTCCTGGGTTCAAGTGGTTCTTGAGCCTCAGCCTCCCAAGCAGCTGGGATTATAGGCACCTGCCACCACACCCGGCTAATGTTTTATATTTTTAGTAGAGACGGGGTTTCGCCATGTTGATCAGGCTGGTCTTGAGCTCCTGACCTCGGGTGATCCACCCACCTCGGCCTCCCAAAGTGTTGGAATTATACAGGTGTGAGTCACTGCACCCGGCCATATTTTATTTTATACTTAACAGCACATTCCAAATTCAGATGCTACATTTTGACTGGAAACACTTGCTCTGTTTTTAGATTTCATAAAGTTTACGGTTGAAAAAGTTAAACAGTTAATGTTTTTGTCTTTTTTTTGAGACGGAGTTCTGCTCTGATGCCTAGGCTGCAGTGCAGTGGCATGATCTCTGCTCATTGCAACCTCTGCCTCCCAAGTTGAAGCGATTCTTGTGCCTCAACCTTCCCAGTAGCTGGGATTTACAGGCATGCCCACCATGCCCAGCTAATTTTTGTATTTTTAGTAGAGACAGGGTTTTGCCATGTTGGCCAAGTTAGTCTCAAATTCCTGACCTCAGGTGGTCCACCTGCCTCGGCCTCCCAAAGTGCTGGGATAACAGGTGTGAGCCACCACGCGTGGCCTAACACTTGAAGTTACAGAATGAAAAATTTAGTTGCTCAGTTGGACTGGCCACACTGCAAGAGCCTCAGCAGAGCAGCCAAATGTAATTAGTGGTTCTTGTAGTGGACAGAGAAGGCCCAGTGTGTAGTGGCTGTCAAGATAACAACAACAACAACGAAGAAATGGCTCCAAGCAGCTGGACTCTTACCAGAAACCACCAGCTTCTTGACTTCTGATTAGAAATCTGGTACCTGTTAGATGATGTGAGCATGGTGTGTGTGTTTTTGCAGGTTTGAAACATGTTTGTTGCTTATTTTCCGGCATCGGGGAACCCCAAACTGGCTCCCAGTCTAGCTTTGTTTTCTAATTGCCTCAGGCTGATGCCTTCTCTACTTGTTGAGATGCCTGCAGCGTTGACTGAAGACTTAGATATCATTGGGATGAAGTTAAAAGTGTTAGGTGGGGATGGGGGTTAGGCAGTGTGTCTTTACTTTGGGATTATGGATGGATTCGAAAGTCTTCATTAACCCCTGAAATCTTGAAATGATGTGCAAAGTACATTTTTCTGGTGGAGTGTTCTTGCCTTTTATCCTAATAAGAACTGTCTCAAAAAAAAAAAAAAAAAGTTAAGAACCAGTTATTCAGACTATTAGGGCACAGAAAATCCATCTAATTAAGAAGGTGTTTCCTTATAGGTAGACAGGGTTGATCCCTGTCTGGGGACACAGGATTCTCTGAGATGGATTAATCCTACTCCTAGTTTCCCAGATGTGAGAAACTGAGGTCCAGAGTTGAAGGCTTGACTTGTCCAAGACCACACATGGAGCCGGAAGCTTGGCCTGGGGGAGGGGTGGAGGTGAAGGTTCTAATCTGAAGATCCTGGTTTAATCCTACCTCTTTGCTGGAGATGAAAGTCCAGGCTTGACTCATGACAGGGGCCCTAGGGGAATTGGGGCCCCAAACTTGACAAGATTCCAAAACCTGCTCCCACCTTGCCCTCCTCCCTTCCTTCAACTGGCTTGCCCCACCCCAGTTTAAAGGCACTTCTCCCTCTAGGGAGGCCATAAACATGATTGAAAATGGCATCCTCGCTTCTGGGTATGGAGGCTGAAAGACGAGCAGGTTTGCAGAGGATTAGAGAAATCCCAGTCTCAGGGGCAGTTTTCAGCCTCCCTCCCTGAGACCTAGAGTTCCCATTCACACTGTGCACACTGCTTTCCTGGGAGGCCTGTTTCTGAGACTGTCTCATCTGGTGCATTTGCTCCTTCCTCCCTTGGACCCCAAGCCCTAGTCTCCTTCCAGCCTCTGTAAGTTCCTCAAGGTTCTGGATTCTTTCGAATAGAACACCAAAAGGAAAATTTCATTACTTCATACTAGTTTCTATTAATTTTGAACTGCTTATGACTTCAGAACTGGGTGAGCTGGAATTACCAGTCTTTTTTGTTTTTACCTTTTTATTATGGAAAGAAATACAAACATAAAAGTAGAAAGGATAATGTAATAACCCCTCCATGTACCCATCACTTAGCTTTAACAATTACCATTCATATGCAGTCTGTTTTCATTTTCCCCTGTGCTCTGATTATTTTGAAGCCAATCTTAGGCATGTCATTTTATTTGTAACTTTCAGTATGTATTTCTAAAATGTAAGAATTACAATATGACTTTAAAAGATTGACAACAGGAGTGAGCCATCATGCCTGGCTCCTAACTTACACTTTATTTATTTAGTTTGAGACAGGATCTCACTCTGTCACCCAGGCTGGAGTGCAATGGTGCCATCTTGGCTAACTGTAACCTCTGCCTCCTGGGCCCAGGTGATCCTCCCATCTCAGTCTCCTGAGTAGCTGGGACCACAGGTGCATGCCTGGCTAATTTTTGTGTGTGTATGTGTGTGTGTGTATATATATATGTTTGGGGGGGTGGGGTGGGGTGGGGGACAGAGTCATGCTATGTCACCTAGGCTGGAGTACAATGGTGCGATCTCACTGCAACCTCCCCGCCTCTCAGGTTCAAGCGATTATTCTGCTTCAAAGTAGCTGGGATTACAGGCGTGCGCCACTATGCCCAGCTAATTTATATATTTTTAGTAGAGACTAGGTTTCACCATGTTGGCCAGGCTGGTCTCGAACTCCTGACCCCATGACTCACCCACCTCGGTCTCCCAGGGTGCTGGGATTACAGGCGTGAGCTACGGTACCTGGCCCTAACTTCTACTTTAACCGAAGGGAATTAACATGCCAGGCTCTGAGATTCATTATCTCATATAATCCTCCGTACCCGCTAAGGTGGTATCAATGGATGTTTTACAGACCAGGATACTGAGATGGGGAGGTTGAGTATCTTGTCTGAGTCACACAGCCACACAGAACCACAGCCAGAATTTGACCCAAAGCCTGTTTGAATCCAGACTCTTTGCACTGTCCCTGTGCTGCCTTTTTGAAGACATAAAGGGGACAGAAAGCCTTTGCCAAAGTAAACTCACTTTAGGCTGGAGGACAAAATAAAAAACACTTAAGAGTTCACACGACCCAGTGAACAGTGGGTCTGTGCCATGGAATTGCACTCCGATAAATCAAAACATCCCACCTATAATTCTTTAAACTATTAACTTCTTTTTCCAGGTTCCTATTTCCATAGTTAGTTGAAAAGTGATCATTTGGCATATTGAACATTGACTATGTATTTGATGACATCAAATTATTGTCATCCTGGTGTGGTGGCTCACATCTTTAATTTCAGCACTTTGGGAGCTGAGGTGGAAGGATCGCTTGAGGACAGACAGGAGTGTAAGACCAGCCTGGAAAACATAGTGAGGCCAGAGGCCCCATCTCTACAAATTAAAAAAAAAAAAAAAATTGGAGCCAGGCGTGATGGTGCATGTGCCGGTGGTCCCAGCTGCTCAGGAGGCTGAGGTGGGAGGATCGCTTGAGCCTCGGAAGTCAAGGCTGCAGTGAGCCAAGATCCCACCACTGCACTCCAGCCTGGATGACAGAGCAATACTCTGTTTCAAAGAAAAAAAAAAAGTAGGCTCTTCCCTAATTGAGAACTGTTTTCTTTTCTCTTTGGTGTAAGTCAGTGACACTTCTCTGAACTCTTGAGGTATGAAAGGATGAGAACTCTCAGCCCAGGGAGAGTTCCCAATCTCATCTCCCTCCCAGGGGCCCTCTCCTTGTGCTCCCTGAATCTTTTACTTCCTACATAGCTTCTTTTTTTTTTTGAGACGGAGTCTGGCTCTGTCGCCCAGGCTGGAGT
The DNA here is from genome assembly GCF_001698545.2 of Rhinopithecus bieti. Lineage (NCBI taxonomy): Eukaryota > Metazoa > Chordata > Mammalia > Primates > Cercopithecidae > Rhinopithecus > Rhinopithecus bieti. The sequence goes on along the minus strand of NW_016815820.1, from coordinate 2,350,204 downwards.
GCAGTGGCCGGATCTCAGCTCACTGCAAGCTCCACCTCCCGGGTTTACGCCATTCTCCTGCTTCAGCCTTCCAGGTAGCTGGGACTACAGGCGCCCGCCACCTCGCCCGGCTAGTTTTTTGTATTTTTTAGTAGAGACGGGGTTTCACCATGTTAGCCAGGATGGTCTACGATCTCCTGACCTCGTGATCCGCCCGTCTCGGCCTCCCAAAGTGCTGGGATTACAGGCTTGAGTCACCGCGCCCGGCATAGCTTCTTAAGCTGTTGCAAGGATGCTCTTTCCCTCTGTTTTCTCCTGAATCCCCCCTGGGCGACAAAGACGGAGGTCTTTGTCGCTCTTATGCCCCCTCCTTGGCCCAGCAGCCTTTGAGAGGTGAGTCCTCAATAGCTACTATGTATCTGGCAAGCTGCCGCCCCTGCCCCCACATGCCCCACCCCTGGCCCAGGACCTGATAACTGCTCTGTAGATCAAGGCAGGCAGAGGGCACCAGAAGCCACAGCATGTTGGCACCCAGGAAAATAGGCTGGTGCAACTGTTGCCTTTATTGCCAGGGACTGGTTGCTTCATTCTTTGAATCCACAGGTTTATCAGCTACAGGAGGGTGGAAGAGGGTGGGGGGAATTAATGAACTCAGAGTTCACCTTCCTTTTCTGAACAATGGATGTTCATTGGTTTCGGCAATCCAGGCATATAGAAGGTGCCCAGGAGATACTGCCCACAGGGCAAGGCACTTCGCAGCTCTGGTAGAAGCTGGTCTACTGAAGTACTGGAGTGGGTCCCTGGTCCCTGGACCCTTTAACTGGGGAGATGGGGGAGTGGGGTGGGGCTCTAGGCAGTGGTATTTTTCACTATTTTCCCCACCAGTGCATAAGTAAAATCTTTTTTTTTTTTTTTTTTTTTGAGACGGAGTCTCGCTCTGTCACCCGGCCTGGAGTGCAGTGGCCAGATCTCAGCTCACTGCAAGCTCCGCCTCCCGGGTTTACGCCATTCTCCTGCCTCAGCCTCCTGAGTAGCTGGGACTACAGGCGCCCGCCACCTCGCCCCGCTAGCTTTTGTATTTTTTAGTAGAGACGGGGTTTCACCGTGTTAGCCAGGATGGTCTCGAACTCCTGACCTCGTGATTCGCCCGTCTCGGCCTCCCAAAGTGCTGGGATTACAGGCTTGAGCCACCGCGCCCGGCCGTAAAATCTTAATAACTGTTACTGTCGTCAACCCTACCCGCCTGCCTCTTTCCATGCTAGTCTGGATACTCCAGTTCCCTGGGACTGGGGACTTGGACATGGACTGAGTGCTTACTATATGGCGAGCAGCTTGCTTTATACAACTTCTCTTTGAAGTCTTCGTAAAAGCCTTATTCAAGTTTCATAGGAGGTAACTAAGGTTCAGAGTGAAGAAGTAACCAGTTAGGGTGCTCTTAGCTTCCATCTGGATCCCCCAAGTTCACAATACACTGCCGGAGTTCAGCCCACACCAGGCCTTCTCTAAGTGTTTGTGGAATGAATGAGACTGGGACCAAGGGAAGGAAAATACAGGTTACTGTTCTCAGCAATGCCCCATGTGCTTTGGGCCTGAAAGAAATCAGGTAGCACCATACTTAATAGAAACTGGGCCAAGGGCTTAAAAGACAAAGGTTATTCATGGCCTCTGTGCCTCCCTGCCCCCTCGTTGTGTTTTAATCAGGGCTGGGGGCTTTGCAGAAAGGAGGCCTGGAGGGGCCTGGAGTGGGTTCCCAGGGTGGGTTTTGTGCCCTGGAGGGCTGGGTGAGTCTCTGCTGGTTGGGGGCGGGGGAGGGCTGCCAGGATGTCTTTTCTTTCATTGGTTGGGTGGCCCTGCCCTCCTCCCCCTCCCTCTCCTGGAACATTCCAGACATTCCAGACGATCTGCCTGCCATTGCTTTCAGGATATGGATTAACATCCCAGCAGAGATTTGATTTCACCACTGCCACCCTTCTCCTCCCCCCATCCCCTCCACGAAAGAAAGCCTCTAAAACTGGGAGTTTGAAGTGTGAGGGAATTTTGACCTTTGACCTTAGATTGTACTAAGGGACCATCTTGAAAGAGCACACTTCAAACTGGGCTCCCAAACTGGGGTTCCCTTAGGCCCTTACTGGTTTGAACTCCCAGGTAAGCCACCCCCACCTCTCTGCCCTTCATCCAGAAGTGTTCCCTTGAGGGAGGGCCTGGGCCTGGGCCTGGGCCTGCGCAATACCTGTTATAGGTGTTAAACTAGGTCTGTGTTCTCAGTCTTCCAATGGCGTGGCCATTTCTTTTCCTCATTTTTTCCAGCAGCTTTGCTTGCATTGTGAGGGTGTCTACATTTTCAGTCTGTCTAGTTGGTCATCAGATGAGTTGTGGGAAATTCCTCACAAGAGTAGAGGCAGGGGTTCCCTCTTGGCCAATGAATTGAATCACAAAAAGGTAGTCTGATGGCATTTGGGGACCTGGAACTGGATTTGTATCTTATTATTTTGTCCTGCTATAATCTGACCTACTTAGGTCAAGTTCATGAACAAACCAAAGAAGAAAGCCGCAGAGATTCTTTTCAATACTTATTTCCTTCTTTCCCCATTATTTCATCCTTTGGAGAGTTTTCCTTAACATATTTAGAATTGCAGGCTAGAAAATATCATAAAGACCTTGCTTGTACCCACTGTAAAGCTGGAGATATTGAGGTCACATGGGTGAAGTGAGTGAACTGGCTCAGGATAGCCAAGGTCAATGCTTTTACAGCTAGAGCTTAGCATCCCTTTTCTCTGGTGGTCCCTTATGTTTTCAGCACCCTTTCCCCCAGGCTTGGCAACCGCTGGCATGTCAGATAGGAATACTGAGGCCCGAAGCTTAAGAGAGGCTTAATTAGAGGAACAGCCAGTCAGGGGCAGGTTAAGGGCTAGAACTAGACTTTCTTACTTTCTAGTTCAGTTATCCTTCAAGCCACTGGAGTTTTTTTGGATATTGTCCTTGGAGTTTATGATCAAGGATAAACAAAGATACAAATGCAATTGACCAACGCATTAAGTCAATTTAAAAGTCTTAAACCCAGGGATTAGCGCATTGATTTGGGTGGTGAGCAAGTGATCTGGGAGTCAGCCCAGAACTTGAAAGCCTTCCTTAGGGAAAATTACCTTTTTTTTTTTTTTTTTTTTTAACGAGTCTCACTCTGTTGCCCAGGCTGCAGTGCACTGGTTTGATCTCGGCTCACTGCGACCTCTGCCTCCCTGGTTCAAGTGATCCTCCTGCCTCAGCCTCCTGAGTAGCTGGAATTACAGGCACGTGCCACCATACCCTGCTAATTTTTTTTTTTTTGTAGAGAGGGAATTTCACCATGTTGGCCAGGCTGGTCTCCAACTCCTGACCTCAAGTGATTGGCCTGCCTCGGCCTCCCAAAGCGTTGGGATTACAGGCATGAGCCATCACGCCTGCCTAAAAATTACATTTTAAAGATGGGAAGAAGAAATTACCTGGGCATAGTGGCATGCACATGTGGTCCCAGCTATACAGGAGGGTGGGAGGTGGGAGGATCGCTTGATCTCAGGAGGTCTAGGCTGCAGTGAACTGTGTTTATGCCACTGCACTCCAGTTTGGGTGACAGAACACTTTACAAGATTGTTAGTACATAATAATCATAATAAAGCTGGGAAGAAAAAAGTACTGTATAGTTACTGGGAGAGAGGAAAGTAGTGGCATTATGCTGACTTGTACCTGTGTTAATCACTCCCACCTTAGTATTCACAGATACATCTATTGTTACACTTTAAGTACTTACATTTTCTAGCATCACCTACCACCCTGTGAAAGAAATGGCCTGGAAGAGGTTAAACAATCTTGTAAAGGTCAGTACTAGTAAGTGGAGCATAGGTTTAAATCCGTATCTGTGCCAAGGACTTAACCACTGCACTATATCCTGCTGTGATTTGTTTGCGTATATTGTCTCACCTAATAAATTGTGAACACCTTCAACCAGGCATTTTGTCTCTTTTGTTTATTTCTGTTTCCAGCATCTGGAACAAAGTAGTGTGTGAAGTAGGTATTAATTAAATGGTTGTTAGATTAATTAATAGTAATGCCTTGGGCCAGGTGTTGTGGCTTAAGCCTGTAATCTCAGCATTTTGGGAGGCCGAGATGGGCGGATCACCTGAGGTCTGCAGTTCAAGACCAGCCTGGCCAATATAGTGAAACCCCGTCTCTACTAAAAATACAGAAATTAGCCCGATGTGGTGGCACACACCTATTAATCCCAGCTACTAGGGAGGCTGAGGCAGGAGAATCGCTTGAACCCAGGGGGCAGAGGTTGTAGTGAGCTGAGATCGTGCCATTGCACTCCAGCCTGGGTGGCAGAGTGAGACTCTGTCTCAAAAACAAATAAAAAATAAAAAATAATGTCTTATTTAGCTTTGTATTCCTAGTGCCTGGAACATAGTTATGGTAACCTGCTTACTGAATAAAGGAATGAGTGAGAAAGTAGTGGGACAAACAAAACAGATGTGTGTGTGTGTGTTTTTTGTTTGAAATGTTAACTGGGCCGGGCGCGGTGGCTCAAGCCTGTAATCCCAGCACTTTGGGAGGCCGAGACGGGAGGATCACGAGGTCGGGAGATCGAGACCATCCTGGTTAACCCGGTGAAACCCCATCTCTACTAAAAAATAAAAAAAATTAGCTGGGCGAGGTGGCGGGCGCCTGTAGTCCCAGCTACTCAGGAGGCTGAGGCAGGAGAATGGCGGGAACCCGGGAGGCGGAGCTTGCAATGAGCTGAGATCCGGCCACTGCACTCCACCCTGGGAGACAGAGCGAGACTCCGTCTCAAAAAAAAAAAAAAAAAAAAGAAATGTTAACTGAGTGCTTAGAACACCTGATTCTGCATTCCTAGGTGTGGTAGCATTCATAATTTTGGTCTCTAAAGCGAGGTATCCCTACTGCAAGTTTCCATTCCTAAAAGTTTATTCTTAGATTTTAAGACTATGGTGTTGGTGAACTGAAGGTAGGGAAATAGAAACTGGGGCAAGGATTAGAAACTGCGAGTTTACAGACCCCTCATGTATTCAGAGCTTTCTTTAATTCTGCTCCCTCTTTACTTTCAGGAGCCGGAAAATTCAAATCCGAAATATTCCACCTCAGCTCCGATGGGAAGTAAGTGTTTGGGGGAAACTCTAAATGGAGTGGGATACTGGAGCCTGGAAAGTACATCTGGACCAGCTGGAGTTGCCAGAAATGATTGGGGAGGCCTGGGTCCCGTCTGTCCGTCCATCCGTCCTTCCGTCTGTCCTTCTTTCCGTCCGTCCTTCCATCCGTCCTTCCTCCTGTCCTTCCTCCCATCCGTCCTTTCTCGTCCTTTCTCTCTCTCTTCTTTTTTTTTTTTTTTTTGAGATGGAGTTTTGCTCTCTGCCCAGGCTGGAGTGCAGTGGCACGGTCTTGACTCACTGCAACCTCTTCCTCCAGGTTCAAGCGATTCTCCTGCCTCAGCCTCCCAAGTAGCTAGGATTACGGGCGTGTACCCCCATGCCCAGCTAATTTTGTATTTTTATTAGAGACAGAGTTTTACTGTGTTGATCAGGCTGGTCTCAAATGCCTTACCTCAAGTGAGCCACCGCGCCCAGCGTTATCTTTTCTTAACCCACAGCCCCATCTTTTAGGTTGTCCCTATGGTGAGAGGCATTAGGGAGATCGTGGATGAGTGTTTCCTAAGTCCGAAACTTGGTAATGTGGCAGAAGATAATTTAGGGACCCAGGCAGCCCAGGTCTGCTTCCCAAAAAGCCCTTAAGGCAGAACTTAAGTACAGTCCTGCAAAGACACCCCATCCGCATTAGCACCCCAGAAAAGTCACACTGGACAGGTAATAATGCTCAAACACTCCTATGACTCTGTCTGTGCCCCATTGCTTTAGGATGCAGGGTGTCCAGTGGCAGGTTTGCAAGGGTCCTGGGACTCAGAGTTAAGTGTACTTCCCTTCTCCATGCTCCTAGGTACTGGACAGCCTGCTGGCTCAGTATGGGACAGTAGAGAACTGTGAGCAAGGTAAGAGTGGGCCGGGCATGGGGTGGTGCTTGTGGTGGGCGTTGGAGGAGTTTGGTGCATTTGCTCTGCTTCACTTTGTTTCTTTCTTTTTCTTTTTCTTTTTTCTTTTCTTTTCTCTTTTTTTTGAGATGGAGTGTTGCTCTGTCACCAGGCTGGAGTGAAGATGGCATGATCTTGGCTCACTGCAACCTCCACCTCCTGGGTTCAAGCAATTCTCCTGCCTCAGCCTCCTGAGTAGCTGGAATTACAGACACGTGCCACCATACCCAGCTGATTTTTGTATTTTTAGTAGAGACGTGTTTTACCATGTTGGCCAGGATGGTCTCATCTCCTGACCTTATGACCTGTCCGCCTCAGCCTCTTAAAGTGCTGGGATTACAGGCGTGAGCCACCACACCCGGCCTCTGCTTCACTTTCCATGATCAAATCAACATTGAAAACCAAAAGAAGAAAGGCAGATAGAATGTGTTACACAGGGAAGTACATTGGATTGGGGGCCTGGACTCCTGGCCTCAGCTTCGGGTCTTAGTTATCTGTGGAACTGGGTTTCTCTTCTGTTTAGCAGGAGGCTTGAACAAAGCCACTCCTTCCCAGCATGGAGTCTCCAGGTTCTTAGGGATCAACCAAGGTAGAAATGGCTATCCCAGGATTTTAGAAATAGTCTAAGAACAGAAATCTTGCATTCAACCTGAGTTATCCTGCAGCCATTTTACTTTAAAAGCTTCATGTTTCTTGTTTTTGGCTGGAATAATCAACCGGTTGTCTCTTTTTAGAAGCTCTGATTGGTAGCAACGTATATCTTTGGTCAATTAAAATAAAAAGCAGAGGATTTAATACTTAGTTAATGTAGTTCGATAGGTAAGCAAAATTGTTTGAAGAGTAGGCCCACAGAAGGAAAAATGATGAAAGAATTCTAGGTCATAAAAAGTTTGCCAGCTGGGTGCAGTGACTCACACCTGTAATGCCAGCACTATGGGAGGCCAAGGTGGGAGGATCTCTTGAGCCACAAGAATTTTGAGACCAGCCTGGGAAAGAATAATGAGACTCCATGTCTACAAGAAATTAGCTGGGAGTGGTGGTGGATACCTGTAGTCCCAGTCACTAGGGAGGCTGAGGCAAGAGGATTGCTGGAGCCCAGGAGGCCAAGGCTGCAGTAAGCTGTGATTGTGCCACTGCACTCCAGCCTGGTTGACAGCAAGACTCTGTATTGTCTCAAAAACAAAATAAAACAAGTTTTGTCCATTTAGTAATGGAAAGTGACTTTGGTTGGATATAAGGTGGTCTTTAGGCAGACAAGATACTGGGTTAGGTTTGGAGATCTTAAAGAAACAAGTGGATAATCACTTGGTTTGAGATTTAAATATTCCTCTCCAAATTATTTGTGGAAAGGGGTAAGCTATAAATGATTATAAATGATGAAAACCTTCACCCACCCAAGAGTAAACTGATGAATCTGTCAAACACGTTCTAACCTGCTCTAATCTTGTAGCTTGCCTTTTATCTTAAATGCCAGGATGCAGCAGGACTAACTGATAACTACTGCTCAGTACTGTTCACAGTTTAGACTAATGAATACGTTACTCCTGGACAAACAGTAAGATTGAGCAGTGGCTTGGGAGCAAGTGCATGCTGAATTTCACTGAGTGGTGTATAAGGAGTCAACACTAGTTTAAATTTATCCAAGGCTCACTAGGGAGCTGTAACACACACTATCTGGAAAGATATCTGCTACCTGGAGAGAACCGTATGGGAAATGTTTGACTTTGTTGGACAATAGAGAAAGTCCTTAAGTCTGCTCAAAAGTCACTTTGTGAGTGAGGTCCATTCTTTCTACCTGTCTCATCCTCTTTCATGTGATTTGTTATTATTATTAGTTTTTGAGATACAGTCTCTCTGTCACCTAGGCTGGAGTGCAGTGGTGTGATCTTGGCTCACTTCAACCTCTGCCTCCTGGGTTCAAGCGATTCTTCTGCTTCAGCTCTCAAGTAGCTGGGACTACAGGCACCCACCACCACACCCAGCTAATTTTTGTACTTTAGTAGAGATGGGGTTTCACCATATTGACCAGGCTGGTCTCAAACTCCTGAGCTTGTGATCCGCCCGCCTTAGCTTCCCAAAATGCTGGGATTACAGGAGTGAGCCACCACACCTGGCCTCATCTGATTTATATTTCTCCGTAGCAGTCATCACTGTCAAATATTCTGTAGAACTTGCTTATTTATTATACTTATTGTTGACTCTCCATAAACTCCACAAAGGCAGAGGTTTTTTTGGTTTACTGTATTTCCAGTCACTGGAAGATTGTTCTTGCAGAAGCTTCCTTACCACTGAGGAGGGAGAGACCTGCTGATGCAGGCCAGAGCAGTTAAGAGTGGTCTGGGGCCTAGTGTGGTGGCTCATGCCTGTAATCCCAGGACTTTGGGAGGCTGAGATGGGAGGAATAGCTTTAGCACAGGAGTTTAAAGGCTTCTGTGAACTCTGATTACGCCACTGTACTCCAGCCTGGATGACAGATTCTTTGCACTGAAGTTTGTGACCAAGTGCCTTCTCTGTCCTTAGTGTTGTGGGGGCAGAGGCTTAATTTAAGCCATGGTCCCCCACCCCATGGTTGAGCAAGCCCAGGGGACCCAAATTCACAAGACATTGGTATAGGAGAAAGGAGGTTAACTTTATTTATTTATTTATTTATTTGAAACAGAGTCTAGTTCTGCCTCCTAGGCTAGAATGCAGTGTTATCACAGCTCACTGCAGCCTCAAACCTCTGGGATCAAGTGATTCTCCTGCTGCCCCAGCCTCCCAAGTAGCTGGGACTGTCGGTGTTTACTACTGCACCCGGCTGATTTTTTTTTTTTTTTTTTTTTAATTTTTTGTAGAGACGGGGTCTCCCTGTGTTGCCAGGCTGGTCTCATATTCTTGGCACGACCTTCTGAAGTGATTCTCCCACCTCAGACGGTTAATTTTAATAATTGTAAGTGAGAAATATGTTTCTAGACTGCTTGGGATTCTAATGTCAGCTTGCCAAACCATTCTCCTAGAGCCAAGAATTTTGATGGGATCAATGGCTAGCATCCTGAGGCTACAATGGCCACATCCAAGACAGGAAATCCTTTCCCTTGGAAAACATGCAAATTCTTTTTTTTCTTTCTAGACTTCTACAGCCATTCCTGTCAGTCCATTTAGCAAGGTTTTTTTTTTTTTGAGCTAGAGGCTCGCTTTGTCACCCAGTCTGAAGTTCAGTGGCACAATGTCTGCTCACTGCAACCTCTGCCTCCTGAGTTGAAGCAATTCTCCTGTCTTAGCCTCCCAAGTATCTGGGATTACAGGCATGCACCACCACACTGGGCTAATTTTTGTACTTTCAGTGGAGACTAGGTTTTGCCATGTTGGCCAGGCTCGTCTTGAACTCCTGACCTCAAGTGATACACCTGCCTCGGCCTCCTGAAATGCTGGGATTACAGGCGTGAGCCGCTGTGCCCGGCCTCTATTTAGCTGGATTTTAATACACGTTGGTCTTGTGTCCTTAGAATACATAGACTGCTAAAATGGATTTAGGTGTTTACAAGTTTTGTCAGCCATATCTTTGCAGGCCATTTCTTGGGATATTTACTTCTATAAATTGCTAATCACATTCAGCATGTGTTGATTTTTTTTTTTTTTTGAGACGAGTGTTGCTCTGTTGCCCAGGCTGGAGTGCAGTGGCATCATCTTGGCTTACTGCAAGCTTCACCTCCCAGGTTCAAGCCATTCTTCTGCCTCAGCCTCCTGAGTAGCTGGGACTACAGGCGCCTGCCACCACGCCCGGCTAATTTTTTGTATTTTAGTAGAGACGGGGTTTCACCGTGTTAGCCAGGATGGTCTTGATCTCCTGACCTCGTGATCCGCCCACCTTGGCCTCCCAAAGTGCTGGGATTACAAGCGTGAGCCACTGCACCAGGCCACATGTGTTGATTTTTAACTAGTTTTTTTTTTTTTTTGAGACAGAATCTTGCTCTGTTGCCCAGGCTGGAGTGCAGTGGCACGATCTTGGCTCACTGCAACCTCCACATCCGGGGTTCAAGCGATTCTCCTGCCTCAGCCTCCCAAGTAGCTGGGACTACAGGCGCACGCCACCACGCCCAGCTAATTTTTTGTAATTTTAGTAGAAATGGGTTTCACCATATTGGTCAGACTGGTCTCAAACTCCTGACCTCAGGTGATCTACCTGCCTCGGCCTCCTAAAGTGCTGGGGATTACAGGTGTGAGCTACCGCTCCCGGCCAACTAGTTTAACTTTCTAAAGGGAATTTATTCCCTTTAGAGTGTGTGGAGGTGGGTAGTAGTGTTTGCCTTGCCATATAGCCTTGTTGTGCAACTGCTGATAGGGCGGCTACACCCATTTGTATATCTACTCTCTTGGGAACTGACTGAGCAAATGACAAAAAGCAAGAAGGTAAATTTGAATTTTCTTTCTTTCTTTGTTTTTTTGAGACTGGGTCTTACTCAGTCACCCAGGCTGGAGTGCAGTGGCACAATCTTGGCTCATTGCAACCTCTGCCTCCTGGGTTCAAGTGATCTTCCCACCTCAGCCTCCTGAGTAGCTGGGACTACAAGGGTGCAGCACCATGCCCGGTTAATTTTTGTGTTTTTTGTTAGCGATAGGGTTTTGCCATGTTGACCGGGCTCGTCTCTCAAGCTCAAGTGATCCACCTGCCTCTGCCTCTCACAGTCCTGGGATTACAGGCACGAGCTACCATGCCCTCCCTGGTAAATTTGAATTTTCAAGTAGCTCCCTTGAAAGGGGAAATTTTTTTTTTTTTTGCCTTTTATTCAAGTTGGAGTATTTGCCCGATG
>NW_016815820.1:2298476-2338937 GCF_001698545.2 Rhinopithecus bieti | reverse complement strand
TTTTTTTTTTTTTTCTTTTGAGGTGGAATCTCCCTCTGTTGCCCAGGTTTGAAGTGCAGTGGCACGATCTCAGCTCACTTCAACCTCTGCTTCCCAGGTTCAAGTGATTCAAGCAGTTCTGCCTCAGCCTCCCCAGTAGCTGGGACTACAGGCGCGTGCCACCACGCCCAGCTAATTTTTGTATTTTTCAGTAGAGACAGAGTTTCACTGTGTTGGCCAGGCTGATCTCCTGGGCTCAAGTGATCCGCCAGCCTCGCCCTCCCAAGGTGCTAGGATTTGCAGTCGTGATCCACCACCGCGCCTGGCCTGCCAGATGTCTTCTTGATCTCAAAATGTGGAAAGCTGGAGTTGGAGATTCATTGGTTGGGCCTCCAGATTTCCCTGCTCTGACGCTGTCCTCTCTTTTCTCTGCAGTGAACACTGAGAGTGAGACGGCAGTGGTGAATGTCACCTATTCCAACCGGGAGCAGACCAGGCAGTGAGTGGGTTGGAAAATGGGGCTGGGGGCGGTGGGGGGGCTCTGAGGAGGGTGGTGTGAGCCTGGTCCCACTTTTTTCCTCAGGGGGTCTAGGCAGGCTGGGGTCCCCATCCAGGGTTTTGTTATTAGCCCAAGCCAAACCGAGAGCCTTGCATGAAAGGTTTCTTCAGGGGGTCTCCTTCATGTCCATTGTTTCAGGGATCTCAAAGGCTCAGAAACATCAAGATCAATAGCAAAAATACATAGAAGGAAGGGACTCAAAGCCCTCCCAGAGAAGTGGGAAATTCCTTGCGGCGAAAATGTCCCCTCCCCGCTGATAGGTTTCTGGTTGCTCTGGGACCTTAGAGTCCTTTGCTATGTTCTTGGCGCCATCTAGTGATAATGAAGGGGAACTTCGGGGTTCCAAAAAGATTCCTCAACCTTGGGATGCAGGGACAGACATTTTATTGCAGTGATGGTCGTGAACCTAGCTGGTGATAGTTTTGGGGTCCTTTTAGTCCCATCGTACCCACAATTTTAGCTCCTAGCCCTTTGGTTGAGCAATTATGCTTCTCACTCGCTGTTACAGACAGACTACACATTTTACACATTACTCATATTAATATCTGAGCCTGTTATAGGCTTTTCCCATATTTTGCTTTGGGCTTTCTTGCTTCTTCAACATGCCGCTTTCTCAAATCTAATAATACTATGTAAAATCGTACCTGTTATTAAAATGCCTACCGTTTTCTTTTAGATACCTCCTGGGCTCAGAATTTTCTAGAGGTTCCTACTGCCCCTTGTGGCCACCAGGGTTTGGCTTTAAAGCTCATGTCAACAGTTGCTCATTCTCTCCTGCCTACTATTGCCTTGTTCTTGTTTTTTGGAGACAAGTCTCACTCTGCCACCCAGGCTAGAATTTAGTGGCATGATATCAGCTCACTGCAGCCTCAACCTCTTGGGCCCAAGCAGTCCTCCCACCTCAGCCTGCCAAGTAGGTGGGACTACAGACACACACCATTATGCCTGGTTCATTTTTGTATTTTTTGTAGAGACGAGGTTTCACCATATTGCCCAAGCTGGTCTCGAACTCCTGGACTCAAGTGATCTGCCTGCCGTGGCCTCCCAGAGTAGTGCTGGGATTATAAGCTTGAGCCACCTCGCCTGCCCTTTGTTACTTCATGAACATTTCTGGGTTTTTTTTGTTTGTTTGTTTTGTTTTGTTTTGTTTTTGAGACTGAGTCTTGTTCTGTCTTGCTCTGTCATCCAGGCTGGAGTGCAGTGGCGCAATCTTGGCTCACTGCAACCTGCACCTCCTGGGTTCAAGCAATTCTTGTGCAAGAAAGCCCAAAGGAAAATGTGACAAAAGCCTATAACAGGCTCGGATATTAATAAAAATGAGTAATGTGCAAAATGTGTAATTTGTCTGTAACAGCCTCCTGAATAGCTGGGACTACAGGTGGTACACCACCATGCCCGGCTGGCTAACTTTTTTTTAATCTTTTAATTTTAATTTTTTTCTTTTTGAGATGGAGTCTCACTCTGTCGCCCAGGCTGGAGTGCAATGGCATGATCTCGGCTCACTGCAACCTCCACCTCCCAGGTTCAAGTGATTCTCCTGCCTCAGTCTTCTGAGTAGCTGGGATTACAGGCGTGTACCACCACACCTGGCTCATTTTTGTGTATTTAGTAGAGATGGGGTCTCGCCATGTTGGCCAGGAAGGTCTCGAACTCCTGACCTCAAGTGATCCACCCACCTCAGCCTCCCAAAGTGCTGGAATTACAGGCATGAGCCATCACACCCAGCTGCCTTGTTAACATTTCTAACCAGTGTCAGCCTTGGGAATGGATGATGCTTGTGCCCTCCCTTTAGTCTTATTCAGCCCCATTTTACAGACATACCAAATAGACTGAGACTCTAGTCTCCAAGTGGTAAGCAAGCCATTCTGTCTCCCATTCCGACGTCTTTGCCACAGTTTAAAAAAATAATAATTATTTTATTTTTTGAGACACTCTCTCCCTGTTGCCCAGGCTGGAGTGCAGTGTTGCAAACACAGCTCATTGCAGCTTCAACTTCCTGGGCTGAGGGGATACTCCTGCCTCAGCCTCTAAAGCAGCTGGGATAACAGGCATGCACCACGATGCTGGGCCAGTTTAAACATTTTTAATATTTAGAGATGGGAGTATCACTATGTTGCCCAGGCTAGTCTCAAACTCCTGGCGTTAGCGATCTTCCTACCTCAGCCTCCCAAAGTGCTAGAGGTATATAATGGTTTGCCTTTTTTTGTTGTTGTTGTTGGAGATGGAGTCTTGCCTAGGCTGGAATGCAGTGGTGCGATCTCTTCACTGCAGCCTCCACCTCCTGGGTTCAAGTGATTCTCCTGCCTCAGCCTCCCGAGCCTACTGGACTACAGTTATCCGCCACCATGCCCGGCAATTTTTTTTTTTTTTTTTTTTTTGAGACGGAGTCTCCCTGTGTCACCCAGGCTGGAGTGCACTGGCGCGATCTCGGCTCACTGCAAGCGATCTCGCTCACTGCAAGCTCCGCCTCCCGGGTTCCTGCCATTCTTCCGCCTCAGCCTCCGAGTAGCTGGGACTACAGGCGCCCGCCACCGCGCCCGGCTAGTTTTTTGTATTTTAGTAGAGACGGGGTTTCACCGTGTTAGCCAGGAGGGTCTCGATCTCCTGACCTCGTGATCCGCCCGCCTCGGCCTCCCAAAGTGCTGGGATTACAGGCTTGAGCCACCGCGCCCGGCCGCCCGGCAATTTTTTGTATTTTTTGGTAAAGATGAGGTTTCCCCATGTTGGCCGGGCTGGTCTTGAACTCCTGACAGCAGGTGATCCGCCCACCTTGGTCTCCCAAAGTGTTGGGATTACAGGCGTGAGTCACTGCACCTTGCCTTTTTTATTTATTATTTTTTTAAAAACCTCAGAATCTTTCAAAGTGAGGTCAGGCTTAGTGGCTTGTGCTTGTAATTCCAGCCCTTTTGGGGGCCGATGCAGGGCGGGTTGCTTGAGCTCAGTAGTTCAAGACCAGCCTGGGCAACATGGCAAAACCCCATCTCTACAAAAATTACAAAACATTAGCTGGGCATGGTGGCACATACCCAGCAGGTTGAGATGGGAGGATTGCTTGAGGCGGAGGTGGAGGTTGCAGTGAGTTGAGATCATGCCCCTGAATTTCCAGCCTGGGTAAAAAAGTAAGACCCTGTCTTAAAAAAAAAAACCAAAACGAAAACCGAAAAACCAAAAACAAAACTTTTGAAGATGGAATCCACAGAAGTGGCTTCAACCAAAGAAGGTCCCAGACTTAATAGGTGTAAAAACGATAAATCCCTTCCCTTAATTTATATAATAAATATATAAAAACATAATGTTTTCACTTGTGATTGTCACGTAAATTCTGTAAGATACGCAGTTTTGGCTGACATTGATAAGCTGATCTTGAGGAAATGCAGGAAAACCTTAACAGTCTTGAATAAGAAGAACAAAGAAGAATTAAACTCCCAAATTTTAAAACTTACATCAAACTACGGTAATCAAATTAGTGTGGTACTGGCATTAGGATAAACATACTGATCAATGGAATAGAATTCAGAGCCTAGAAATAAGCGTTTATGTTTATGATCGGCTGGTTTTGTTTTTATTTTCAGACAAAGTGCTAAAAAGACAATTTATTAGGAAAGATAAGATGATTTCAGCAAATGATGCTGGGGCAATTCGATGATATCCACATGACAAAAGATGAATTCGGACTTCTACCTTACACTGAGCATACAAATTAATTCAAAATGGATTACAGACCTAAATGTATTAGCTGTAAGGTAGGCAGGGCACAAGTAGCAGTTTCCCTTTACAGTTGATGAGACTTAGGTCTAGACTAGGTTGTAAGTTTTCTGCTTCACGTAATGAGCAATAGAACTAAGATTGGAATACTGGTGTCTTAACTCAGTTATCTTTGCCCCGGGAGCCTGGGCGGACGCGGACGCGGATGCGTGGTGCGCTGGCAGGTGGCAGCGGTCTGGGGCAGCGAGCGGCCTGTGGTGGGTAGACTGGGACTGCGCAGCCTCCCCACACGCACGTGGCGCCTCCCTGTGGGCGTGCACCTGCAACGGTGGGGGTGGCTGGTGCACCTGGGAGCAGGGATTCCCTGCCCTCCGAGGTCTCCCCCAGGCCGCCGCCCGTGCCATTTTCTGGGCTGCTCGCCTTCTAGAAGTTCCTGTAGGAAGCTGGTGATGTGTCCTTGCTGACCCAGTCCTGCCCCTCCACCACTTTGCTGGAGTAGGAGTCAGATTCCAGCCGGGATATGTAGCAGCAGCTTGGTGGCAGGTGACAGGAAAATGGGCAAAAGCCCCAACTGGCTGTAAGGCAACCCCGAGGGCGGGACCTCCTTGCAGGAGGGCCCAGGACAGGATTGCACTAGGCGGGAGTGGAGGCCGCGGCCCCAGGCTGGTCTCGGCCTGGTAATAATTTCACACTGCCAGCCGGTCACTGTTTAAGGCACTGTGTACCATTTTACTAACTTAATCCTCATGGTGGCCGCATTTCCTAGCTGGGCCAACTGGTGCAGGGTTGACTGGAAGCGACTGGCATAAAGCTTGGCAAGTATATGGCATAGTAAATGGCTGCCAGCGGTAATTTTGAAAGTTGGCTTTGTGAAGTGTTGGAGCTGCGGCATCTGCTGGTGGCGTGTGGTATTACAGCACCGCGCTGGCTTACCCCATTGGGTTGGGGAGGGTTGTGAGACTGTGGCCCCAGAGCCAAGTGGGCAGTTAGGGGTCTCTGGGGACTGTGGAAGGAGGGGTAGCACAAAAGACAGTGGACGTGTTCACTTTGACAGCACATATACTAAAATTGGTACGGTACAGAGAAGATTAACATGGTCCCTGCGCAAAGATGACACGCAAATTTGTGAAGCGTTCCATCAATAAATAAATAAATATGTATATATATTTAAAAAAGACAGTGGGAGACTGCGAAGGAGCTAAAATTTCGAGACTGCACTTTTTTTTGTGTGTGTGTGTACCAGCAGCTCAGAAAAGTTCCTCAATTGCTGCTGCTTCACCCGCTGCGATGGCGCTGGACCTGGCAGATTAATTTAACGACTTTCTGATGGGTTGCCCTGAAATTTCAAAAACAGTGGTTTGGGCCGGGCCCGATGGCTCATGCCTGTAATCCCAGCACTGTGGGAGGCCGAGGCAGGTGAATCACCTGAGGTCGGGAGTTCGAAACCAGCCTGACCAACATGGAGAAACTCCGTCTCTACTAAAAATGCAAAAATTAGCCAGGCTTGGTGGCGCATGCCTGTAATCCCAGCTACTCAGGAGGCTGCGGCAGGAGAATCGCTTGAACCTGGGAGGCGGAGGTTGCAGTGAGCCAAGATCACACCATTGCATTCCAGCCCTGGGCAGCAAGAGCGAAACTCTGTCTCAAAAACCAAAAAAAAAAAAACAGTGGCTTAAGCAAAGGCCACAAGAAATAATTGAGATCAAAGAGGAGTGTGTGCCATGGCCATGGAGGGGTTTCAGTTGTGAATCATGAAATGTCATGTAAACCATTTCAAGCATTTCAAGGAGTTTGAATTTTATATCAGAAACAATGGGAAGACGCTGCAAGTTTTAAAGCAGCATCTCAGGCATGTTGAAAAAGATGTTTGGATCCCTAAAATAATGAGAGAAAAGGCCAGTGAGAGGTGTTCTGAACAACTTCAAGATTTTACCAAATGTTGCAAGAACTCTGGAATCCTTATGGTAGAAAAATGCCGTAAAGAAAATCCTTTATTAAAATAATATCTAACTGCTCACTATAATGATCCAGCCTTTTATGAAGAATGCAAAATGGAATAACTGAAGGAGGGAAAAATTGAGAAAAACTGGAATTTCTACAAAGAGAAGGCTACAGAAACTTCCTATAAGCCTGTAGGCAAATATTCAAACGATATTCAGGAACTCTAGTATTCATGGAAGTCATTTATATTATAAATTTGCTTAAATAATGGACTCAAGAATGTGTGTTTGCTCTATCTTAATTATGGAAATATTAATTTTTATCTGAAAGATTTTATATCAAAAACAAAAATAAACCCCATACTTCATTAGGGCAGGATTAACATTTGAATTCTACATACATACATCTCAATCTCCTTTGACCTTGGTTCATTGTCTCTAAAGTTAGGATAATGTAGCAGTAGTAGTTAGCAGTTGGTTTCCTCACCCTGTGGTAGGGATTCTTCAATCCAGAAAGAGTACGTGTTAGCTTTGCGGAGCCTCTTCAGGTCTGTGGTGTGCTCTCCAGTTGGCATGGGAGGACTTTGAGATCTATGGCTTGCTCTTCCTTTTTAGGCTGACAGAACCCTATACTCTATTGGACTAGAAGCCCATTTCACTGATGATTCCAGTGGAAGGCCTTTGTGAACATTAAATCCCAACTAAGTTAGGGAACACTGTATTTATTTACTTTTTTTTTGGAGTCTGATGCCATTTAGACTGGAAAGTTCTGAAAAATGGAGGTGGGAGTAGTGGGCAGGCGACTATCTCCTTTTCTTTAGTGTGTTCCAAGCTGTAACTTACTAGAGTGCTTTGGCCAAGAGAGCATTTGGTATGGTTGGCATGGATTGGAATGACTGTAGACTCTCACTCTGTCCCCAGAGCCATCATGAAGCTGAATGGCCACCAGTTGGAGAACCATGCTCTGAAGGTCTCCTACATCCCTGATGAGCAGATAGCACAGGGACCTGAGAATGGGCGCCGAGGGGGCTTTGGCTCTCGGGGTCAGCCCCGCCAGGGCTCACCTGTGGCAGCGGGGGCCCCAGCCAAGCAGCAGCAAGTGGATATTCCCCTTCGGCTCCTGGTGCCCACCCAGTATGTGGGTGCCATCATTGGCAAGGAGGGGGCCACCATCCGCAACATCACAAAACAGACCCAGTCCAAGTGAGTCCTGGCTCTTGGGAAATGGAGGCTGGTTGCTAGGGAACAGTGGTTGGTAGCTAAAGAGGCCCACTAGAAGCCTGGAAGCATGCCGGGGACATCAACATTTACCTTTTAGGAAATGTTGCCTGCAGTGTTCAGGGGTCACTGCTTCTAATACCAGCCTCCTGGGAAAGGGAGGGCAGATAGGGAGGGAGAATGGGTCTTGGGGTGCTGGGCCACACACTTGTATTAGCAAGAGAGGTTCTATAATTTCTTGTGCAGTTTCATAAAAAAGTCTCCAAGCAAACCTCATTTGGATGAGTCAGCCACTCCTCAGTCCTCTGTGATTTCATGACCACTTAATGTGGTAACAAGGCGGGCCAACCTGTCCAAAATTAGGACCCTCATAATTGTGCCCCATCTCCCATTCTGCCACTGCCACCTTCTTTCTCTAATCTTTTTTTTTTTCTTTTTTCTTTTCTTTTTTTTTTAGAGACAGAGTCTCGTTCTGTCGCCCAGGCTGGAGTGCAGTGGTATGATCTTGGCTCATGGCAACCTCTGCCTCCCGGGTTCGTGCCATTCTCCTGCCTCAGCCTTCCGAGTAGCTGGGATTACAGGCGTGTGCCACCATGCCTGGCTAATTTTTGTATTTTTAATAGAGACAGGGTTTCACCATGTTGGTCAGGCTGGTCTGGAGCTCCTGACCTCGTGATCCGGCCGCCTCAGCCTCTCATAGTGCTGGGATTAAAGGCATGAGCCACCACACCAGGCCTTTTCTCTAATTGTTCTATCTTATCAGTGTACTGAGTGGCAAAGAACATGTCACATTATGTCCTTATCATAGTAACTCTTGTTATTTACTTTGAGTTTGGGGCACAAATATAAAGAGTGTCCTCTCTTTATATTTGTTTCAAGGGGGACATACGAAATTCAAGTGGAAATGCAGCTTTGGAACTGTGGGCTGGTAGTTCCCACCCCTGCATTTGTGTCATAAGCTGTGTTCTTGTCCCCAGCCACCGCTTATTTATTTATTTATTTTTATTTTTTTTATTTTTTTTGAGGCAGAGTCTCACTGTGTCACCCAGGCTGGAGTACAATGGTGTGATCTCAGCTCACTGCAGCCTCCTCCCAGGTTCAAGCAATTCTTGTGCCTCATCCTGCTTAGTAGCTGGGATTACAGGTGTGCACCACCACACCCAGCTAATTTTTTTGTATTTTTAGTAGAGGCGGGGTTTCACCATGCTGGCCAGGCTGCTCTCGAACTCCTGGCCTCAAGTAACCCACTCGCCTTGGCCTCCAAAAGTGCTGGAATTATAGGCATGAGCTACCGTGCCTGGCCATCAACCACCTGTGGATTGAGGCATTGCTGGTCTGAGACAGAATCCATAGTAGCAGATGGGTCATATTTCTCCAGTCCTTTCATTGCCCTTCCCAAATTTGTACTTGATTGGCCTTGTTCCAAGAAGAGCAGGTTCTATGCCTTTGACTGAGGAGTGGTGGTGGGGGTGGGGAGCCTGAAGTACTGGTATCACTGGAGACGACTAACCAGCCTTGTCCTTGTGGCCCCCAGGATAGACGTGCATAGGAAGGAGAATGCAGGTGCAGCTGAAAAAGCCATCAGTGTGCACTCCACCCCTGAGGGCTGCTCCTCCGCTTGTAAGATGATCTTGGAGATTATGCATAAAGAGGCCAAGGACACCAAAACGTAAGTCTCCAGCTTTTCTTGGCTCTTCAGGGACGGCTGGTGCAGTTAGCCTCCCCACCTCAACTTCCACGCTATAATACAGACATACAAGAAATACAGTCAGCAATTGCACAAAAAGATGTAAACGGAGAAATCTTCTTACAGGGACTGTCACCTAGGCTGGAGTACAGTGGCATGATCTCAGCTCACTGCAACCTCTGCCTCCGGGTCTCAAGGGATTCTCCTGCCTCAGCCTTCCGAGTAGCTAGGACAACAGGCATGCACCACCACGCCTGCCTAGTTTTTTGTGATTTTTGTAGAGATAGGGTTTCGCCATGTTACCCAGGCTGGTCTTTTTTTTTTTTTTTTTTTTGTTTTTTTTTTTTTTTTTCTTTTTTTGAGACGGAGTCCGTCTGTCCGTCTCCGGGCCTGGAGTGCAGTGGCCGGATCTCAGCTCAACTGCAAGCTCCGCCTCCCCGGGTTTCACGGCCATTCTCCCTGCTCAGTCCTCCCGAGTAGACACTTGGGACTACCAGTCGCCCTCCAGGTCGCCCGGCTAGTTTTTTGTATTTTAGTAGAGACGGGGTTTCACCATGTTAGCCAGGATGGTCTTGATCTCCTGACCTCGTGATCCGCCCGTCTCAGCCTCCCAAAGTGCTGGGATTACAGGCTTGAGCCACCGTGCCCGGCCCCAGGCTGGTCTTGAACTCCTGGACTCAAGTGACCCACCCAGCTCAGCCTCCTAAAGTGCTGGGATTATAGGCGTGTGCCACCATACCCCACCCCTTCTTACTCTGTTGTATGACCTCCTAGAAATTCTGTGCGCTCACAGGTGTGTGTATATTGTGTATGTGTGCCTACATGTATGGATATGTGTGCCTGTGTGTATTCATGTGTGCGTGTGTGCACTTGTGTTTTAGCTCAAAGAGAATCACACTGAACAGGCTGTTCTATATTTTTTTCATGTTCTGTATCAGCACGTATATTAGTACAAATGGACCGACCTCATTCTTTTTATAACTGCATAGAATTCCACAGTATAGCTATCCATAATTCATGTGATCAATCTCCTATTTCTTGATTGGTGTTGAAATTGTTTTAAACTTTTCCTTATCATAAAACAGTGATGCAAGGAATCTCCTTAGACATGTTCCTTTACACACTAGTGCTATTTAGAATAGCTTTATTGCCTGGGCATAGTGGCTTATGCTTCTGATCCCAGCACTTTTGGAGGCTAGGAGTTCTAGACCAGCCTGGGCAACATAGTGAAACCTCACTTCTACAGAAAATAGAAAAATTAGCTGGGCGTGGTGGCCTGTGTACGTAGTCCCAGCTACTCGGAAGGCTGAGAAGGGAGGCTCGCATGAGCTGTGGTGAGCCTTGCATTCCAACCTGGGTGATAGAATGAGACCCTGTTTCAAAAAATAAAATAAAGCAAATTGACTTTATAGATGTTCAATTGATGTATAATAAATCATAGGTTTTTTTTTTTTTTGAGACGGAGTCTCGCTCTGTCTCCCAGGCTGGACTGCAGTGGCCGGATCTCAGCTTCTGCAAGCTCCGCCTCCTGGGTTTACGCCATTCTCCTGCCTCAGCCTCCCGAGTAGTTGGGACTACAGGCGCCCGCCACCTCGCCCGGCTAGTTTTTTCTATTTTTTAGTACAGATGGGGTTTCACCGTGTTAGCCAGGATGGTCTCAATCTCCTGAACTTGTGATCTGCCCATCTCGGCCTCCCAAAGTGCTGGGATTACAGGCTTGAGCCACTGCGCCTGGCCAATCATACATATTTTTAAAGTATGCAGTTTGATAAGTTTTGAGATGTTTTACTTGGAAATGCCAAGTCTAGGATGTCATGATGATTGAGTCTTCATGATGCCCACAATTGAAGGAGCTGTTGTCTTCCACTTCTTCCTTTGTCTTCCCAAGGGCTGACGAGGTTCCCCTGAAGATCCTGGCCCATAATAACTTTGTAGGGCGTCTCATTGGCAAGGAAGGACGGAACCTGAAGAAGGTAGAGCAAGATACCGAGACAAAAATCACCATCTCCTCGTAAGGCTCTCTTCTATTTCCCTATTTATGAGTGGGGGATGCATGGAGGCCAGGGTCAGTATTTCATCATGCAACCTTGACATGTGCTCTTTTAAAATGGATGCTCTTTCTGCCTCTTGAAGGAAAAATAGTAGAAGTGATAAAGAGCATTCAAAAAATCTCTGTAAGGACTGGATCTGCCCATTCCCACTGCCATATGGGGTGGGGTGTTGTAGGGTGCTGCCTCTACAGTCCACGTCCAACCACATGACAGCCCTCTTTCCCTGTGGCTTGCTGACAGCCTGCAGCTAGGAGCCAGGGACTCAGGGCTGTAGTCCTGTCTGTCACTGTGAGAAGTGACCTTGGCCCTTTTCTGTCTGTGGTGGGCTGCTCCTGCAAGCAGTGTGCCTCTTCATTTCATCAGAGACTAGCCTGAGGGCAAAGTAATTGCTCTTGTCCAAAAAGGTACAGAACATGGATTATGTAGAATCAAGGGAGAAACTTAGACACACAACCATAATCTGTCTGACATTGGATCCATTGCTAACAGAGGGGTTTGAGTTGGGTGTTGTCATCTCTCTCCGTCTTACTCCCTGCCCTGATTACAAACTGGGGACACCAAAGACTGGAGATGCAGAGTTATTTGCTAGAAGTTGAATAGGCTGCGGAAGTGGCGAGCGTATGACTCAGCTGGCCTCTCGTCTTTGCTCCTGCTGGGGCCTGGTCCTGGCCTGCCAGTGAAAGGACATGACTCTGCTCTTCCTGCCAGGTTGCAAGACCTTACTCTTTACAACCCCGAGAGGACCATCACTGTGAAGGGGGCCATTGAGAATTGTTGCAGGGCTGAGCAGGAAATAATGAAGAAAGTTCGGGAGGCCTACGAGAACGATGTGGCCGCCATGAGCGTGAGTGCTGGGTAGTACCCTCTGCTTATCCTTTCCTGAGTCTTAGCAACAGCAACTTGTGGGGTTGGGGGTGATGGACATGTGCCCTGTGCCGTGCGGCTTTGGAGCTTTAGTTGATGCTTTTGGATCTCGACTGTCAGAAATAGTATTTAAATAGTATTTAATTAGCAAGGATTCTTCACCTGGTTCCTAGAGTAGGGGTCCAATCTTGGGCTTTGAGTCCTGTGATTCTAAGTATGTGTACAATTTGTGTTTGTGTGCACTTTAGTGAAATGCGGGGATCCATCATTGTCATCTGATTTTTTTTTTTTTTTTTTTTTTTTAATTTTTTTGAGATAGGGTCTTGGTCTGTTGCCCAGGTTGGAGCACAATGGCACAATCATAGCTTACTGCAGCCTTGACCCCCTGGGCTGAAGGGATACTCCTGCTTCAGCCTCCCAAGTACCTAGGAGACTACAGGTGTGCACCACCATGCCCAGCTAATTTAAAAAAATTTTATTTTTTGGAACAGGGTCTTGCTGCGTCACCCAGGTTGGTCTTGAACTCCTGGGCTCAAGCGATTCTCCTGCCTTGGCCTCCTAAAGTACTAGGATTATAAGCATGAGCCACTGCACGCAACTCATCTGATTTTTAAAGGAGACTTGGGGTTGGTGTACAGGACCAAAAATGTTTAGAACCACAGTCCTAGAAGTCAGATGGAGCTATCTCCATGCCTTTTTCTCATGTAGGGGATTATAGTACAGTGTCATGAGTCATATCGTCTGTCTCCAGCAGTCTGAACAGCCAGAGAGGAAGAACTCCTGAGGGTGTATAACTGTTTGGCATTTCTGGTTGCAGTTGCTAGCCGTTAGTCCAGTGAGAACATCATATCACTTAAAATTCCACACCCGAAGTGTGTAGGTGAGAGTATATGAAAAGCACAGAATAGGCTTTTGTGCAAAAGCATGTAATTCATGTTTTTGACCCACTTCCCCCTGGGGCTACTCGCCTTTTGTACAACCAGGGCCTGTCGGTGTGCTGACTCCTCCTCCTCACCTTTCTTCCCCAGCTGCAGTCTCACCTGATCCCCGGCCTGAACCTGGCTGCTGTAGGTCTTTTCCCAGCCTCGTCCAGCGCAGTCCCGCCACCTCCCAGCAGTGTTACTGGGGCTGCTCCCTATAGCTCCTTTATGGTAGGTGGAAGGTCTCATTACACGGGACCCCGGGCCCATATGTGGCCTGCCTTGAGGGGGATCCAGCACCCTATGGGAGTTGGATGCTTGGCAAGTTTACAGGGAGAGGGAAGGAAGGTCTCATGGGCATCCCTCCTCTCCAGTTCTCCTAGCCACTGGCTCTGAGGCTCCCAAATGTCTGCCTAGAAAGCTCCCGGGACATAGGCAGCACTGTAACCTCACTCTTTCCTGGCCTCTTCCCTTTAGCCCTGCTGGGCATCGGAAGAGCTAAAGAGCTCACAGCATCCCTTGGCAGCCCAGGGTGGCAGTTTGGTGCCTGTACTCCTTCCTTCTTGAGGATGCAAGGCAGGGGAGTGGAGGGTTTCTGGGCCATGCTACTTGGGCCCCCTGGTAGTAACGCCCCCTGTCCTGGCAGCAGGCTCCCGAGCAGGAGATGGTGCAGGTGTTTATTCCCGCCCAGGCAGTGGGCGCCATCATCGGCAAGAAGGGGCAGCACATCAAACAGCTCTCCCGGTTTGCCAGCGCCTCCATCAAGGTGATCTGCTCTGTGGGTCTTCCTGTTTCTGGAAAGGGAAGGGGCTCTGCTTTTATCACTCTGCACTTTCTCCCACATTCCCCCTACTCATTTGAGAATTCTGTGTGTCATGTGAGGGACCTTTCCCCCATGGAATCAAAGTTCTCCTTGTTTTTGACCTTGCTTGGTTCCCATGGGATGGCTTCAGTGCTTCTGGGTTTTCAGGCTGGGCAGGGGCAGGGTTATAACATAGAAAGAGAACTTAGGTTCTAACACCAATTGACTTGGGTTCAAATCCCAGATCCACCTCATCACCCCCTTCTTCCAATACACTATATGATCTGAGCCTCACTTTCCTCATCAGTACAATATTATGAAGCTGTGTAGCCAAAGAAAGCCCTTCACTCATATACTAACACCAAGTTAAGTGTTAGTTGTCTGTCACCTTCCCTGGCCAAGGTCCAGGGGAGACAGAAGGGAGAATCTGTCATAGTGAAACAAGGGTGCTGTTAAATTTTCACGAACTTAAATCCAGTTGCTTTAGTTGTCTTAAAAGGTTTGAGCAAAAACCTTGATTGTTCTCCACTGGAGGTACAATCACTGCCCTCTATCCGTTGGTCATTTCATTTGTGTCCTTGCCTATTGGCAGGACTCCACTGAAACCTCTCTGGGAGATTGGGAGATTGGTAAGTGGCGAGAGCAGGAGGCCCTACTTAGAAAGTGTCACTGAAGCCAGTCCTTCTAACTGACCACCTCTGCCCTCCTAATAATTCTGGTGCGCAGGCGCAATGATGTGGGCTTCAGAGTCTTTGTTCTTCCTTCCCTAAGTCTTCAGAATGGGTATTTGGGAGTAAGGGTGGTAGAAGGGCAACTGTGGACGTGGTGAGGGGCTCCCCATAGAGGGTCCTTCATTGACAAGCTTTTTGCTTTTTAGATTGCACCACCTGAAACACCTGACTCCAAAGTCCGTATGGTTATCATCACTGGACCGCCAGAGGCCCAATTCAAGGTTTTAGTCTTTATTGTTTTGCAAGCTGAACATGGAGGAATTGAGGTTGAGTATTTCCCCTGAGGTAGGAAAAAGGCTGGGGCAGTTTCCCATTAGCTGTCAAGTCCTCATCACATCTTTAAGCCTTCCATGCAGGATAAAGGGCTGCAGAGCTGTTTTCAAATTGACATCAAACTGGATTTCTGTTGACTTCGTCTTCCCTTTTTAAGGTCCATAGAAGAAGATGGGAAGGAAAGAAGTCCGAGGGCATCTATTTGCACTCTGCCTTCATTTCTAAGGAAGGCCTTTAATGCCAAATTCTCTTATGTCCCCACTAAATCCTAAGGTTCTTGAACTTCTGATCAGACAGCCAAAAAATGAACCATCAATTAGCTTAACCTAACATATGTGATGATAGAGGAGTGGGACAGCTCTCTGGGCCACTGGAGAGTCAGACAGGCCTGCCCTCTGTGTGACTTGATTAGTTGCAATTCAGGGCCTTGAAATGCTGGTCAGTGCCGTGTCCAGACTCCATAGGTCTGGTTTGTAGCTTGTGAATTACATTCCTCTGGGAACTGTTTTTTCCCTTGGGAAGTGTTTATTCAGTTACTCACAACTCATAATCTCCACCCAGGGTCTCCAGTATGATAGCTAAGCAGAAGGAGTGCTTACAAGCTGCCCACCTGAGCCTTGCCCTTCATCTGCCTTAGATGGTTAGCCCACCCAGGATGGGGAGGGCCTGTGGGCCAGAAAATATGGGCTGGAGCTTCCTTTTTCCCACTTTTCCCTTTTGTCACAGATATATGAGCCACTGATTAACAATTACCTCCTCTTCTCAGGCTCAGGGAAGAATCTACGGCAAACTCAAGGAGGAGAACTTCTTTGGTCCCAAGGAGGAAGTAAAGCTGGAGACCCACATACGTGTGCCAGCATCAGCAGCTGGCCGGGTCATTGGCAAAGGTGGCAAAACGGTGAGCTGTGAGGACCAGGTTGAAAGCCCTGGACCATGGTCTCCAATCTCAACAGCTCTCTCTGGCCTCCTGTGCTGCTCAACCTCAGGACTCCTGATTTGCTCATTTACTTGATTCTACTCCCCAAGCTCAGGTCCTGACTCTTCCAGTTTCACCCCACTAGTTAACCCTGGTTCCTTCCTCCAACCCCACCCATGCTTTCTTGATGGCACCCTGAGCTCCTCTCTGGCCACCCCCAGGTGAACGAGTTGCAGAATTTGACGGCAGCTGAGGTGGTAGTACCAAGAGACCAGACCCCTGATGAGAACGACCAGGTCATCGTGAAAATCATCGGACATTTCTATGCCAGTCAGGTACATATGGTGCTCCCCCATTGCGGGAGGGCTGCAGGAGCCCAGGGAGCAGAGAAGCAGAGACTCCAGAGGTTGACCTGCATGACCTTGACAAGTCCTGGGGCCTCAGCCACATCTGCCTGCCTCTGGGCTAGGTTATTGCCCTCTTTCAGGTGCGGAAGTGGGATGTGTAGATGACATATTCCCTCTTATTATTCTCTAGGGTAAGTGATTTGACAAGTTTAATGTATATATATTGCATAGATATATATGTTCTACATTAGTCCCTCCCTAACCCCTTTCTGCACTGGTTATGAAAGAAGATTGGCTTTGTTCATGGAATAATGATAACAGTACTAATACCCTGGATTGATTACATTTTTGAAATGTAGTCCCTCTGCCCTTCTCAGAATGGCTGTTCTCTCCCTGGTTTCTGCTCTTCACCCTCCCATTCCTTTCCCAGAACTCATCATCGCTGTTCAGCACTCGGACAGGCTCCAGAGCCTGAAAGGGAAGGCCAATATCAGGTTCAAATTTTGCTGAACCTCAGCAAGGCAAGCAAACAGGTGGTTGACAGCTAATGGTGTTTTCCTAAAGTCTTAAATCCATCAGTGTTAGAACTGGAAAGGAACTTTGGAGACTGTTGATCACAGTTCTACAGTTCATAGAGGATATCCAGATCTTAGCAGGCTTGTGGTCTGCTGGGGCTGCTAGAGCAATTGGGGCAAACTGGCTCTTGGTTTTTTGGCTTCCAGTGCCATATAGTATAGCATCAAGTATGGAGGTTTTGGAGCCAGGGAGCTTTGACCTCAAACTTCACATATATAGCCTTTCTGCTATGTGACCTTGGATAAGTAACTTTCTCTGGTAACCCTTTGAGAGAAGTATTTATAAGAGGCTTTAGTTACATCTCAACAATATGTATATAAAATAACAAATAAAAAAGGAAGTATTAATAAGAGCCATAAAATAATAATAATATCTAAGATTTATGAGTGTCTTTGGATATACCCAGCAGTGTTTTTTGTGGTTTATGTATATCAACTCATTTAATTCCCACAACAATTTCATTTTATAAATGAAGCTTAAGAGGGTAAATGTGAATCTTTAATTCAGCTTTTTTTTTTTTTAAGAGAGTAAATATCCAAAGATGCACAAAGCCGGGATATATTAATATTAAACACGGAAGCAATTTTAGCTGATCAGAAGGAGAATTAAATGAAAAGCTATGTAAAACATCAAGCCATGGTTGATGGAGTTGGACCTCTTATTGACTCCACATTATTTTCCCGACCTAGATCAACTTCTTCTTTTCTTTTCTTTTTTTTTTTTTGCGACAGGGTCTCGCTCTGCCACCCAGGCTGGAGGGCAGCTCAAGTGATCCTCCCACCTCAGGCCCCCCAAGTAGCTGGGACTACAGGCAGATACCACAACACTCAGCTAATTTTTGTATTTTTTTTGTAGTAATGAGGTTTTACCGTGTGGCCCAGGCTAGTCTCAAACACTTGGGCTCAAGTGATCTCACTGCCTCGGCCTCCCAAAGAGCTGGGATTACACGTGCGCGTCACCACGCTTGGCTAATTTTTGTATTTTTAGTAAAGATTGGGTTTCACCATGTTGGCCAGGCTGCTCTCGAACTCCTGACCTCAGGTAGTTCACCCACCTCAGCCTCCCAAAGTGCTAGGATTACAGGCGTCAGCCACCGCTCCTGGCCATATCTGGACATTTTATTACTTTTCCTGGGGTATTAAAATGAAGCATGGATTTCTGATGATGTCTCCTAAGTTATAACCCTCTATAACAGGGGTCCGCAAACTCTGGGCCACGGACTGGTACTGGGCTGCACAGCAGGAGGTGAGCGGCATACTAGCGGGCATTACCTCCTGAGCCCTGCTTCCTGTCAGATCAGGGCGGCATTAGATTCTCATAGGAGGGTGAACCCTGTTGTGAAGTGCTCCAGGGATGTGTAGTACATGCGAAGGATCTAGGTTGCACACTCCTTATGAGAATCTAATGCATGCTGATTTGAGGCTTCATCCTGAAACCACTTCCACACCCCCACCTCCATCCGTGGAAGAAAAATTGTCTTCCATGAAACCAGTTCCTGGTGCCAGAACAGTTGGGAGTTGGGGACCACTGCTGTACAATGCGTAATATATTTCTGCCTAGAAACTCTAGGCATTCTGTTTTGGGTTTGGTAATGTGTATCAACTTTGTCAAATTTTAAATTCTGATGAATGGATTGATACTACTGTTTCTCCTTCCTTCATGTCCCCTAACCCCATCTCCCACTTAAACCCACGACGTTTGCTGTATTTTCCAGGGGATGCTCAGGCTCCACTGGAAGCAAAGAAATGTAAGGTCACCCCACCCCTCATTCTTCCTCTTTATCTTTCCTCTGAGTCCCGTGTGACCTGTTCTGTTTATTGCCTGTGTCTGGACCTGATGACCTCTCTTCCGTGGAAGGCTGTCTCCTTGGAGGTCCTCACACCCACCCTCTTGCCTGTTCTTGCTGCAGATGGCTCAGCGGAAGATCCGAGACATCCTGGCCCAGGTTAAGCAGCAGCATCAGAAGGGACAGAGTAACCAGGCCCAGGCACGGAGGAAGTGACCAGCCCCTCCCTGTCCCTTCGAGTCCAGGACAACAACGGGCAGAAATCGAGAGTGTGCTCTCCCTGGCAGGCCTGAGAATGAGTGGGAATCTGGGACACCTGGGCCGGGCTGTAGATCAGGTTTGCCCACTTGATTGAGAAAGATGTTCCAGTGAGGAACCCTGATCTCTTAGCCCCAGACACCCACCCAATTGGCCCAACATTCTCTGCCCCTCGGGGTGTCAGAAATTCTAGCGCAAGGCACTTTTAAACGTGGATTGTTTATAGAAGCTCTCCAGGCCCCACCAAGAGGGTGGATCACACCTCAGTGGGAAGAAAATAAAATTTCCTTCAGGTTTTAAAACATGCAGAGGGGTGTTTTAATCAGCCTTAAAGGATGGTTCATTTCTTGACCTTAACATTTTTCCAATTTCCTTCCCCCTACTTGGGTAATTGATTAAAATACCTCCATTTGCTGCCTCTTTCTATATTTACACTAATTGTTTTATCTTTATTGCTACCAGAAAAAAATGCAAATGAATGCATTGCTTTGCTTACAATATTGACTCAAGGGAAAAGAACTGTCAGTATCTGTAGATTAATTCCAATCACTCCCTAACCAATAGGTACAATAGGGAATGAAGAAGAGGGGAAAATGGGGAGAAAGATGGTTAAAATACATAATAATCCACGTTTAAAAGAAGTGCCCTTGTGGCTGATCTGTTCCAGATCACCGTCTTCAAATTGGCACAACTGAAATTTCCCCACTGTGTTGGGGCTTCCCCACCACATTCACGTCCCTCTCTCGTGTAGGCTTCACATTATGTCCAGGTGCACATAGGTGGTATTGAATGCTCAGCAGGGTAGGGGCTGACCACTGTCCCTGATTCCCATCGTTCTCAGGCGGATTTTATATTTTTTTAAAGTCTATTTTAATGATTGGATATGAGCACTGGGAAGGGGACGCTAACTCCCCTTGATAAAGTCTCAGTTCCATGGAGGACTTGAGTGGCCCCAAAGGCTGCCACGGTGCCCTCACCCCAGCCCATGTGCTCCCATAAGGGCTGGTTCCTAGAGGCAGGGGTTGTGGGGCACTCCCAGCCACGGCACTGTTTCCTTGGTGGTGGGACTTGGAACCCAACCCTGAGCTCCCGATAAAGCTAAAGTCCATCATCTGGCAAATTGAGTAAATTGGAGAGTACTTGCTTCTGTTTGTATCTGAGAGGAATTTTTAACTGACGGCTTCTGTCTCTATGAATCATTATCAGCATGATAAAAAACAATTCAGAATACCAGCAGCATTGTACAGCAAGGGGTAAATATAATTTATTGATTTACCAGGCTTATTAAGATCCTATGGAGTGTTTAGCCCTTGTGGGGGACAGAAGCCATCAGTTAAATGAGGCTAGGCCTCCCCTCCTAATATACTGATTGACAATGCATATTAGCCAGGTAATGCACTTTAGCTACCCTGGACAATGCTATCAAGTGTGCTGGGAAGGGAGGCCTCTCTACATATGGAAAAGCCCATGCGTGGAGTTCCCCTCCTTTCAACATTGCAACAACAGTAACAACAAGACAACCGCAACATGTGGGCGTAGTCAGGCAATGCTGTGTGCGAAGTAAACTACCTCAAGGTATGAAGTTACCTCAGCAATTATTTTCCTTTTTGTTCCCCCCAACCCCATTAAAAAAAAATTTTTTTTTGATTTTTGTTTTTTTGCGGCTTGCTGATATTTTATATAAAAAAGAAAAAACAAAAGAGAAGCTGATAGTCTTGAATATTTTATTTTTTTAATGAAAAGAAAAAACAAAGTTATGTTTCATAATTTCTTACATGAGCCAGTAATCCTTTAGGAACTCTCTATGGAGAACAGGCCTGATGGGAAAGGCTTTGGGGGCTGCCCCCTTAGGAGGAGGCTAGTGCTAAGAGGAAAGGCCTGGGTTTGAAAGAGCCCAGAGGGACAGAGCCCAGAGCCTTGTTTGGCCCTGATCCCTGACTTCTAGAGCCCCAGCTGCTGGCCACTGCTGGAATATCCTACCTGATGGGATTAAAAGGCCTAGCAGAGCTGGGGGCTCTCAGTGGTTAAACAGTGCCCAACGACCAACCACCTGGCCCTTGGTCTCTTCTCTTTCCTCCTTTGGTTAAACAGCATCTCAGCAAGCTTTTCCCAGCAGTGGTGCTGTTGAGATATTTTAAAATATTGCCTCCGTTTTATCGAGGAGAGAAATAATAACTAAAAAAGTACCCTTTTAAAAAAATCTATATTTCTCCGTCTAAAAATATGGGAGCCGAGATTCCATTCATGGAAGAAAGACAAGGCCACCCTCTCGCCCTCAGAGAGGTCCACCTGGTTTGTCATTGCAGTGTTTTTCTTTTTTTGTTGTTGTTGTTGTTACTGTTTCATTTCAGTTCCGTCTTGCTGTTCCTCTTAATCTATATCCATAGATCCAAGGGGCAAACAGATACTAGTTAACTGCCCCCGCCTCTGTCTCCCTGTCTTCTTTAGATCGGTCTGATTGATTTTAAAAGTGGACCCAAACTTAGGGAATTCTTGATTTAGGGTGGCTCATGGCAAGGATGGGCAGGGAATATGGGGACGTGACTGGGACAGGTTCCTGCCTTATCACTTTCTCCCTAGGACATTCCCTTGTAGCCCCCGGAACTGGCCCAAATTGAAGAGAAGCAGAAAAGCATTTAGGGATCACATCAGGCCAGTAGAATTAAGCCTCTCCACCTGTCCCAACCATAAAAAGGATCTCCCAGCTCTCCATCTCTGGCTCTGTATGCTTTGTCCCAAAACAAAGCAGATAACGTTCAGACGTCGGCCATTTAATAATTTAAAGCGAATTTCCAGCAGCAAGCATGCTTTGATATCTGGTTCAGACTATCATCAGGAAGAAAAAAAAAAAAATCCCACAGTACCTGAAATTTGATTGTTGCAGTGTTCAGTTTCCTTGGGGGCCTGCTCCCTTCACACCTTGAGCCGAAGTCCTTTTCCGTTGGCTGATTCAGCTCCCAGAAGAGACCAGGAAGTGTGTGGCAAGGGACTGGAAAACTTCACTTGCTTGGATTAGGCAAGGCTCCACTCATTGTTGATATTTGCCCAGCAGGAAAATCGTGGAAGTTATACCACCAGAAAGCAAAAGGAGCGAGCATGGTTTGGTGGTTAAGGTTTAGTGGGATGAAGGACCTGTCTTGGTGGGCCGGGCCCTCCTGTGTCCCATAGGCTAGGTCTTAGGGCAACTCCTTGCCCTCCTGCTCAGCACCTCCATTTCCCCATCCTTGGTGAGATAACAAGCTATCGCGAAAAGCACTTGGGAGATTTGGATGATTTGAGAAGAGTGACTTAAAAAAAAAATGCTTCTGTGCTCTAAGATATATATGTGTGTGTGTGTGCTACATATATATTTTTAAGAAAGGACCATCTCTTTAGGATATATTTTTAAATTCTTTGAAACACATAACCAAAATGGTTTGATTCACTGACTGACTTTGAAGCTGCATCTGCCAGTTACACCCCAAATGGCTTTAATCCCCTCTCGGCCTGGTTGCCTTTTGCAGTTTGGGTTGTGGACTCAGCTCCTGTGAGGGGTCTGGTTAGGAGAGAGCCATTTTTAAGGACAGGGAGTTTTATAGCCCTTTTCTACTCTTTCCTCCCCTCCTCCCAGTCCTTATCAATCTTTTTTCCTTTTTTCTGACCCCCTCCTTCTGGAGGCGGTTGGGAACTATTCTTGTTTATGCCTCACTATTGACAGAAAAGACCCCATTTAAAACTCAAGAGAACACTGGAGGGGGATCCTCTAGTTGGTTCTGTGTCCATTTTCCTCTGTGCCAAAGACAGACAGACAGAGGCTGAGAGAGGCTGTTCCTGAATCAAAGCAATAGCCAGCTTTGGACACATATACCTGGCTGTCTGAGGAGGAAGGCCTCCTGGAAACTGGGAGCTAAGGGTAAGGCCCTTCCCTTCAGAGGCTCCTGGGGGACTAGGGTGTGGTGTTTGTCAAGCCAAGGGGTAGGGAGCCGAGAAATTGGTCTGTCAGCTTCTGGTTGCACTTTGGGGAAGGAGAGGAAGTTTGGGGCTCCAGGTAGCTCCCTGTTGTGGGACTGCTCTCGGTCCCCTGCCCCTACTGCAGAGATAGCACCGCCAAGTTCCCTTCAGGCCTGGCAGACGGGCAGTGAGGAGGGACCTCAGTTAGCTCTCAAGGGTGCCTTCCCCTCCTCCCACCCCAGACACACCCTCTGCCAAACTGGGAACCAGCAGTGCTAGTAACTACCTCACAGAGCCCCAGAGGGCCTGCTTGAGCCTTCTTGCTCCACAGGAGAAGCTGGTGCCTCTAGGCAACCCCTTCCTCCCACCTCTCATCAGGGGTGGGGGGTTTTCTTTTCTTTCCCCTGAAGTGTTTATGGGGAGATCCTAGTGGCTTTGCCATTCAAACCACTCGACTGTTTGCCTGTTTCTTGAAAACCAGTAGAAGGAAAACAGCACAGCCTGTCACAGTAATTGCAGGAAGATTGAAGAAAAATCCTCATCAATGCCAGGGGACATAAAAGCCATTTCCCTTCCAAATACTCGATAATTTAGATGCAGAACATTTCTCTTAGAGTAACACCAGCTGAAAACTTCAGTTTCTTACCTTTGGATACATAAGGCTTCTCTATCGGGGTACGGGACAGGGAGAAGGCCTCATGTCTGAAGGGGGATTTACGGGCTAGAGCCCCAACCCTGACCCTTGGCCCTGTGCACCGCTTTGGGGCACAGTCTGATGGCGCCTTTGCTGGCGCCTTAGTATGGTTGACTCCGGACGGACAAAAGAAAAAAATTTTTTTCTTGAATGAAATAGCAGGAAGCTCCTCGGGAGCATGTGTTTTGACTAACCGCAGGTGATGGATGCTACGAGTATAAATGGATTAACTACCTCAATCCTTACAGTAAGATTGGAACTAAGGGCAGGGACTCGTGCATAAGGGTATGAATCCCAGCCAGGACAAGTGAGTTGAGGCTTGTGCCACAAAAGGTTTGTCCTTGGGGAACAGGCAGGCCTGCCAGGATCCCCCCCATATCAATTGGGCTGGGAGGGTTGGCCGTGAGGTCCCCACTTTCTGCCTTCCTTGCCCATGTGTCACCCCTTTGGCCTCCAGCTTGTCTCTCACTTTCTATAGCTTTGTTGGACCAGATGGTGAGGAAGGGAATGGCCTCCTCCCTTCTAGAGGGGACTGGCTGGAGTGAGACCTGGGGCTTGGCCTGGAACCCACCACACAGCCCCAAAGTCAGGAAGCCTGGGGAAGCCAGAGCTGAGACCTCTTCAACAGGGTTTCTTTGAGATCCTACACCTCCATTGGGCCATTTCTCAGTCGTCAAGGGGGGCCCAGTTGGCTCTAGAAGGAGAAGAGGTGGAGCAGGATCCTNAAAGAGGGAGACATTTTCCAGTGACCACTGGATTGTTTTAATTTCCCAAGCCTTTTTTTCCCCCATAAATAAGTTTCACTCGGGCGATTTTCTTCACTTGTTTAAGATAACGTGCTAGCTAATCTAACAGGTAACAGCTTTCACTGTCTGCCCCTGGCTTGTCTCACCCCATCCCCCACCCTATTCCTGCCAGTGAGTCCTTCCTGTGCTTCTCTCCCTTCTCCCCTCCTAGCCAGCTGACTTCAGTCACCCCGCCCCTCCCCCCTGCCAACAAGCCCCCCAGGAATAAAGGCTTTGTTTTGGGGATGCTTAAATCTTGACTGCACTTCCCCGCTGTGGGGGCTGGGGAGCCACTTGTAACATTTCTGTGCAGATTTTATGTTAGCCACTGCTATGTAAAAGCACGTTCAAAATGAATTTCAGCAGATCATGTGTTACCATAATGAATAAACGTCCTCTACCACATTTGGAGTCTCCCTTTTCTCCAGAATCTTGATCCTGGTCCCCAAAACCAGAATGAATCAAAAGAGCTTCCTCCCCTGAGGCAAAGTGGATTTGTAAGCAGTTCCGAAACATCACTTACTCAGAAGAGGGAAAGACGTATTTTGATGAGTGCAAATCGGGAAGGGCTGGAGGCCTACTGCTTGGGACTGGTTTTTAAAAAATATGAGTGCTACCTTATTCTGTAATTGCAGCAACTTTGAAAATTGTATTTTACTGGAAATCTGCCGGCCATCACCACCCGATTTTGATTGTACCCTTCCTCCCATCCTTTAATCTGTTCATTGCTTTGGGGGAGGTGGGGCAGCTGGCTCACACATTGGAGTTTGTTCTTTGATGGATGAACGAACACTCCAGTTTTCTTTCCCGTGAAGGTTGTTTCAGCCACAAACCACTTCATTTTGCTGTTTCAATTTCAAAATAAAAGGAAACTTATATTGAAAGACAAGTATGTCTGTGTCTCAGGGTTTTTGGGTCTGGGAGCTGAGATGCTCAACCTCAGCATGGGAGCCCTGGTTCCCAGGGACCTGAGTCATCCAAATGCAAAGTAGGCATTTTTCTTCAACGTACAGAAGAGTGGTTTTTAAATGGCGCCCTGCTCTTAATTAGCTTTGCATGTTGGGAGGGGGGCAGGTCAGGTGTTTGGAATGAGGGTTCCAGCATTAAAGAAGATGTTGGGACATCACTGCAGAGAAGTAGCTGTCCAAGAAGTGATGAGGGTGTGTCACTTTTCCTAACACCCTAAGAAAAAAAAACATGTAAGTGACCTATGTTTCTGGGTTTCCTGTTAAGGGAAAGTTCTATTCTGACCTTGCCCTCCATTTTTTTTTCCCCCCAATTTGGGTTTTTCTTTGTTTTTGAGGATATCACTCTGTCGCCCAGGCTGGAGTGCAGTGGTGCGATTTTGGCTCACTGCAACCTCCATCTCCCGGGTTCAAGTGATTCTCCTGCCTCAGCCTCCCAAGTAGCTGAGATTACAGGCATGTATCACCATGCCGGGCTAATTTTTTTTTTCTTTTTTTTTTCGAGACGGAGTCTCGCTCTGTAACCCAGGCTGTGAAGTGCAGTGGCGTGATCTTGGCTCACTGCAGCCTTCTCCTCCCGGGTTCACGAGATTCTCCTGCCTCAGTCTCCCGAGTATCTGGGACTACAGGCACCTGCCATCACCTGGCTAAGTTTTGTATTTTTAGTAGAGATGGGGTTTTGCCATATTGGCCAGGCTGGTCTTGAACTCCTGACCTTGTGATCTGCCTGCCTTGGCCTCCCAAAGTGCTGGGATTATAGGCATGAGCCACTGCACCCAGCCACCTGGCTAATTTTTTTTTTTTTTTTCGGAATGAGGTCTTCCCATGTTGGCCAGGCTGGTCTCAAAACTCCAAGCCTCAAGTGATCCACCTGCCTTGGCCTCCCAAAGTACTGGGATTACAGGTGTGAGCCACCACGCCTGGTTTAAATATTTTAATAACATGATTAAGGTACTCTAATTCAAATAATCAGTCCAAATATACTTGATGCTGACTACTGAACTGATCCATTAAGATCAAGAACAAAACCCCAAAGATACTGCATAACTACATTTTAAAGTTTATGGGCAGGACAATACAGTGAGATACTAAATGGAAAAAAATTACTATAAAAAGCATAGTCATTATTTGCAATTAATACTGCATTTTCAGGAAGTTGAAAAGTTAAATTTTTTTTTTTTTGAGATAGAGTTTCACTGTTGTGCAGGTGGGAGTGCAATGGCGCTATCTCGGCTCACGGCAACCTCTGCCTCCTGGGTTCAAGCGATTCTGCTGCCTCAGCCTCCGAAGTAGCTGAGATTACAGGCACCCACCACCACGCCTAGCTAATTGTATTTTTAGTAGAGACAGGGTGTCACCATGTTGGTCAGGCTGGTCTCGAACCCCTGACCTCAGGTGATTCACCCGCCTCGGCCTCTCAAAGTGCTGGGATTACAGGTGTGAGCCACTGTACCGGCCCTTAATAAACTTATAATTTAGTAAAGGGGTCACTTAAATATAAATATCCTAAAGAAAAACAACCAGGCTGGGCACAGTGGCTCACGCCTGTAATCCGAGCACTTTGGGAGGCCTAGGCGGACGGATCACCTGAGATCAGGAGTTCGAGAACAGCCTGACAAACATGGAGAAACCCTGTCTCTACTAAAATTACAAAATTAGCCAGGCGTGGTGGTGCATGCTTGTAATCCCAGCTACTTGAGAGGCTGAGGCAGGAGAATCACTTGAACCGGGAGGCGGAGGTTGTGGTGAGCAGAGATAGCGCCATTGCACTCCAACTTGGGCACAAGAGCGAAAATCTGTCTCAAAAACAAAAACAGTTTTAAAAGTTATAAGTGGGCTGCTGGGTGCGGTGACTCACGCCTGTAGTCCCAGCACTTTGGGAGGGCCGAGGCGGGCGGATCACTGAGGTCAGGAGATTGAGCACCATCCTGGACTAACACGGTGAAACCGCGTCTCTACTAAAAATACAAAAAAGTTAGCCAAGGTTGGTGGTGGGCAGGCACCTGTAGTCCCGCCTACTCGGGAGGCTGGAGGCAGGAGATGGTGTGACCTGGAAGTGGAGCTTGCGTGCTGAGATTGCGCCACTGCACTCCAGCCTGGGCGACAGGCAAGACTCCGTCTTAAAAAAAAGAAGATGTGGGCAGTGACCGCTGCGGGCACACCTGTCAATCCCAGCACTTTCGAGGTGCGCTCAGCTGATCCCAGCGATTTGGGGCCCGAGGCGGGGAGGCCGGGTGATGGTCACCTGCGGTGCACGAGGGTCAAGAGATCGAGACCTCCTGGCGGGTCAGCCTAAGCGCGGTTCGGAGAGTGACACCGGTCTCTACTCAAAGTAGAAAAATGCCGTGGTTGGGTGGCCGGCGCCTTGTAGTCCCAGTTACCCCTGCCCCTCGGGAGGCTAGGACCGGCAACAGATGAATGGAATGGTGTAGGTCGCCGGGAGCGGAGCTGCACGATCGAGCCTGAAGATCCGGCCACTGCACTCCTCTAGTGCTGGGATGCCATGGCGGACCTAACTACAAGTCTCATAAAACAAAAAAAATAAAAAAAAATAGACATGAGGGACAATGTGATAATTGGGTCAGGTACAGTGGCTCACGCCCGCAATCCCAGCACTTTGGGAGGCAGAGGTAGTGGGTCATCTGAGGTCAGGAGTTTGAGACCAGCCTGGCAAACATGGTGAAACCTCACCTCTACTAAAATGCAAAATTAGCCGGGTGTGGTGGTGTGCGCCTGTAGTCCCAGCTTCTCTGGAGGCTGAGGCAGGAGAATCACTTGAACCAGGGAGGCGGAAGTTGCGGTGAGCCAAGATCAAGCCAGTGCACTCTAGCCTAGGCGACAGAGCAAGGCTCCATCTAAAATAAATAAATGAATAAATAAATAAATAAATAAATAAATAAATAAATAAAAGAGAAGAAGAATTAGAAGACCACAGCAGTGAAATCTAGAATAAAAAAAGAGCAAAAGAGCAAAGCAATACAAAATAGAAAAGAAGAGCTAAGAAATACAAAGCATAGTTGTAGAAGTGCTAACATCCAGACACTTGTGTTTTTTTTTTCTTTCTTTCTTTTTTTGAGACGGAGTCTCGCTCTGTCGCCCAGGCTGGAGTGCAGTGGCCGGATCTCAGCTCACGACAAGCTCCGCCTCCCGGGTTTACGCCATTCTCCTGCCTCAGCCTCCTGGTAGCTGGGACTACAGGCCCCGCCACCTCGCCCGGCTAGTTTTTTTGTATTTTTTTTTTTAGTAGAGACAGAGTTTCACCGTGTTGGCCAGGATGGTCTCGATCTCCTGACCTCGTGATCCGCCCGTCTCAGCCTCCCAAAGTGCTGGGATTACAGGCTTGAGCCACCACGCCCGGCGACACTTGTGTTAAGAGAGAGAAATAGCAGGAGAAATATTAAAAACAATAGAGACTAATTTCTGAGAGTTCACAAACTTGTCAAACCTCAGATTGAAAGGGCCCATAGCTTGCCAAAGCTAATAGAGTTGGAAAATACCACATCTACAGACATTCTAGTGATATTTAAGTAGATCAAAGCCAAAGAGAAAATTCTAAGAGCAAATTGCATATAAAGAAATAAGAGGCTGGGCGGGTGGCTCACGCCTGTAATCCCAGCGGGAGGCTGAGGCGGGTGGATCACAAGGTCAAGAGTTTGAGACCAGCCTGGCCAATATGGTGAAACCCCGTCTCTACTAGAAATACAAAAATAAGCCAGGTGTGGTGGTGGGTACCTGTAGTCCAAGCTACTTGGGAGGTTTAGGCAGGAGAACCGCTTGAACCCAAGAGGTGGTTTCAGTGAGCTGAGATCGTGCTATTGCACTCCAGCCTGGGCAACAGAGAGAGACTCCGTCTCAAAAAAGAAAGAAAGAAAGAAAGGGTGCGGTGACACACCTGTAATCCCAGCACTTGGAGAGGATGAGGCAGGTGGACCATGAGGTCAGGAGTTTGAGACCAGCCTGGACAATATGGTGAAACCCCGTCTCTACTAAAAATACAAAAATAAGCCAGGTGTGGTCATGGGCGCCTGTAGTCCCAGCTACTCGGGAGGCTGAGACAGGAGAGTTGCTTGAACCTGAGAGGCGGAGGTTGCAGTGAGCTGAGATTGCGCCACTGCACTCCAGCCTGGGAGACAGAGTCTCGCTCTGTCTCAAAAAAAACAAACAAACAAAAAAAAAAACCAGACCGATATTATATTTTTTAACAGTAATACTAGGTACAAGAAGATATTGGAGAAGTAAAGAAGTTTTAAAAATATGGAAGCACAATAACTTAAAATACAGGTTTTTTACATCCAGCCAAAGTGCTCAAATATAGGTGCCTGGTAATAAGATCCCCAGGAATGCAAGGCTTCAGTTTTGTCCTGCAAGGTCTTACAAGCAAATAAGCAGTTTTGGATGAAATATCTTAAAAAGAGGTGAGACAAGACAAGACAAGGAGATACTGTAAGAGATGTATGAGAGTTTGTTGTCTTAACAGAATTAACTGAGGCCAAAGAAAAAAGAAAAGTTTTATCCGTTATAATCCAGAAATAAAGAGATAAGTCTAGAAATATTAGCACCATGAAGCTGGAGGAAGCAACCAAGCGGTGTGTGAGTGTGCTGATGATGGAGATAGACAGATAGCTTTTTTTTTTTTAGATTGTGTCTCTCTCTATTGCTTGGGCTGGAGTGCAGTGGCACCATCTGGGCTCACTGCAACCTCTGCCTCCTGGACTCAGGTGATCCTCCCACTTCAGCCTCCTGGACTCAGGTGATCCTCCCACTTCAGCCTCCTGAGTAGCTGGGACCACAGGTGCATGTCTGATTTTTTATTTTTTAAATAAGGGATTTAGAAAGAAAATGAAAAGAGGTCAGCTATTTGCAATGGAAAAGCAAGGCAGAGGGTAACAAGAGGCCTGAGATGGAACCTGGGGGAGACAGGAGGGACACGGTGACCAGCCTCAGGTTTTTGTTGAAATGTCACCTGAGAGCTCAGAGACACCTTCTATGACCATCAAGGGGTCTTGCAACCTCTTTCCCAAACCCAACATGCTCTCTTCCCTTTGTCAACTTCAATTTTTCTCTACAGAAAATTCTCTAATTGACTGGGGCATGGTGGCTTACTCCTGTAATCGCAGCACTTTGGGAGGCTGAGCGGGGCAGATCACGAGGTCAGGAGATGGAGACCATCCTGGATAACACGGTGAAACCCTGTCTCTACTAAAAATACAAAAAAATTAGCCGGGTGTGGTGGCACGCAACTGTAGTTCCAGCTACTCGGGAGGCTGAGGCAGCAGAATCACTTGAACCCGGGAGGTGGAGATTGCAGTGAGCTGAGATCGCGCTACTGCACTCCAGCTTGGGTGACAGAGCGAGACTCCATCTCAAAAAAAAAAAAAAAAAAAAAAAGAAGAGAAAATTCTCTAATTTACCATTGTCTGACATACTGTATACTTTCCTTATTTAATCTGTACTTCATTGTATATTTATTTTACCTTTTGAATTTAAGTATAGCACACATACAGAAAAGTGCACAAATCGTAAGTGAATTAACGAATTCACAAACTGAAAATGTACCGCTATCACCAACACCCAGATCAAGAAAGAGGACATCACCAGCACCCCTGAAAGCCACTCATGCTCATCTCTTTCCCATCCCCAGCAAAGGTAGCCACCATTGTGGCTTCTAACTTATTTGCTCTCTGCCATACCTCTAGAATCTAACTCCATGCAGGCAGGGATCTTTGTTCTGTCTGTTCTGTTTTCTAGTAGGGGAATAACTCTGCTATGGCACCATGGTGACCTTGCATGTATTTACAAAGCAGGCAAAGGCTTGAGACACAGCCTCCCTGAGTTTTGGCAGAATGCCTTGTGATCCTCCCAGAACACGAGGGGACTGCAGGCCTGTAAAGGGCTACTATGAGGTCAACTCCCACCTGCCTCTCTCTCCCAGAAGACTGTCATGAAACTGTTTTTCATGACTCTTGGATTCTGATTACTCAGTCTGCCCCCTCCCTCCCTCAGAGTAGAGTGCAGGATACCATGGCACCTCCTCAGTAGGGTGTTCCATACTTCGTAGGACAAGGATCATGGGAGCAGGCGCCTTTGGCTTATCCTTCTTTTCACCACTGATGTAAGTACTAACGTGTCAAATCTAAGAGTGACTTGTATCTTTTTTTTTTTTTTTTTTTTTTTCCTGAGACGGATTCTTGCTCTGTCGCCCAGGCTGGAGTGCGATGGTGCAATCTCGGCTCACTGCAACCTCCACCTCCTGGACTCAAGCAATTCTCTTGCCTCAGCCTCCCAAGTAGGTGGGATTACAGGCGCCTGCCACCGTGCCTGGCTAATTTTTGTATTTTTGTAGAGATGGGGTTTCACCATGTTGGCCAGGCTGGTCTTGTACTTCTCACCTCATGATCCGCCTGCCTCAGCCTCCCAAAGTGTTCGGATTACAGGCATGAGCCACCGCACCCGGCCTCATTGTATCTTTACTGGTTGAATCAGTCAGATCTTGGCCTTGCCTTATCTTGTACTCAGGAGTTTGAAAAATTTGCCACCCAATGGTGGGGACTGTAAAGTTACAGTGCCCTTAAAAGACAACCCAAAGCTGAGTATGGTGGGTCACACCTGTAATCCCAGCTAGAGCAGGAGGATGACTTGAGCTTAGGAGTTCGAGACCAGCCTGGGCGACAAATCGAGACCTTGTCTCTACTTCATAAAATTAAAAAAAAAAATGACTTGAGGCTTTGTGAGATAATATAAGGGGATGATTTGTGTGCCCCAGTATCTGCTAGCATGGCCTTCACCTGAATGGCAGGTGAGAGGGAAGGAGTAGGATCTTCCCACTCTCCTACTTGTTCAGGGGTTGCATGGATCCAGTTGGGGGATGGGACTTCCAGGGAGCAAGCAGCTCATGCCACCTTGTTGATAAACACTGGGAGGCAGGCCAGGGTGGTGATTCACACCTGTCATCCCTGCACTTTGAGAGACTGAGGCGGGAAGAGTGCTTGAGACCAGGAGTTCAAGGCCAGTCTGGTCACCATAGTGAGACCCTGTCTCTACAAAAATTAAAAAGATTAGCTGGGCATAGTGGTGCATGGCTATAGTCCCAGCTACTCAGGAGGCTGAGGTGGGGAAAATTCCTTGATCCCGAGGGTCGAAGCTACAGCTACCATCGTGTCACTGCACTCCAGCCTGGGTGACAGAGGGAGACTCTGTCTCAAAAAATAAAATAAAATAAAATAAAATAAAATAAAATAAAATAAAATAAAATAAAATTTAAACAAAACTCAAAAAATGTATTGGATCCACATTGGGAGGTCCAGCAGCTAGAGGTAGGATTGGCGTCCAGGTGTTGAAGGTGAGTTGGAGGCTGAGTTAATGGTCACTTAAAACCAAAAGTAGTGCAAAGCTGTGCTCCCTGGTGTACATTAATCCGTGTGCTTCTAGCTACTGCATAACTCCTGCAGTACCTGTGTTAAAAGTCCTTGGTCTGTGTTTCTGTAAAAAAACTACCTAACATATTAGGCAAAAAACTTGCAGCGAAGAGGGGGGAAAAAGGATAAAGTGACTTTGCAAATGAGACTCCAGCCCATTCACTGTAATGAACTATTGTAAAAATGTGTCATTGGTGCTGAAATGTGTTACAAGTTTGAATTGTTTTGTTTTGTTTTTTTTTTTCTTTTCCTGCCCCTTGCAGAGCAGGGCTGTAGGCAGTGTGCCCAGAGTAGCTACATGTTTTGATTTTGAATGTGCATAAAGTGCTGGAAAATTCTTCTGGTGTCCAGAATTTCCAGTCTATAATGATGTCTTGCTGACTGGCAAGTTAAAGGCCTCATTCTTAGTGGCCTTGGCTGCCTGCCAGTGGGAGCAGCCCCGACCCGTAAGCCCCAGTAACACTCAGGGCCTGCTTGCCAAGTAAAGTATTTTAAAACAATGTAGGTGGATTTACAACATTGAATTTCTCTGGCAGTCAAGGAGAAACTTCTGTCTTTTACAAAG
The DNA here is from genome assembly GCF_001698545.2 of Rhinopithecus bieti. Classification (NCBI taxonomy): domain Eukaryota; kingdom Metazoa; phylum Chordata; class Mammalia; order Primates; family Cercopithecidae; genus Rhinopithecus; species Rhinopithecus bieti. The sequence goes on along the minus strand of NW_016815820.1, from coordinate 2,305,971 downwards.
TAAGAAACTCTATGTTCCTGATACAGAACTTGTAACTCAGCAAAAGTTGGCCAAAGAAGGCCTGTTTGTCTTGCTGTAATACAGGCTTTATTAGTTTCTTAAGGTGGTTGTAACAGGTTACCACAAAATGTGTGGCTGAAAACAATAGTTGTGGAGGCCAGAGGTCCAAAATCAAGGTGTCAGTAGAATGCCCTAAAGGATAATCCACCCCAGGCCTCTCTCCTCGCGATCCTTGGCATTCATTGACTTGTAGACACATCACTCTACCCCGCTTGCATCTTCACATGGCTTTCTTTCCGGTGTCTGTCTTTCTCTTATAAAGACACTCATTGTTGGATTTAGGGCCCACTCTAATCCAGGCTGATCTCAACCCCAAATCTTTACCTTGATTATATCTGCAAGAACACTTTTTCCAAATAAAGTGTTGGACTTATTCCAAGTCACATTCTAAGGTCCCTAGTAGGCCTATCTTTTGGGGACAACATTTAACCCATGACAGAGGTCATACTACAAGAAGCTTTGGGCCACCTGCTCCTGACAGGTTGGCAACATTGGATTTTTAACCCTTTCCTCCTGGAGGAAGTAAGATCACAATGCCCTTTTGTAGAAAGACAGGTGAGATCAGCAGGCCAACCAGCCAGGTACGGATCAGGACACTTGGATGGTAGTGACCTGCATGCTGAAGCATTTAGTGACAAGGGGGACAAGTGGCACTTGCCTGTTGCTCTGAAAAACTTAATGGTTTGCATTGGTGGTTGGACTTAGAGATAATGGGAAAAGGGCCCCATAAAGCTATGAAAAGCACATTGTGATTGTTGTTCAAGGCCCTTTAGGGCTACTGGGAAAGCAAAACTGCTTCCCTCTGACCAGTAACCATGACTACAGATGAGATGCTCCCTGGTCATCAAGAGCAGTCAGTTATGCAGAGATGCACTGAGGTCCACTTTTGCAGTGAGTGTGAAAGGAGGGTTGAGACTAGAGAGGTTGCTTCCTGGGCTATAGATTAGGAAACCACTCAGGTTGTGCTATTTGAGGAGTAGAAATCACTTGGTTGCCTAATGACTGACCCCAAGCTCCAGGCCAGCCTGGCCACCTCCACCTTGCTGATGACACGAACGTGGAGGAAGAACATGTAAAGATGAATCAGGAAACCCCATCTCTACTAACAATATAAAAAATTAGCTGGGCCGTGGTGGCACACAACTGTAATCCCAGCTAGTTTGGAGGTTGAGGCACGAGAATGGCTTGAACCCTGGAGGCAGAAGTTGCAGTGAGCTGAGATCACGCCACTGCACTCCAGCCTGGCTGACAGAATGAGACCTTGTCAAAAAAAAAAAAAAAAAAAAAGACTAATCAAGTTTGTTGCAGTCAGTGAGTCTTTTTTTTGGAAATGGAGTCTCGCTCTGTCACTCAGGCTGGAGTGCAATGGCATGATCTCGGCTCACCGCAACCTCTGCCTCCTGGGTTCAAGTGATTCTCCTGCCTCAGCCTCCCAAGTAGCTGGAATTACAGGCACTTGCCACCAGCTTGGCTAATTTTTGTATTTTTAGTAGAGATGGGGTTTTGCCATGTTGGCCAAGCTGGTCTCAAAGTCCTGACCTCAGGTGATCTGCCTGCCTCGGCCTCCCAAAGTGCTGGGATTACAGGTGTGAGCCACTGTGCCCGGCCAAGCTGGAGTTCTCTCTCTTTTTTTTTTTTTTGAGACAGAGTTTCGCTCTTATTGCCCAGGCTGGAGTGCAATGGCGCGACCTCGGCTCACCCCAACCTCCACCTCCTGGATTCAAGCAATTCTCCTGCCTCAGCCTCCCAAGTAGCTGGGATTACAGGCATGGGCCACCATGCCCAACTAATTTTGTATTTTTAGTAGAGATGGGGTTTCTCCATGTTGGTCAGGCTGGTCTCGAACTCCCGACCTCAGATGATCCACTCGCCTCAGCCTCCCAAAGTGCTGGGATTACAGGAGTGAGCCACTATGCCTGGCCTTTTTTTTCCTTAGTGTATTTTAGGTTTGCACAGTCGGTGAGTATTTATATCTACAATGAAAACAGTGGCCTACCCAAGAGAAGCTTCCGTTGTCTGAGGAGCACTCATGGGAAACAGACCCCACAGCTTTTAGGGTCTTTGTAACCATGGGCTAGGTTTACAATGAAAACACAAGTGTCCAGATGATGACACAGTCACTCAGGGTCAGATTGACCAGTTTGTTCAAAAGGCATTGTCATGGACAATTAAGTCCAGAAAGCCATTCAGCTACTGGGCAACAAACTGTCTCGAATAGAAGCCTGGATACAGGCCAAGGTAAATGTGCTTCAGGCTAAAGGGAAGAGAAAGAGACAAACTGAAGGTTCAGACCACAGGGCAATGTAGACCTGGCAATTATGCCAGGGGGTCTCCAAAGAGGAGACTAATGGCTAAGGGCAAGCAAACTAACAGCTTAGATAAGATGGTTCAATACCTGAGTAAATAGGGCTAGAAGATTAACTCCAACATAGAGCAGGGGCCAGCCAACCAAGGCAAGTTCTGGGGAACTATTAGGGGCTGAATTGTGTCCCCGCTAAATTCATATGTTGAAGCTCTAATCCCCATTACCAACAGAATGCACTTGGAAATAGAGCCTGTAGTGGGGTGATTAAAACAATGCTATTAGGGTGGGCCCTAATCCAATCTGACTGGCATCCTTTTAAGAAGAGACAATTTGCTGGGCGCGGTGGCTCACGCCTGTAATCCCAGCACTTTGGGAGGCCAAGGCGGGCGGATCACGAGGTCAGGAGTTCGAGACCAGCCCCACCAATGTGGTGAAACCCCGTCTCTACTAAAAGTACAAAAATTAACAGGGTGTGGTGGTGTGCACCTGTAATCCCAGCTACTTAGGAGGCTGAGGCAGGAGAACTGCTTGAACCTGGGAAGCAGAGGTTGCAGTGAGCTGAGATCACGCCACTCCACTCTAGCCTGGCCAACAGAGTGAGACTCTGTCTCAAAAAAAAAAAAAAAAAAAAAAAAAAAAAAAAATTTGAGGCTGGACATAGTGGCTCATGCCTGTAGTCCCAACACTTTGAGAGGCCAAGGCAGGCCGATCACTTGAGCCTGGGAGTTCAAGACCAGCCTGGGTAAAACGGTAAAACACTGTCTCTACAAAAATACAAAAATTATATGGGCGTGGTGGCATGTGCCTGTAGTCCCAGCTACTCGGGAGGCTGAGGTAGGAGGATTGCTTGAGCCTGGGAGGTTCAGGCTGCAGTGAGCCATGATCATGCCATTGTACCCCAGCCTGGGCGACAGAGCAAGACCTTGTTTCAAAAAAAAAAAAAACTGAAAATAGGAGTGTGAGAGAATGAACTTCTGCTGTTTAAACCACGCAGTGTGGTTTACACAAACCTGCCTGTGGCAGGCCTCACAGACTAATGTAGGAACCACGTGGGCCGATCCTCCGAGAACAATGCTGGAAACTGTTGAAGGAAAACTGTCAGCCTCAAGACCTCCAGCAAACAAAAAGGAGGCACAGCATCTAATGGGACTATTTGGGTATGGGAGGCAGCTCCTACCTCCCATGGGGACCCTGCTCAACCCATTTCATAAGATCTCTCACAAGGCAGCCACCTTTGAATGGCACCCTGACCAATGACAGGCCCTAGAAACTATTTAACAAGTTGTATACACTTCTGCTGGGGCCATCAGCCCTAATGAGCTATTTGAACTACACGTGTCAGTGACTGACAATTATGCAGACTGGAGACTGTGGCAAAAAGCACCCTGGGGTTTTGGTACAGCATGTGGCTGACGCTGCCACCCAGTATATTTCATTTGAGAGGCAATTACTGGCTTGTTACTGGATATCACTGATGGGCAGACACTGAGAGACTAACAAATCAACACAGGTGGTGTCAGGCGCTGACAGCCCTATCATTGGATGCATCAGAAATGAGAATGCCAACATATGGGTGTTGCCCAGCAGTCATTCATGATTAAGTGCAAGCAGTATATCTGGGAAAGAAGTAAACTGAGCATTAGTGGTGCCCCACAGCAACATGAAAAAGTGACCAGTCACACTCCAGATGTGGCTAACCCAGATGCCGGTCTATGTTGGCGTCTTGGGCTTCCTGGGGGCTTTGGTACACAAGGTTCCTGAAGATGCCTGGGCCTGGTTCATGGATGGATCCACTTTGTTAATGGCTGTTGGAGTGTCCTGGACCACGACTGGTGGGCAGCCTCAAAGAAAACAGTTTTCCAACTGTGCGTGGGCAAGAGAATTCGGCTCGATGGGCAGGGTGGCAGGCTGTGACACTTGTCCTTGTTAACACAACCCCACCCGGCCAATGTAGCCTGTTACCCCTACCCCCACTTCATGACCCATGTGGATGCCCCTGAGAAAGGACCCTTCAAGGATGAACATCAACGAAATCAATGAAGTAATCAGATCTGCACTGCCCAGATGAGGACCATAGCTCCCTGGATATACCGTCACGCATGTAATTCATATACAATTCAGGACTGGTCCCCAAAACCAGGCCTAGTGGTTCCAGCACCTGAGGCCAAGGAAGCCTGGCAAACATGCCTGAAATGTCAGCCACATAGTTGAGTGGCAAAGTGAACTTCAGAGCATATAGCTAGGGGTACCGGATCCTGTTAGTCCTGGCGATTGACTACATTGACCCTTCTTTGTAAGAGCACTGCTGGGCGCTGACTGCAGCAGACACCGTGTTCATACCCTACCGGTGCTGTGGCAATCTGCCACAAACTTAGAGGCCTAGAACAACATAAATGTATTATTTTACAGTTATGTAGTTCAGAAGCACAAAATGAGTCTCTGCTGGGCTAAAATCAAGATGTTGGTAGGATTGCATTCCTTTCTGGAGGTCCTAGGAAGAAATAATTTCCTTACCTTTTCTAGAGGCGGCTCACATTCCTTGGTGCCTGGTCCCCTTCTATCTCCAAAGCCAGCCATGGTCAATCTGGTCCTTCTGTTTTTTTGTTTTCTTTTTTTTTTTTTTTTTTTTGAGATGGAGTCTTGCTCTGGCGCCCAGGATAGAGTGCAGTGGCATAATCTCAGCTCACTGTAACCTCTGCCCCCCAGGCTTAAGCAATTCTCCTGCCTCAGCCTCCCAAGTAGCTGGGATTACAGGTGCCCACCATCACGCCCAGCTAATTTTTATATTTTTAGTAGAGACGGGGTTTCACCATTTGGCCAGGCTGGTCTCAAACTCTTGGCCTCAAGTGATCTGCCCTCCTCAACCTCCCAAAGTGCTGGGGTTACAGGCATGAGCCACTGCACCCATCTGATCCAGCCCTTCTTCACTCTCTCTGATGCTGACTCTCCTGTCTCCTTCTTTCACTTATAAGAACCCTTATGATCACATTGGGCCCAGCCAGGAAATCCAAGATAATCTCCTTATCTCAGATTCAGCTGATTAGCAACCTTAACTACATCTGTATCTCTAATGTCCTTTGCTATGTAACACAATGTATTCACAGGTTCCAGGGTTTAGTACCTGGACACCTTTGGGGGTTCATTATTTTGTCTACTATAGATATCTCTTCAGGATCTGACACTACCATCTCCATCTGCACAGCAGATGAGTGCCATACTATGCAAGGACTCTTAGATGGACTATGTTACATTTTTGATTCCTTGAACATATCCTGTCAAACCACGGTGACATCAGAGCAAAAATTACCCAGCAGTGAGCAGCACCTGGGACATTCACTGGACCTTTCAGGCCCCATATCATCCCCAGGTAGCAGGTGCCATTAAAGGATGGTATCGATTCTTGAAAAAGGAAAAGCTGGAATGGATGATTGGAAAACCAAACTTCAGCTCCCAGCAGCACATACACTTAAGGCCAACAGTTTAGGCCAGGTGTGGTGGCTCACACCTGTAATTGCAGCACTTTGGGAGGCAGAGGTGGAGGGATCACCTGAAATCAGGAGTTCGAGACCAGCCTGGCCAACATGGTGCCACCCCATTTCTACTAAAAATACAAAAATTAGCCGGGTGTGGTGGTGCACACCTGTAATCCCAGCTACTCAGGAGGCTGAGACAGGAAAATCACTGGAATGGAGTGATTTTCGGAGGTTGCAGTGAGGCGAGATTGCAGTGAGCCGAGGTTGCAGTGAGCCGAGATTGTGCCATTGCACTCCAGCCTGGGCGACAAGAGCGAAACTCCACACCTCCCACAACAAAAGACCCACAGTTTGTTTCTGAATGTGGCAATTCCCAAAAAGATACCTCCTATCTAAATAAAATGTTGAGAAGGAGGGGACAAGGCCCAGAATGGTTGTAAGAGACTTGAAGCACACAATTAACCATTTTCACTCTACCTTTTCCCATCCACATCTACCCATGGGAGACTGGGCTCCTGGAACTTGCAAGTAACAAAGAAGATCTGGAGAGGGAGGTTGGCTACTCTAACCTCGTGGTCCTTTTGTCGTACTCTCCTTCCCAGCTATGCTTGCTGGATTTGGGCAACTATGAACACTGATGATAATAATCAATGAATACAAGGTGGCAACTCCTAAGGTGGTCCTAGCATAGTCCTGTGTGACCAGGGTTCTTTCTCTATGCCCCAAGCACCCCCATGGTAGACTAAGCCACTCCCATCTTCCTCTGTCTCCATTCATATTTTGATGTTGCATCCTGTCCTGGGCTGGAGCAAACCTAATGGGATGCGGTGGTCTAGCAATGGTATTTTCCTTTATGCAAAGCTAACTGATTTATATTAGATTAGGTTAAACCTAACAATCTTGGCCACCTGGGTGGTACTCTGGATTCAATTAACTCAAAGGAATGCATCCCTAATGAGGCTAAGCCAGGCAACTTGACAAAGCAGAGGGATTCAAGTGCTGTGGGCAGAGATTTGTGGGGCTAGATAGGCCTTCCTATTATTTCTAAACCCCACCAAGTGGGTCTTCTTCTGTTGCAACAAGGTATAAGGCCAGCCCCCGAAGAAGTTGTAGAGAAGGCTCCCTTGGGGGTTCCCCTCCGTAAACCTAGCCCAGGGCTGAGTCATTATTCTCTTGGTAATGAGAGGGATGGCCTCAGATGTACAGATTCTACCACCAACATTTCCGCCTGGAAGCCTGACCCATGCTGCAGTGCGAACTGATTCTAGGTGCTGCACTATGTGTCGGTCTTTTCCTGACCAAGGCACAGACTACGTCTGTCCCACCCCGAAGGGAGAATACAGGATAAGAGGAGCCCCACAGCAGAGTCCTGGCAGCTCAGCAGTGGCAGGGGCAGACAGGGCAGGGAGGTTTGAACAGATGCTCTTGCAGGAGGCTGGGAAGAACCATGAGGTGGCAAATTCCCAGCCGTGATAGTTACCAGGGCAGGGTAAATCTACCCATGCCATCAAGGGCAAAGCTGAGCCTCAGAAAGGAAAAAGAATGCAATACAGCAGATTTCAGGGGAGTTGGGGTTGGGAGACAAACAAGAAAACTGGTCTAAAAAGCTGGAACCCAGAGTTTTTTTTTTTTTTTTTTTAGATGGAGTTTCGCATTT
>NW_016815820.1:2293375-2298042 GCF_001698545.2 Rhinopithecus bieti | reverse complement strand
GTTTTTTTTTTTTTTTTTTTAGATGGAGTTTCGCATTTTGCTCTTTCTGCCCAGGCTGGAGTGCAATGGCGCGATCTTGGCTCACTGCAACCTCTGCCTCCTGGGTGCAAGTGATTCTCCTGCCTCAGCCTCCCGAGTAGCTGGGATTACAGGAGCGCACCACCAAGCCCAGCTAAGTTTATATTTTTAGTAGAGATGGGGTTTCACCACGTTGGCCAGGCTGGTCTCAAACACCTGACCTCAAGTGATCTACCAGTCTCGGCCTCCTAAAGTGCTGGGATTAGAGGTTTAAGCCACTGCGCTTGGCCGAGCTCTTTTTCCTAACCCAGAGAAGTCAGGAAAGAGAGGGGACTCAGAATGACTTATTTATTTATTTTGAGACAGGGTGTTGTTCTCTCACCCGGGCTGGAGTACAGTGGTGCTATCCTAGGTCCTTGCAGCCTCGAACTCCTGGGCTCAAGCTATCCTCTTGCTTCTGCCTCCCTAGTAGCTGGTACTGGAGGTTTGTGCCACCATGCCCATCCAATTAAAAAAAAATTCGCCGGGCATGGTGGCTCACACCTGTAATCTGAGCACCTTGGGAGGCTGAGGTGGGTGGATCATGAGGTCAGGAGTTCGAGACCAGCCTGGCCAACATAGTGAAACCTCATCTCTACTAAAAATACAAAAAATTAGCGGCATCTGTGGCGGGCATCTGTAGCAGCCATCTGTAATCCCAGCTACTCGGGATGCTGAGGCAGGAGAATAGCTTGAAATCGGGAGGCAGAGATTGCAATGAGCTGAGATCACGCCACTGCACTCCAGCCTGGGCGACAGTGTGAGACTCTGTCTCAAAAAAAAAAAAAAAAAAAAAAAAAAAAATTCGTAGAGTTGGGGTCTCACTATGTTGACCAGGCTTGTCTTAAACTCCTGGGCCTCTCATGCGGAAGAGAGAAAAAGTTTTCTAGTTGTAATGTTCCAACAGAACAGGGTAAAACGTTCTGAGGGAGAGTCACAGCTGGTGGTGTTGCCCTCAGGATGGGGGAAAACAGAGAAGGCCTATGATGACTCCATCCTTGACACTGGGGCTTGAGGGTTGAGAGTGGGTCCCATAGCCAGCACCAGGCAGGTTCCTGGGGAACTACTGAGCTTAGGATAATGACACTTTGTTTCCAGCTCCATTTTTGCCTATGTCTTCTTCTGGATGAAATTGACATCTGTCTAATTCTCCTCCACTTGGATTCCTGGAGTCCAAAGCAGTTCTGTGAGACCCCTAGGCTTGGGCTTGATCTTGCTCCTTCATATTACAACTGGCTTCCTGCCTAACTCTGCACTAACCTGGGTTTGCAATTACTTAGACTTTCCCTGGGCAGAATGTAGGAGTCATATAGGAAAATGGCTGTTCACTTTACAAGAGACACGTATTAATACTAAGTCCCAGAATTGTTTTGACAGTTAGGAAAACAAACACCACTCACACCTGTATTCTCAGCACTTTGGGAGGCCAAGGTGGGTGGATCACCTGAGGTCAAGAGTTGGAGACCAGTCTGGCCAACATGGTGAAACCCCGTCTCTACAAAAATGCAAAAAAATTAGCTGGGCATGGTGGTGGATGCCTGTAATTCCAGCTACTCAGGAGGCTGAGGCAGGAGAATCGCTTGAACCCAGGAGGCAGAGGTTGCAGTGAGCCGAGATCACGCCATTGCACTCCAACCTGGGCAACGGAGCAAGACTCCGTATCAAAAAAAAAAAAAAAGAAAACCAACAACCATACTTAATGCTAAGATGTCATCAATTGTAAGATGCAGCATGCAGCTTTATTTTATATATCATCACGAAAGGAAAATGTCATCACTGCTTCTCTCTCTCTCTTTTTTTTTTTTAGACAGCAAGTCTTGCTTTGTCGTCCAGGCTGGAGTGCAGTGGCATGATCTTGGGTCACTGCAGCCTTGACCTTCTGGGCTCGAGCAATCCTTCCACCTCAGCCTCCTGAATAGGTGGGACTACAGGCATGCACCACCATGCCCAGCTCATTTTTAAAATAATTTTTTTTTTTGAGATGGAGTCTCACTCTGTCGCCAGGGCTGGAGTGCAGTGGCTCGATCTTGGCTCATCACAATCTGTGCATCCCAGGTTCAAGTGATTCTCCTGCCTCAGCCTCCCCAGTAGCTGGGATTACAGGTGCGTGCCACCACATCCAGTTAAATTTTTTTTTTTTTTTTTTGTATTTTTAGCAGAGACAAGTTTTCGCCATATTGGCCAGGTTGGTCTCCAACTCCTGACCCGCCTTGGCCTCCAAAGTGCTGAGATTACAGGCATGAGACATAGCACCTGACCTAAAACACATTTTTGTGGAGACAGGGTCCCGCTATGTTGCCCAGGCTGGTCTTGAACCCCTGGGATCAAGTGATCCTCCCGCTTCAGCCTCTCAAAGAGCTGGGATTATAGGAGTAAGCCACCATGCTCAGCTCATAGTTTTTAATGTATTCTGAGTTGAGCAGCTATCACCAAGGTCTAATTTTAGAACAGTTTCACTCTCCCCTCCTCAAAGAAATCCTGTTAGTGGTCACTTTCCATTCCTCCCTTCCCTTGATCCCTAGCAACAACTAACCTACTTTCTTTTTCTTTCCTTTCCTTTTCTTTTTTCTTTCTCTTCTGATACCCTTGGTAACTAATCTACTTTCTGTCTGTCTGTATAGATTTGCCTATCTTGGACATTTCATATAAATGGAATCATGATATAAGTAGCTTTTTATGACTAGCTTCTTTCATTTAGCGTAATGTTTTCAAGGTTCATTCTTGTCATAGATATATCAGCTTCTCATTTCTTTTCATTACGAAATAATATTTCATTGTATGGATATACCACATTTTGTGTATTCATTTATCAGTTGATGGATATTTTAGGGTTGTTTCTACTTGTTGGCTACTATATAAATGATGCTGCTGTAAACATTCCTGTATCAGTTTTTGCATGGGCATATATTTTTGTTTCTGTGGGTATATACCTATGCATGGAATTGCTGGGTTATATGGTAGCTCTACGTTTAACTTTCTGAAGAACCGACAAAATGTTTTGCAAGTAGCAGTACCATTTTACTTTCCTACCAGCAAGGCATGAGGGTTTCAATTTCTGCACATTCTCATCAACACTTCTTTATGACTGTCTTTTTGATTGCAGCCATCCTAGTGAGTGTGGAGTGGTGCCTCATTTTGCTTTGATTTGCATTTCTCTGATGGCTCATCATGGGGAGAATTACCATTGCTTCCAGTCACTTAGACATTTTATTTTATTGAAAGAGCCTTTTTAGATTTTATTTAGACATTGTTTTATCCATTGTATGTTACTCTTATGCATAAGTAACAATGAAAATACATGCAACTTTTCACCTAATGCTTTTATTGATTGATTGATTGATTGATTGATTGATTGAGACAGTCTTACTCTGTCACCCAGGCTGGAGTGCACTGGCACCATCTCGGCTCACTGCAACCTCTGCCTCCCTGGTTCAAGTGATTCTCCTGCCTCAGCCTCCCGAGTAGCTGGGATTATATGCACCTGCCACCATGCTTGGCTAATTTTTGTGTGTTTAGTAGAGATAGGGTTTCACTATGTTGACCAGGCTGGTCTCAAACTCCTGACCTCAAGTGATCCGCCCACCTCAGCCTCCCAAAGTGCTGGGATTATAGGCTTGAACCACCATGCCTGGCCTATTTATTTATTTTAATTAAAACATTAAAAAATTATTTTGTAGAGGCAGGGGTCTCATTATGTTGGCCTAGCTGGTCTTGAATTCCTGGCCTCAAGCAATCCTCCTGCCTCAGCCTTCCAAAGTCCTGGGATTACAGGCATTAAGCCACCCTATCCACTCATCAGTAGCTGCTTTTTTTTTTGAGATGGAGTCTCACTTTTGTCGCCCAGTCTGGAGTGCAATGGCACGATCTCTGCTCACTGCAACCTCCACCTCCCAGGTTCAAGTGATTCTCCTGCCTCAGCCTCCCGAGTAGCTGGGATTACAGGCGCCTGCCACCACGCTCAGCTAATTTTTGTATTTTTAGTAGAGATGGGGTTTCACCATGTTGGCCAGGCTAGTCTCAAACTCCTGATCTCAGGTGATCCGCCCACTTCAGCCTCCCAAAGTGCTGGGATTACTGGTATGACGTAAGCCACCACGCCCAGCTAGCAGCTGCTTTTAATCACTGCCTAGATTCATCATTTCATTAGAGAATGCAATATTGTGATATTCCAATTCCACCATTCCTTCTTTATTTTGATATTCTAATGCCACCATTCTTTCTTTATTTTTGGATTATTTATTTATTTTTAGAGATGAAGTCTTACTATGTTGTCCAGGCTGGACTCAAACTCCTGGGTACAGGGGATTCTTCCACCTCAGCCTCCTGAGTAGTTAGGACTACAGGTGTGCACCAGCATGTTTGGTTTCTTCTTTATTTATTAGTGGGAATATTTCTTTTTTTTTCTTCTTTTTTTTTGTATTAGCAGAAATATTTCTATAATAAAAACTTTTCCTGGCCGGGCACAGTGGCTCATGCCTGTAATCCCAGTGCTTTGGGAGGCCAAGGCAGGAGGATCACTTGGGTCCCGGAGTTTGAGAGCAGCCTGGGCAACACAGTAAGACCTTGTCCCTACAGAAAGCTTTTAAAAATTATCCATGTGTCCTTTTCAC
>NW_016815820.1:2284039-2292900 GCF_001698545.2 Rhinopithecus bieti | reverse complement strand
TGACACAGTAGCATTTGTGCCAATTTCTGGTTGGAATGGTGACAACATGCTGGAGCCAAGTGCTAACATGCCTTGGTTCAAGGGATGGAAGGTCACCCGTAAGGATGGCAATGCCAGTGGAACCACGCTGCTTGAGGCTCTGGACTGCATCCTACCACCAACTCGTCCAACTGACAAGCCCTTGCGCCTGCCTCTCCAGGATGTCTACAAAATTGGTGGTATTGGTACTGTTCCTGTTGGCCGAGTGGAGACTGGTGTTCTCAAACCCGGTATGGTGGTCACCTTTGCTCCAGTCAACGTAACGACTGAAGTAAAATCTGTCGAAATGCACCATGAAGCTTTGAGTGAAGCTCTTCCTGGGGACAACGTGGGCTTTAATGTCAAGAATGTGTCTGTCAAGGATGTTCGTCGTGGCAACGTTGCTGGTGACAGCAAAAACGACCCACCAATGGAAGCAGCTGGCTTCACTGCTCAGGTGATTATCCTGAACCATCCAGGCCAAATAAGTGCTGGCTATGCCCCTGTGTTGGATTGCCACACGGCTCACATTGCATGCAAGTTTGCTGAGCTGAAGGAAAAGATTGATCGCCGTTCTGGTAAAAAACTGGAAGATGGCCCTAAATTCTTGAAGTCTGGTGATGCTGCCATTGTTGATATGGTTCCTGGCAAGCCTATGTGTGTTGAGAGCTTCTCAGACTATCCACCTTTGGGTCGCTTTGCTGTTCGTGATATGAGGCAGACAGTTGCGGTGGGTGTCATCAAAGCAGTGGACAAGAAGGCTGCTGGAGCTGGCAAGGTCACCAAGTCTGCCCAGAAAGCTCAGAAGGCTAAATGAATATTATCCCTAATACCTGCCACCCCACTCTTAATCAGTGGTGGAAGAACGGTCTCAGAACTGTTTGTTTCAATTGGCCATTTAAGTTTAGTAGTAAAAGACTGGTTAATGATAACAATGCATCGTAAAACCTTCAGAAGGAAAGGAGAATGTTTTGTGGACCACTTTGGTTTTCTTTTTTGCGTGTGGCAGTTTTAAGTTATTAGTTTTTAAAATTAGTACTTTTTAATGGAAACAACTTGACCAAAAATTTGTCACAGAATTTTGAGACCCATTAAAAAAGTTTAATGAAAAAAAAAAATTATCCATGTGTGGTGGCACACACCTATAGTCCTAGCTACTTGGGAGGTGGAGAGGGGAGGATCCCTTGAGCCCAGGAGTTGGGGGGTGCAGTGAGCTATGACTGCACCGCTGTACTCCAGACTGGGTGACAGAGCAAGACTCTGTCTCCAAAACACACACAGGCACACACAGACACACACACACGCACACGCACCCCTTTTCCTCATTGATAAATAGTTTGGATGTACCCTTCCAATCTCATGTTGAAATGAAATCCTTACTGTTGGAGGTGGGGCTACTGGAAGGTGTTTGGATTATGGGGGCATATCTCTCATGAATGGTTTAGCGCCATCCCGTTGGTGCTCCTGAGTAGCTGGCATTACAGATGTGTGCCACCACGTCCAGCTAATTTTTGTATTTTTAGTAGAGATGGGGTTTTGCCATGTCAACCAGGCTGGTCTCGAACTCCTGACCTCAGGTGATCCACCCACCTTGGCCTCCCAAAGTGCTGGGACTACAGGCATAAGCTGCCATTCCTGGCCTGAATTAAGCTGACTTTTAGCCATAACACTAAAAAAATCCTTTAAAATCTCTTATATTACCCAACTTTAGCCATGCAGAACAGCCAATATTTCTGGCTTTTTGGACTTTACCAAAGGTAACCTCCCAGGTGCTCAGAGAAAGGAAAATTCAAGACAGTTTATGGAGGGGAAGAGAATCAACAAATGGTAAAGGTCGTGCAGAAATTAAATCAGAAAAGACTCATTCCTTAAGCCAGGAATTGAACCCTGGATGCCACTGTGAAAAGAGAAAGCTGTAGCTAATGAGCTACAGCAATGGGCAGTCACCACTGCTCTTCCCACAAGGATCCTAGAAGCAGCCAATTTTGAGCTTGCAATGGCTTTTAAATGCTCAAGACAAGTTTTAGGGGTAACTGTGACATGAAATCCAAAATTCCTGTCTTCCGAATGGTGAAGACCAAGAGAAAGTACTGCCATATGGTTACAAGGTCAAACTCCCAAGGACATAAAACAAGATGGAGCCCTCATCCAGTCTTTTGTTTTGTTTTTTAATTTCAGGGACCTGCAGCAAAGTTTGTTACTGGCCAGTTTGCTGGGCTGGCTTGAACAGTGGGCTTATGGGGTCCTAAGCCCATATTCTATCCTAAAGTACTCCTCTTTATGACTGAATGATACAGAAAGATACATTTACAGCACAAAGTATACCAGATTTGCTGTGGCTTAAGACCAGCTTCAAAAATCCCTTTTCCCGTTAATTAAAACTTTACAGAGGAGATAAACGTGATTTTTACCGTGCATTCAACCAGTTTGCATAGCAAGAGAGAGACAAAAAGCCTGACTGGTAAGAAATTCTTACCCTTTGGGCACATACCAGGCTTCTGGGTTCCCTTTCCCTGAGCAGTTCCCTGCTCGCCACACCATAGCCCTGGAGGCCAAGCCACAACACAAAAGAAAATCATCTTTCTCTGTTTCGTGGAACCATAGGCAAAATCCTCTCAGTTCTGTAAGATGCTGCCCAAGAGGTTTACATGGGGTAACCAAATTAACATTTTCCATTCTGGCCAGAGCAGAACACATGTGATAAAACATAGACATTAGCCACTCCACTTAGCTTGCAATATTGACCTGGCAAGGCTCAAACTTACCCCTGGTTGGGCCCTGTGAACTCTGATAGACTCAGGGTGGGGTGGAATGATCTTCTGACCAGGAGATTTAACATGTGGTCTCTGGGCAAGATGAAAGAGCAGACAGCTGCCCTGAGTAACAGAAAAGGTAGGAAAGAGAAAGGAGAGAAAGGGAGGAAGACATTTCCTGTGACAGGGTGGTTGGCAGGGTGGGGAAGGCAAGGAGCTCAGGGAGGCCGGAGAAAAACCACCCATTGCAGCCACACTCAATCAAAAGTCCAGGCAATTCCTTGTTGGTAGTGAAGGGATCTTTCCCAACAGTCCCATCAGCTCTCAAGTTTCCCTCTTTAGGGAGAAAAAAGCTCCCCATGTCCAGTGATTCTGTACATGCCTAATCCTGTCACTCACAGCCATCAGTAAAGAGTGCAAGACAGATTAATCCAAAGAGACTAAGGGTGAACATCCCATAATGCCAAATCAATTTTTTTTTTTTTTTTTTGAGACAGAGTTTCGCTCTGTCGCCAGGCTGGGGTGCAGTGGCACAATCTTGGCTCACTGTAACCTCCACCTTTGGGGTTCAAGCGATTCTTCTGCCTCAGCCTCCTGAGTAGCTGGGACTACAGGCGCGCACTACCACGCCCAGCTAATTTTTTGTATTTTTAGTAGATACAGGGTTTCACCATGTTAGCCAGGATGGTCTCGATCTCTTGACCTTGTGATTCACCCACCTCAGCCTCCCAAACTGCTGGGATTACAGGCATGAGCCACTGCGCCTGGCCACCAAATCAATTTTTAACCAAGAGAGACTTTACTGAAAGGGGTCTCTAACCCCCTAAATCTTAGGAAGGACTCTAACCTTCCTAAGTTGGGCTTCAAATACAAGTTTGGTCAAGCATCTTTGCCTTGTTATTAAGAGGGACCTTTACCCTCTCTGTTTTAGGAAGGACTCTAACCCAATCCCATCCTTTAACTGGGTAAAATGTATCCCACCACTTACTCAAGGTCGGTCAATTGGTGCTGCAGTCTACTTCCTTTGGGTCGGGGGTCTCCTCATTATAGTGCCTTTGTGATTCCACAGGAAAATGTTATCGGAAAGTGATCCTGATCCAGACCCCAAGAGAGCGTTCTTGGACCTTGTGCAAGAAAGAATTTGGGGCAAGTTCATAGAGTAAAATGAAAGAAAGTTTATTAAGAAAGTAAAGGAATAGGCTGGTCTGCCTATGGAGTAGCCAGTCTTTATTTCTTTTCTTGAAAACTTGCTTTCACTTAAAAAAAAAAAAAAGTAAGTAAAGGAATAAAGAATAGCCACTCCACAGGCAGAGCAGCAGCTTGCGTTGCTTGACTGATAACACTTATAGTTACTTTTTGATTATATGCTAAACAAAGGACATATTCATGAGTTTTTCAGGAAAGAGGTGGACAGTTCCTGGAACTGAGGGTTCCTCCCTCTTTTAAACCATATAAGGTAACTTCCTGATGTTGCCATGGCATCTGTAAACTGTCATGGCACTGGTGGGAGTGTCTTTTAGCATGTTAATACATTATAATTAGTGTATAATGAGCAATGAAGACAACCAAAAGTCACTTTTGCTGCCATCTTGGTTTTGGCTGGCTTTTTTACTGCATCCTGTTTTATCAGCAACGTCTTCGTGACCTGTGTCTTGTGCTGACCTCCTATCTCATCCTGTGACTAATAATGCCCTAACCTCCTGGGAATGCAACCCAGTTGGTCTCAGCCTTATGTTACCAAGTCCTTATTCAAGATGGAGTCGCTCTGGTTCAAACACTTCTGATAGTTAGATGGAGGAAAGGATTCATGAGACTCCATGCAGTACACTTATGTTAGCAGTAATAATGACAAAGGATGCAATACAGCAGCAGAAAGAGCGAAGGCAAACATCAAGGGCGTCCGTGACATCCAGGCACAGCTTCCACACCCTTTCTGAGTCACCAGATGTGCTTTCTTTTGGGATCAGAAACCACTAAGATATGTGCAAGATATCTTGGTTTTGCAGACAAACATGATGACAGTAAACTCCAGTTGTGCTGTTCCAAGACAAAAAGGCCAGGGAATGCAGGGCAATGATGACAAACAGAGACCTCAGCCTTAGGCTGGGCAAGAATAGTTCACTTAATTTCTTCATTCACTGAATGCCTACTATGTTCCAGGCCTGGTGTTGGTATGGGGGAAATAGAATGAACAAAATAAGTGAGGTCTCTACTCTTGTGATGCTTACATTCTTCAGGGAGTAAGAGGTGGTGATGATAGTGGCAGAAGGCAGGCAAATGCCTAGGCAGATAGGGGAGGGTCCCCAGTGAAACCCCACCTTCAAGCTGAAGACAGTTTAAAATCTAGCTATAAGTCTCCAACTGAATTGAGAACCTGTCTTCCCATTTGGTGCACTTTCCACTGATTGATCCCTACCTTTCACCTATTTTACATATGCCAACCCTTTCCTAATTGGTTTTCTACACCACCGTGCCCACCTCTGAGTGGTACCTTTGCTTTAGCTTTTCTTTTTTTTTTTTTGAGACGGAGTCTCGCTCTGTCACCCAGGCTGGAGTGCTGTTGCCGGATCTCAGCTCACTGCAAGCTCCGCCTCCCGGGTTCACGCCATTCTCCTGTCTCAGCCTCCCGGGTAGCTGGGACTACAGGCGCCGCCACGTCACCCGGCTAGTTTTTTGTAGTTTTAGTAGAGACGGGGTTTCACCGTGTTAGCCAGGATGGTCTCGATCTCCTGACCTCGTGATCCGCCCGTCTCGGCCTCCCAAAGTGCTGGGATTACAGGCTTGAGCCACTGCGCCCGGCCCTTTAGCTTTTCTTTACATACTCACAAACCAATCAGCACACACTGCCCTATTCTGAGCCATAAAAGCCCCAGACTCAGCCACACTGACAGAAAGAAACCACCCCACTGAGGGGATGGGAGACCACTCTCCACATCCTCTCTTCCCTGAGAGCTGCTCCATTGCTCAATAAAATTGTTCTCTGCCTATCCTCACCCTTCAATTGTCAGCATATCCTCATTCTTCTTGGATGCAGGACAAGACCTCAGGAACCACCGAATGTGGGTACAAGCTATAGCACAGGTGGGCTGAGTTGTTGAGGCACCTCCAGTGACAGGCCTGGGACCGAGTAAGGCCTGGGCATGGGGGTGTCACTAGCCGTGGAAGACCCCGGTTGGCAAAGTGATTGAGAAAAGTCCTGCATCAGTGAGGCAACTATAGGGGTGAAGGGAAACTTCCCCTTTGCCTTTTGAAGGTTTGCTGAAAAAGAAACTCACAAAAGGCAGATTAATGGAAGACAAAGGCATACCAATTTTATTAACATGCACATGGGGAGAACCACAGAGTGATTATCTACCCTGCAATGGGATTCAGAAGCTTATACATCATGCTGGCAAAACAGATTAGGGGGTCAGAGTAGAGGAATTCTGTTGAGGGACAGTAAAGGATTACTAGGGAGAATGAATGGGTTCGGGAACAGAGATTCACTTGTAAATAGTTCTCTTTGTCAGTGAAAGGGTCTGTTCAGGTATGGTTACATTCTTGGTCTTACAGGGAGGGGAAATAAAAACAATTGTTCTTTTTGGTGGGTCTGGATCTTAGGCAGATAAAGGAGATAGTGTGGTGGGGGGAGATGGTCAGAGAGACAACAAGCTTTCTTCAGTTCAGTATGTCAAAGTACCATATTTTGGGGTATCAGCTTCTGAGCCTCCATGACCTGAAGTGAAACCACGTTTGCAAAATTATGACAGTGTGAGAAATCTGACATGGCTGACTCCATCTTGCCTCTAGCCTCCCAGGTTGGCTGTCTTTGCTCATTCCTGGGCGCGGGCTGTGCTAAATTTGGGAGAAATTTAGTTTATAGTCTAAATGATAATAACCCTCCCCCAAAACTAAACTCTTCTTGTAAAACTAATGAAAGACCATCAAGTTAGGAGGATGAGAGGGGCTTGAATTCTAAGTAATTACCAGCCATGGTTCCAGAGGTCATAAGATTTGCAACTTTCCCAATTACTCTTGCAGATAACCTGGCTATTGTAGAACCTAAGATTGGCCTCTTTTTAGATGTCTTTTCAGGTTTTTGCGTTTCTGACAACTGGATGGCCCCACCTGGACCTGCCAACCAATCCTGTGGCCCCCACCCAGGAACTGACTCAGCACGAGAAGACAGCTTCAATTCCTTATGATTTCATCTCTGACCCAATCAATCAGCATTTCCTCTACTGTAATCCCCTGCCCATTAAACTATCTTTGTAAAACTCCTAAGCTCTAAGCCTTCAGGGAGATTGATTTGCATAATAACTATCTCCAGTGTGGCATGGCTGGACTTGGGTCAATTAAACACTGTCTTTACTCAATGCCATGGTCCTCATGAATTGATTTTGTTTGTGCAGTGCGCAGGAGGAACCTGTCAGGTGGTTACAAAAGGATGTGGTAGAGTGGAAGCCAAAAGAAATACAGGTTCCTAGAAGGAGGATGCGTTAGTCTGTTTTGTGTCACTATAGAGGAATACCTGAGGCTGGGTAATTTATAAAGAAAAGAGGTTTAATTGGCTCACGGTTCTGCAGGCCATAGAGGAAGCATGGTGTTGGCATTTGCTCAGTCTCTGGTGAGGTCTCAGGGAGCTTTTACTTATGGAGAAAGGCAAAGCAGGAGCAAGCCTGTCACATGGCGAGAGAGAAAGCAAGAGCAGGATGGTCTACCCTTTCAAATAACCAGATGTCACATGGACTCAGAGTGAGAACTCATTCATTATCGAGAGGAGGGTGTCAAGCCATTCATGAGGTATCCACCCAATGACCCAAACACCTCCCTCCCACAAGGCCCCACCTCCACTACTGGGGATTACATTTCAACGTGAGATTTGGAGGGAAAAAAACATTTAAACCAAATCAGGGCCGGGCGCGGTGGCTCACGCTTGTAATCCCAGCACTTTGGGAGGCCGAGGCGGGCGGATCACGAGGTCAGGAGGTCGAGACCATCCTGGCTAACACGGTGAAACCCTGTCTCTACTAAAATACAAAAAATTAGCCGGGCGAGGTGGCGGGCGCCTGTAGTCCCAGCTACTCGGGAGGCTGAGGCAGGAGAATGGCGTGAACCCGGGAGGCGGAGCTTGCAGTGAGCCGAGATCGCGCCACTGCACTCCAGCCTGGGCCACAGAGCAAGACTCTGTCTCAAAAAAAAAAAAAAAAAAAAAAAAAAAAAAAAAAAAAAAAAGAAATGAACCAAATCAGAGAGAGAAGTCAACTGTGCTAAAATCTTCCAAGAAAGCAAATAGTATGAACACAGAGAAGTGACTGAAGCCAGCCTCACAGGGGTAACAAGAATTCTGAACAGAAATATAGTTATCATTAATCATTAGGCTGCATTTTGGTCCCCTTCCTTGTCACTGAAAGTCATGTAGCAGCACTAGATACTGGCTGTTTGTATCTTCATGGTTCCTATAAATAGGATTTCTGATGTTAGAATCATAAGACTCTGGGCCTGGCGTGGTGGCTCACACCTGTAATCCCAGCACTTTGGGAAGCTGAGGTGGGCAGATCACTTGACCCCAGGAATTCAAGACCAGCCTGAGATACATGGTGAAACCTAATCTCTACAAATAATACAAAACTTAGCTGGGCATGGTTGTGCATGCCTGTAGTCCCAGTTACTTGAGAGGCTGAGGTAAGAGTAGTCCCAGTTACTTGGGAGGCTTGAGCCTGGGAGGCTGAGGCCGCAGTGAGCGCCATTGTGCCACTGCACTCCAGCCTGGTGTGGCAACAGAGTGAAACTATGTCTTAAAAAAAAAAAAAAAATCAGAGGCCGGTCAAGGTGGCTCAAGCCTATAATCCCAGCATTTTGGGAGGCCGAGACAGGTGGATCACCTGAGGTCAGGAGTTCTAAACCAGCCTGGCCAACATGGTGAAACCCTGTGTCTACTAAAAATACAAAAATTAGCCAGGCTTGGTGGCGGGCGCCTATAATCCCAGCTACTTGAGAGGCTGAGGCAGGAGAATCACTTGAACCCAGGAGGCGGAGGTTGCAGTGAGCCAAGATCACGCCATTGCATTCCAGCCTGGGTGACAAGAGCGAAACTCTGTCTCAAAAAAA
>NW_016815820.1:2266594-2283452 GCF_001698545.2 Rhinopithecus bieti | reverse complement strand
CGAGGTGGCGGGCGCCTGTAGTCCCAGCTACTCGGGAAGCTGAGGAGGGAGAATGGCCTAAACCCAGAGGCGGAGCTTGCAGTGAGCCAAGATCGCGCCACTGCACTCCAGCCTGGGCCACAGAGCAAGACTCCGTCTCAAAAAAAAAAAAAAAAAAAACAACCTGTTTCTCTGCTGTAGCCTAGTGTCTTGGCCTATTGATTTGCTGTGTGCATCGGGAAACAAACCTATTACATGAACATTTGCATTTGGCAACACGAAACTCAGTGGAGTATTTACCCCGGGTGTCCTTCTTGTCACCTTCCTTGATATTCACAAAGTCCTTCCTTTTTCATCCTCCTCCTTGGGCACTGTGGAAGAGGGCACTGGAACATTTGCCCTCTGTGTTGGCTGGAAGCTTTTTTAGCCTCTTTCTGTCTGTAGAAAGTTGGGGACATAGATATTATTTTACATCTTGTCTCCTTCAGTCCAAGTTGGGGGCACTTTGCCGCCTTCCTTCCTTCCCTTTTTTTTTCTTTTTTTTTTGGAATTTTGCTCTTGTTGCCCAGGCTAGAGTGCAATGGCAAGATCTTGGCTCAACACAACTCCGCCTCCCGGGTTCAAGCGATTCTTCTGCCTCAGCCTCCCAAGTGGCTGGGACTACAGGTATGTGTGCCACTATGGCTGGCTAATTTTTGTGTTTTTAGTAGAGACGGGGTTTCTTCATGTTGGTCAGGCTGGTCTCAAACTCCCGACCTCAGGTGATCCACCCACCTCGGCCTCCCAAAGTGCTGGAATTACAGGCGTGAGCCACCACGCCTGGCTGAACTGAGTATTTTCTATGTATTTGATTTCAGATAACTTCATGGGCCAAAAGTCATGTCCACAATTCTTTCATCCTTTCCTCTCTAGACTTAATATCAGATACTAAATAATAGGCATATCAGGCTTCTGTGGGACCACACAGTTCATTCTAGGAACCCTTTTGTCTAGCTGAATGGCACCACCTTAATCCTTACATAGATCTTCAAAATAGGGTGCGATAATCACACCGTTGATTTAGTCTTTGGCCTAAAGCCATGTGGTAGATTACAAAAATGGCCGCAAATTCCTCTGGTTGCTATATGCACACCCCTTTGCATTGTGATTCTGCCAATTCTCACAATAAAAGGTGGATTTGATTTCTCACGCTTTTGATCTGGGTTTAGCCTGGTGGCTTGCTCTACATAAGCAAAACAATGAAAGGAGAGACTTGAAAAAGCTTTGCCCTCGCTTGTTCATTTTAGAACCCTTCTGCCGCTTGTGAAGAAGGCTTCTGGAAGATGACAGACCAGATAAAGCAGAGATTAGCAGTTCCAGCTGAGGTTTCTTTAGGCTACTCAGTCTGACAACAGTCAGACACGTCGGTGAGACTCTTTGATTATCCAGCCTCAGCCCAAGCCAAGCCGGTCTAGATGTGAAGAGTTGTCCAGTCAACCTGTACAGAATTGTGAGAAAAATGCATATTTCATGCCATTAGGTTTTAGGGTAGTTTGTTATGCAGCAAAATCTAACGAATACAGGCTGTGTCTTAATGGCAGCATCTGGGTGTTTTTCTTTTCTTTCTTTTCTTTTCTTTTTTTTTTTTTTTGAGACAGGGTCTTGCTCTGCTGCTAGGCTGGAGTCTAGTGGTGCCATCTCAGCTCACCACAACCTCCACCTCCTGGGTTCAAGGGATTCTCCTGCTTCAGCCTCCTAAGTAGCTGGGACTACAGGCATTCACCACCACTCCCAGATAATTTTTGTATTTTTAATAGAGATGGAGTTTCATCATGTTGGCCAGGATGGTCTCGATCTCTTGACCTCGTGATCCACCCACCTCAGCCTCCCAAAGTGCTGGGATTACAGGCGTGAGCCACCAAACCCAGCTGCATCTGGGTGTTTTTTGAGGCTATAGTTTGATAGCCACGCCTTTCATATGCTAGGAAACAGTTTTAATTTTAATTTCAATTTTAATTTCAAATTAAACAATTTTAATTTCTGCACTGTCCATATTTCCTCTTGACTGTTTGCAAGCCGGCCAGTTATTTTATTTTTTTTTTATTTTGATTTTTTTATTTTTTTGAGACAGAGTCTCGCTCTGCCGCCCAGGCTGGAGTGCAGTGGCCGGATCTCAGCTCACTGCAAGCTCCGCCTCCTGGATTTAGGCCATTCTCCTGCCTCAGCCTCCCGAGTAGCTGGGACTACAGGCGCCCGCCACGTCGCCCGGCTAGTTTTTTGTATTTTTTAGTAGAGACGGGGTTTCACCGTGTTAGCCAGGATGGTCTCGATCTCCTGACCTCGTGATCCGCTCGTCTCGGCCTCCCAAAGTGCTGGGATTACAGGCTTGAGCCACCGTGCCCGGCCCGGCCAGTTATTTTATAAGCTCATCTCTTTCTTGGGATGTGAGTCTGCAATTTTACCAAAAGTTTTGCCAGGCAGCAGTTAGACCAAGTGTCTTGCTATGTGGTAGTTCACCATTTTCCCAACACTCTATGTATCTTTGCTACTTATTGGCTGCTTGTTCTCAAGGCCATTATTGTGTATTTTAGGTTTTCATTTGTTGACCTAAAAGGAAGAAGCTCAGGTAAAATTAATATAAGTAGAGAGTGTATTTGGGCCAAGACTGAGGATTGCAACCTGGGAGCATATATTCAAGTTGTCCCGAATATATGCACCATTTAGCAACAGTTACAAGTAGGGTTTTTTTGGTTTGTTTGTCTTTTTTTTTTTTTTGAAACGGGGTCTTGCTCTGTCACCCAGGCTGGAGTGCAGTGGCAGGATCTTGGTTCACTACAGCCTCTGCCTCCCAGGTTCAAGCGATTCTCCTGCCTCAGCCTCCTGAGTAGTTTTTAGTAGAGATGGGGTTTCACCATGTTGGCCAGGCTGGTCTTGAACTTCTGACCTCAAGTGATCTGCCCACCTCGGCCTCCCAAAGTGCTGGGATTACAGGCATGAGCCACCACGCCTTATCTATTTTTTAAAATTATATATATATGTGTATATATATATATATATATGTGTGTGTATATATATATATATGTGTGTGTATATATATATATATATATATATATAATGTGATATATGTGTATGTGAGATATATATATATATAATTGTTTTGTAGTCTATTTTTAAGAACCAGCATTGGAGATATGTATGTTTTCTGTCAATAATTATCAGAGGGCATTGCACTAGTCTGTTCTCGCACTGCTATAAATAAATACCTGAGACTAGGTAATTTACAAAGAAAAGAGGTTTAATTGGCTCATAGTTCTGCAGGCTATACAGGAAACATGGCAGCATCTGCTCCTAGGGAGGCCTCAGGGAGCTGTTACTCATGGTGGAAGGCAAAACGGGAGCAGGCATCTTACATGGCAGGAGCAGGGGCAGGAGCAAAAGATACAGTGGGGAGGGTCCACACACTTTTAAACAAGCAGATCTTGTGAGAACTCACTCATCATCACGAGAATAGCACTGAGGGGATGGTGCTAAACCATTCATGAAGGATCTACCCCCATGATCCAATCACCTCCCACCAGGCCCAACCTCCAATACTGGGGATTACAATTGGACATGAGATTTGGGTGGGGACACAGAGCCAAATAATATCAGGCATCAACCTCAGAAATCTCAGTAGCCAAGTAGATACACTAACTCACTTACTGGATATGAGCTGTTCTCTTTTGCTCCTCCATACCCCGGTGCTGGCTAACAAATGGCTCTGTCAGCAGAGTATCCCTGGTGGCAGGGGTGCAGGCTATGCATGGGCTTACGCTTGGGCTCCCTTGAACAAGCCTGATCTATCTTCTGCTGCTGCCCCTGAATGTCTGACCTGTCAGCAGCAGAAACCATGGCTAAGCCACTGATATGGTACTGTCTCTTGAGGAGATTAATCTACCACTCAGCAGCAGGTTGATTATATCAGAGCCTTTCTGCTCTGGAGTGGGTAGTGATCTGCCCTAACTGGAACTGCCATGCACATCAGTCCATTCTTACAGTGCTTTAAAGATACTACCTGAGACTAGGTAATTTATAAAGAAAAGAGGTTTCATTGACTCACAGTTGCACATGGCTCGGGAGGCTTCAGGAAACTTACAATCATGTCGGAAGGTGAAACAGGCATGTCTTCCATGGCGGCAGGTGAGAGAGAGTGTGCAAAAGAGGAAGAGTCCCTTATAAAACCATCAGATCTCATGAGAGCTCACTCTCTATAATGAGAACAGCATGGGGAAAACCACTCCCATGATCCAATCACCTCCCACTAGGTCCTTCCCTTGACACATGGGGATTACAATCCAAGATGAGATTTGGGTGGGGACACAAAACCAAACCATATTGGCATGTATTCCAGGCATGGGTTTTATTTTCCTGCTCAGCCATACCAGTGTTTGCTCAATGGGTCCAGGTAGGGTCCAGGTACAAAGTGGTCATAGCGGAGACACATTATTCTCTTCCCAAGGTGGATTTGGCTACCTCTGAGTGCCCAACCCGCCAACAGCAGAGATCAACACTAAGCTCCTGAAATTCCTTGGGGGACCAGCTGGCTAACCAGGAACAAGTGGATTTCACTGGGCCCTTTCCCATCATGGGGGTGGGGAGAAGCACTTTGTCCACTTGGGGATAGACACATATCCCGGCTACGGATTTGCATGCCCTATCTTCAGCACTTCACCAGCATCCTCTTTCATGGTCTTATAGAACGCTTCATCTATTACCCTGGTGTCCCTCACAGCATGTAAAATGCCAACCAAGGGACACATTTTATGGCAAAGGAAGTGTGATAATGGGCCAATGCCCACAGAATTCCCTGTCTTGGCAAGTGGCCCCTCTGCAGGAAGCAGCAGCGTGACAGAAGAGAGGAAGGGTCTGCTGAAGGCTCAGTGGCCTGCAAGCAGGGAGCCCACACCCTGTGCCTTTGGGCTTGCCCTGCAGCACGCGGACCCTCCCCTAACATTGCAGGGCTAAGGCAAGAATAGGAGTAGAGACAGACACACCATATGTCTAAATATTTTAAAGTTATAAATGAGGCTCACCTTCTGCCTTCCTGTCTTAACAATCACATCTTCATAAGGAACTGGAAACCCAGATTTGAACTGAGAGTTTTTGTCTTTGCAGTGCAAGGCAAGTCAGTTCCCTACAGCAGCCTGTGGGCCACTCCCTTCCCTCTCCAATCATTGGCTTTGTCCTTCCATAATATGGTATGAACCCCCAAGCCTCTGTCCACATGTCCTGCATGTGAACATCCCCAGCTCTGTCCACATGTCCTGCAAACAGCTGACTCGGGGCCACCCCTTGGGCCCAGGGGTGTGCACACTGCTGGCAGCGGCACACATCTCAGGAAGAGCATGGCACAGACTCTGGAAGTGGGCAGGGAGTTGTAGGGTCCTGGGCACTGGAGGTGCCTGGGCTGGGGCGGGGGTGGGGGGCACGTGGGCTCTAAGCAAGTACAACCCCTTGACATAGACTCCTCATCCTGTGAGGTCAGTGTCACAGGAGAAACAGCATGTCCTCTGAAACACGGGCCTAAGTGAGGGCCTCTTTTGCCAGGGTCTAACCGGCATACACCGTAAACCAGTGGCTGGAACATGTTGTCTTCTTTGCCTTAGCCTGGGTGCGTGGATTGGGGAACAAAGAGCGAAGGCTGAAGTATCTCCCTCACTGTTATACCTCATAGCCTGCTTGAATAATTTCTGCTTCCCATCCCCATGACCTTGAGTTTGGGGGATATGAAGGTTCTAGTGCACAGAGAAGTGTTCTTGTTGGAATGCACGGTCATGGTTTCACTGAATTAGGAGCTGAAACTGCCTTCTGGAAGTTTGGAAAGAGAGATGCGGAGTGTGGTAGAGAGGTAATATCCAGGTTAGTCGGCCTCATTGTTTTTCTTTGTCTCCCCCTTGCACCTGCACTGCCCTGATTTTACTGCTGAGGACACCCGGACCAAACAGAGGAAAGGTGAATTGGTCTCTCTCTCTTGGAGCCGGGATACACGC
Source organism: Rhinopithecus bieti (assembly GCF_001698545.2). NCBI lineage: Eukaryota > Metazoa > Chordata > Mammalia > Primates > Cercopithecidae > Rhinopithecus > Rhinopithecus bieti. The sequence continues at coordinate 2,277,465 of NW_016815820.1, read as the reverse complement.
TGCTTCTGCTGCCCTTGGAAATCAGAACTCCAGGTTCTCCGGAGTGGCCACAGATGTGAGGCAGACAATATTTTCCCCAAGGTAATGGTGGGGGAGAAGCAAAAGCACAACTCCGACGACTACTCTCCTACTTTAAACACCCACAGGCGTCTGGCCGCCAGCCAAAGCTCCTGCCCTACGCTTGGCACAGACCCCTCCGCCTGGCACAGACCCCTCCGCCTCTGGGGCTTTTCACAAACTTCCCATTGCATGGTGCCTTTCCTGTATGGTTAGTTCAGCATATTGGTAAAAACCAGAAGCACATCATAGTCCATTTCTAAATAGCAACCTCAGTTGAGATTTTTCTCTTTAATTTGTTCATTTTTTAGGATTGTGCGTCTTAATTTCCTGGCCTGTGTGCGTGCGGATTCTAACTGCACTGCATTGTGGTTATGAATATGATCTGTAATTTATCCATTTTTGGGGAAACTTTTGCTCATAGTAAATGGTCCATTTACTATGGTCCATTTTGTAAATATTCATGTGTGTGCTTAAAAAGAATGTATATTCCCGGCTGGGCACGGTGGCTCTCGCCTGTAATCCCAGCACTTTGGGAGGCCGAGGCTGGCAGATCACCTGAGGTCAGGAGTTCAAGACCAGTTTGACTAACATGGTGAAACCCCCATCTCTACTAAAAATAATTACAACATTAGCCTTGCATGGTGGTGTGCACTTGTAATCCCAGCTACTTGGGAGGCTGAGGTGGGAGAATCGCTTGAATCTGGGAGGCGGAGTTTTCAGTGAGCTGAGATCTCACCACTGCACCCCAGCCTGGACAACAGAGCAACATTGTCTCAAAAAAAAAAAAAAGTGTATTCCCTATTTTGGGAGTGCATTGATGTGTGTGTATGTGCATGTATGTTTTGTGTGTATGTGTATGTATATATATTTTTTTGTTTTGTTTTGTTTTTTTGAGACCGAGTCTCACTCTGTCGCCCAGTCTAGAGTGCAGTGACGCGATCTCGGTTCACTGCAACCTCTGACTCCTGAGTTCAAGTGATTCTCTTGCCCCAGCCTCCAGAGTAGCTGGGACTACAGGTGTGTGCCACCACACTTGGCTAATTTTTTGTTTTTAGTAGAGATGGGGTTTCACTATGTTGGCCAGGCTGGTCTCAAACTCCTGACCACAGGTGATCTGCCCGCCTCGGCCTCCCAAAGTGCTGGGATTATAGGTGTGAGCTACTATGCCTGGCTACATATACAAATTTTGATTAAACTTAACTGTGTTGTTGAAGTCTACTACATTTTCACTATATATANCTGCACCCCAGCCTGGACAACAGAGCAACATTGTCTCAAAAAAAAAAAAAAAGTGTATTCCCTATTTTGGGAGTGCATTGATGTGTGTGTATGTGCATGTATGTTTTTGTGTGTATGTGTATGTATATATATTTTTTTGTTTTGTTTTGTTTTTTTGAGACCGAGTCTCACTCTGTCGCCCAGTCTAGAGTGCAGTGACGCGATCTCGGTTCACTGCAACCTCTGACTCCTGAGTTCAAGTGATTCTCTTGCCCCAGCCTCCAGAGTAGCTGGGACTACAGGTGTGTGCCACCACACTTGGCTAATTTTTTGTTTTAGTAGAGATGGGGTTTCACTATGTTGGCCAGGCTGGTCTCAAACTCCTGACCACAGGTGATCTGCCCGCCTCGGCCTCCCAAAGTGCTGGGATTATAGGTGTGAGCTACTATGCCTGGCTACATATACAAATTTTGATTAAACTTAACTGTGTTGTTGAAGTCTACTACATTTTCACTATATATATATATATATTTTTTAAGATAGAGTCTCACTCTGTCACCCAGGCTAGAGTGCAGTGACGCGATCTCGGCTCACTGCAACCTCTGCCTCCCGGGTTCAAGTGGTTCTCCTTCCTCAGCCTCCCGAATAGGGGACTATAGTTGTGCACCACCATGCCTGGCTAATATTTGTATTTTTAGTAGAGACGGGTTTTCACCATGTTGGCCAGGCTGGTCTAGAACTCCTGACCTCCAGTGATCTGCCCACCTCAGCCTCCCAAAGTGCTAGAATTACAGGCGTGAGTCACAGTTTCTGGCCCTCACTAGAATTTTGTGTACTTGTACTATTACTGAGAAAATTATGTTAAAATCTCCAGCTACAATTGAACACATGAATTTTTCCTTATAATTCTATTTTTTTTAGGTCCTGTTATAAGGGGACTGGTGATTTCCTGATTGCTATGTATTCCTTTTTTTTTTTTTTTTTGAGACGGAGTCTCGCTCTGTCACCCAGGCTGGAGTGCAGTGGCGCAATCTCAGCTCACTGCAAGTTCCGCCTCCCAGGTTCACGCCATTCTCCTGCCTCAGCTTCCCAAGTAGCTGGGACTACAGGTGCCCACCACCATGCCCGGTTAATTTTTTTTGTTTTTAGTAGAGACAGGGTTTCACCATGTTAGCCAGTATGGTCTTGATCTCCTGACCTCGTGATCTGCTCACCTTGGCCTCCCAAAGTGCTGGGATTACAGGGGTGAGCCACCGAGCGCAGCCCCGCCCCCCCCCCTTTTTTTTTTTTTTTTTTTTTGAGACAGAGTCTCGCTGTGTCACCCAGGCTGGAATGCAGTGGTGTGATTTTGGCTCACGGCAACTTCCGCCTCCCAGGTTCATGCCATTCTCCTGCCTCAGCCTCCCAAGTAGCTGGGACTACAGGTGCCTGCCACCACTCCTGGCTAATTTTATTGTATTTTTAGTAGAGATGAGGTTTCACCATATTGGCCAGGTGGGTCTTGAACTCCTGACCTTGTCATCTGCCTGCATTGGCCTCCCAAAGTGCTGGGATTACAGGCATGAGCCACCACGCCCAGCCTGATTCCTATATATTCTTGTAAGAGTGTTCCTTTTATCTTTACAAAATGCTATTCTTTATTTCTGTCAATAGACACTGTCCAAAATTTTATTTTTCTGATTTTAGTATTGTTTTACCAGCTTCCTTTTAGTTACTTGCCTAGTAAATATCTTCCCATTCTTTCCTGTTTAATCTTGCTGCATGGTTTTTCTTTTGTTTTTAGGTGTCTCTTACGAAGATTCTATAGCCTATTACAAGACTGTCTTTTACATGAGTTAAGTCCATTCATATTGATCATAATTTCTCATACAGTTGGACATATTTCTAACATCTTATTTGGAGTTTTTGGATATCCATGCTTTTTTACTTTCCTACTCCCGATTATTATTCCGCTTTCTGTTGGATTAAGATTTTTTTTCTTTTTCATTTTTCCCCTTCTCTATTAGTTTGGAAGATATGCATTTATTTCTATACTTTTAACTATTACTCTTACATTTTTAACATAATGTGCTCGTCCTTATAGTCTTCCATCAAAATCTCATGCTGATTAAAACACCTTTTGTCTTTCTAAACAAGATGAGAATTTTACTCCCTTTGTTGCTTCACTCCAAACATTCCTTTTCCATATTTTATGCTCTTGTTTTCTAATACTTACATTTACAAATATTTAATATTTTAGGTTTAGAGTTTTAGGCACTGTGCTGTTTAATTTTAGGTGTCAGCTTGACTGGATTAATGAATACTTGGAAAACTGGTAAAGCATTATTTTTGGGTGTATCTGGGAAGTGTTTCCAGAGGAGACTGGTGTGTGATTCTAAGTGGACTAAGTGGAGAAGACCCACCCTTGATGTGGGCAGGCACCATCCAATTGGTTGGGGGCCCTGAGAGAACAAAAACAGAGGATAGGTGAATGGGTCTCTCTCTCTCTCTCCTGGAGCTGGGGTATACCCTTCTCCTGCCCTTGGAAATCAGAACTCTAGCTTCCCTGGCCTATGGACTCTAGGACATAGACCAGTGACACCCCAGGTTCTCAGTCCTTCAGACTTGAACTGAGCCATGCCGCCAGTATCCCAGGGCCTCCAACTTGCAAATGGCCTGTTGTGTGACTTCTCAGCCTCTAAATTCATGTAAGTCAATTCTCCTAATGAATCCCTTCTCTTCTCTCTCTCTGTCTCTCTCTCTCCATATATATATATATATTATATCTTATTTGTCTCTCTGGAGAACTTTGATGGATACAGGCATACACAAAATAGTCATCATTTATAATCATGTTATTATTGTTATTATTATTATTTATTGACACAGGGTCTTGCTGTGTGGCCCAGGCTGGAGTGCAGTGGTGTAGTCATGGCTTACTGCAGCCTCAGCCTCCTGGACTCAAGCAATTCTCCCACCTCAGCCTCCCAAGTAACTGAGACTACAGGCGTGCACCACCATGCCCAGCTATTTAAAAAAAATTTTTTTTGTAGAGACAGGGTCTCACTATGTTGTGTATGCTGGTCTCAAACTCCTGGACTCAAGCAATCCTCCCACTTTAGCCTCCCGGAGTTCTGGGATTATAGGTGTGTGCCACCACGCCTGGCCTTAATCATGCAATTATTAATATTTAGACAAGCCAATTTGTTTTATTAGCTTCTACGCTTATATTTCTTGTTGCATCCCACTAACTTCTTTCTGGGTTTATTTTCTTTCACTCATGTACTTCCTTTAGTAGATATTTCAGAAGGAATATTGGCGTCAAAAAAACACTCTTAGTCTTTGTTAAGTCTGAATATGTCTAATTCACCTCACCCTTGAAGTTGAGTATAAGATTCTAAACTGACAGTTATTTCTCCCCAGCACTTTGAGGGTGTAATTCAATTGTCTTCTGACATCCGTTGTTACTAATGAAAAGGCTGCTGCCACTCTGGGTATCATTTTCTTGTTAGAAACCTATTTGGGGCGGCTGTGATGGCTCACACCTGTAGTCCCAGCACTTTGGGAGGCTGGGGCGGGAGGATCACTTGAGCCCAGGAGACCAGCCTGGGCAACATGGCAAAGCCCTGCGTGTACAAAAAAAAAAAAAAAAAGAACCCAAAATTAGCTGGGTGTAGTGGTGCACACTTGTAGAGGCTGAGGTGGCAGGATCATGTGAGCCTGCGCCACTGCACTCCAGCCCGGGTAACAGAGCAAGACTCTGTCTCCAAAAAAATTTTAAAATAAAAAATAAAATAATAAAAGGAAACCTATTAGCAATTGCCTCTTTTTCTGGCAGTTTTAAGTTTTTCCTTTTAATCATTGGTCTTCTGCAGTTTACCACAATCTATGGATTTATCTTTATTTATCCTGCTCAGAACTTGGCATGTATTTTTCAAACAGGATGCATACTCCTTTCTTCAGTTCTGGACAATTCCTAGCTATTCACTTTTTTTAATGTTGTGCCTTTCCATTATTCCTATTCTTTTCTTTCTTCTTCTTCTTCTTTTTTTTTTTTTTGAGATGGAGTCTTGCTCTGTCACCCAGGCTGGAGTACAATGGCGTGATCTCAGCTCACTACAACCTCCGCCTTCCGGGTTCAAGATTCTCCTGCCTCAGTCTCCCGAGTAGCTGGGATTACAGGCATGTGCCACCATGCCTGACTAATTTTTGTATTTGTAGTAGAGATGGAGTTTCACCAAATTGGGCAGGCTGGTCTTGAACTCCTGACCTCCTGATCCACCCATCTCAGCTTCCCAAAGTGCTGGGATTACAAGCGTGAGCCACTGCACCCGGCCTATTCTTTTCTTATTTTTAATTTTTTTTTTTTTTTGAGACAGAGTCTTGCTCTATTGCCCAGGTTGGAGTGCAATGGTGCAATCTTGGCTCACTGCAACCTCCACCTCCTGGGTTCAAGCAATTATTGTGCCTCAGCTTCCTGAGTAGCTGGGATTACAGGTGTGCACCACCACACCTGGCTAATTTTTGTATTTTTAGTAGAGACAGGGTTTTGCCATGTTGGCCAGGTTGGTCTTGAACTCCTGGCCTCAAGTGATCCTCCTGCCTTGGCCTCCCAAAGTGCTGGAATTACAGGTATGAGCCACCATGCCTGGCCAATTATTGCTATTTTTTTCTACTGGAACTTCTGTCAGATGTTTTCTGGACCTCTTCATTTAACTTTCATGCCTCTTACCCTATTTTCCATTTTTTCCAGATGTTTAATTCTCTTTTTAATTTTTAATTTTAAAATTATTTATTTACTTGAGACTGGGTCTCACTCTGTCACCCAGGCTGGCATGCAGTGGCACAGTCTCAGCTCACTGCCGCCTTGACTTCCCGGGCTCCAGCAATCCTCCTGCCTCAGCCTCCAGAGTAACTGGGATCACAGGTACATGCCACCACGCCCAGCTAATTTTTGTTTTTTTGGTAGAGACAGGGTTTCACCATGTTGCCTAGTTTGCTCTGGAACTCCTGGGCCCAGGCAATTCTCCCGCCCCAGGCTCTGAAAGTGCTGGCATTAGATGTGTGAGCCACCGGGCCTAGCCCTGTTGTTTAACTCTCTATGTATTATTCTGGGGAATTTCTTCAGATCTGTCTTCTGGTTTATGTAATATCTTTTCAGCTAAGTTCAAATTGCTTTTATCCATTCACTAGTTTTCATTTTAATTATTTTATGTAATTAATTAATTAATTAATTTTTTTGAGACGGAGTCTCGCTCTGTTGCCCAGGCTGGAGTGCAGTGGCGTGATCTCAGTTTACTGCAAACTGTGCCTCCTGAGTTCAAGCCATTCTCCTGCCTCAGCCTCCTGAGTAGCTGAGATTACAGGCATGCGCCACCATGCCTTGCTAATTTTTGTATTTTTAGTAGAATCAGGGTTTCGCCATGTTGGCCAGGCTGGTCTCGAATGCCTGACCTCATGTGATCTGTCTGCCTAGGCCTCCCATAGTGCTGGGATTACAGGCATGAGTCACTGTGCCCAGACAGTTTTAATTATTTAAAAACACTTTATAGATTTTCTATTTGAATCTTTCTCATATCTGCCTGCTGGTTTTTGCATAATGCCCTGGCCTTGTTTTATGGATTTAATTTCTTCTTTATTCTCTTTGAAAAATGCAAACACAATTATTTTAAAGTGGATTCCAAATTGTCTTATTATTTCTAGTTCACAATTTGTTGCATTTGCTAACTATTTCTCATGGTATTGGATTTCCTCTATATTTTGTAATTTTTATTCCTGAGTTTTTCTTTGGGGGGTGTCTCTCAGAGTATTCTCTCTTGTAGGAGTCTCATTAATATCCCTGGTTATAAATATGTTCTTGCGGTATCTTTCTGTGGTCTCCTCTTTTGGGGTCATACAGGATTCTGTTTGGAGTCAGTTTTTTTTTTTTTTTTTTGAGACGGAGTCTTGCTGTGTTGCCCAGGCTGGAGTGCAGTGGAGCCATCTGGGCTCACTGCAACCTCCGCCTCCCAGGTTCAAGTGATTCTCCTGCCTCTGCCTCCCGAGTAGCTGGGATTAGAGGCATGCACCACCACGCCTGGCTAATTTTTGTATTTTTAGTAAAGATGGGTTTCACCATCTTGGCCAGGCTGGTTTCAAACTCCTGACCTCAAATGAGCCATCTGCCTCGGCTTCCCAAAGTGCTAGGATTATCGGTGTAAGCCACTGTGCCTGTGCCTGATTCAGTTTTTTGATTTAGTTTGACAGCTGAGAGTTTCCACAGGTAAGCAGTGCAAACTCAGTTTTATCAAAGATGTTTACATAGTTGCTTTAGTTTTAAAAGGGTAAAGATCAATAAAGGGCTCAAATTAATTCCTGCCTTGGGCAAAAGTACACACCTCCCATTAGGGGTATTAGAGTAGCTTCTTCCCCATAGGTATTGTATGTGTCCCCAAGTCCAGTGGCAAAGCCTTTGCCTAGTGTGGCAGGGACTGCTGTACCTGCCAAAATCCATTTTCCCCTTCTTTCTTAGTAACAGAATCTCAATTTTATTCAGGGTGTCAAAAAGTCCAGCTAAAAAGAAATACATTTCCCAGCTTATCTTGAAGCTGGAGGTGGTCATGATACAATTCTGGCCAATAAGATGGCAGAGGAAATCACTGGCTTGCTAAAAAGAGGTCGACTCAACAGGCAATCCCAGCCTTTTGTACTTAGCTGTTTCTTCCCTCGCCCCTGCTGGAATTGCTTCCATCTTAGCAGCCATTATGTAGACATGAGGTTGAAAGCTCACCCTAGGAATAAGAGTGGGGAGCTCAGGCCAGGCGCAGTGGCTCACGCCTGTAACCCCAGTACTTTGGGAGGCCAAGGAGGGTGGATCATTTGAGCCCAGGAGTTTGAGACCAGCTTGGGTACCACGGCGAAACCTTGTCTCTACTAAAAATACAAAAATTAGCCAGGCGTGATGGCTTGAGCCTGTATTCCCAGATAGTTGGGAAGCTGGGGTGGGAGGATCACCTGCGCCTGGGGAGGTAGAAGTTGCAGTGAGCCATGATTGCACCACTGCACTCCAGCCTAGGCGACAGAGTGAGACACTGTCTCAAAAAAATAAAAAGAGTGGGGAGCTTGAGGACCCTAGGTCCCTGGTGATGTAAAACTGCCTTATCAGCTCTGAATTACCTTCCTCTGAATGACTTGTTATATGAGATAAAGCTGCCACATTTTTCAGAGTTATATGAGATAAATAAAACAGCCACATTCAAGTCACATTTTTGAGAGTCTCTTTTTTGTGTGTGAATTTTTTTTTTTGAGACAGAGTCTCGCTGTGTTGCCCAGGCTGGAGTGCAGTGGTGTGATCTCGGCTCACTGCAAACTCTGCCTCCCGGGTTCACGCCATTCTCCTGCCTCAGCTTCCCCAGTAGCTGGGACTACAGGCACCGGCCACAACCCCAGCTGATTTTTTGTATTTTTAGTAGAGACGGGGTTTCACTGTGTTAGCCAGGATGCTCTCGATCTCCTGACCTCATGATCCGCCCGCCTTGGCCTCCCAAAGTGCTGGGATTACAGGTGTGAGCCACTGCGCCAGGCCTTTTTTTTTTTTTTAAAGAGGCAGGGTCTCACTCGATTGCCCAGGCTGGTTTCAAACTCCTGGGCTCAAGTAATCCTCCTACCTTGGTTTCCTAAAGGAGTGGGGGGATTACAGGTATGAGTCACCATGCCTGCCCCCCAGCAGTCTTTAAGCACTCAAAGATAAAAGGAGCTTAGAATCCTGAGGGTATGTGCATAAACAGAGACAGGGTATAAACAAGACTGAATAATGGGACAGATAAGCCCTGGCTTGCTAATCTATCACAGATAAAGCGATGTGGTTAGGAGCTCCTGGAACTTTTCCTATGGTTAAATCCAAAGCAACGCAGAATTCCACTCCAGCTCACCACCTCTCTGTAGTCCTCCTGCAGTTCCTAGGTCTGGGACCTTACAGCACGGCCATCAGACACCCACCAAACCATGTGATGTCAGGCAATGTCAGGTACCCTGAGGCTTACGCAGTGCCACCTGGTTGGAAGAGTCACCTTTGTAAACTATGCAGGTAGAAAATATGTTTACAAATAACCGCAAACAAAATCTACACACTTGTCACTTGACTACCTGGCTTCTCAGTGGAGCCTCTGAACTAACCATGGAATAAATGCAACTGTGTGGTATTCCCAGGGAAGTCAGATTACAGGGAGACAATGCTTTAGAGTGGAAGGTCATTTTGTTCCTCAGCAAAATGGCCCTAGAGAAGTTGGGAGCTGATGAGGATGTCACTGAGTAATGGATGAATGACTCCAAGCATGGACAAAAGCCGCCTGTGTAGCTTTGGTGGTAATTGTGATTGGCTCTCCTACTAGTACTATGTGCTCTTTATTTACTTTAGAAGAAGTTTGCCAGGTCCAGGTGATGAAAAGCAGTGCCCCTAGATCATCTCTGTCCCTGCTTTCCTGTCTGGGCCTGTGCATGGGCAGAAGAGATCCCCTTAAGAGAGTCACAGCTCTGACAAACCAAGAGACTTTCTTAACATGCTTCAGTAGAACAGGGAGTCAGTGGTACATGGACAGCTGAGGATTTATGGAAGGAATGGATATTTATTAAATATTCCAAATCTAGCCAGGGCCTGAAATTCATGGACATGATAGCATAAAGACTGTGTGGCTCCATAACACAGGACAAGAGACGTAAGAGAGCTGCGGCCACTGCTTGGGACATTATAAATTAGCCAGAATGAGTAACAACTGGAGCTAAACAGAAGCGGGCACAAGGATAATTCTCTCTTAAAATTTGTGTGGGCTGGGCATGGTGGCTCATGCCTATAATCCCAGCACTTTGGGAGGCCGAGGCGGGAGAATTGCTTGAGCCCAGGAGTTCAAAACCAGCCTGGGTAACATGGTGAAACCTCATCTCTATACACACACACACACACACACAAACCCAAAAAACCAAAAAAACAAAAAACTAGCTGAGTGTGATGGTACATGCCTGTAGTCCCAGCTACTTGGGAGGCTGAGGTAGGAGGATCACTTGAGTCCAAGAAGCAAGTGAAGCCTGCAATGAGCCATGATCATGCCACTGCACTCCAGCCTGGGTGACGGAGTGAGACCTCATCTGAAAAAAAAAATCGCATGGCTTCCTGCAGCATAGGCTGGAGGATATTGAACTGTGTGTTGAAGAGGAAAACACTGATATCAGTTAACACTTGGTCTTTGACACGAGGATTCTAGCTTATAACCTGATGTGGTATTTAACATCCTCATCCAGCCATGGAAATCCCCTTTAGAGCCAGGTACTGAATATATGGAAAAAAATGTGTATATACACACACACATATAATATATACATATGTGTATATGAGTGTATATACACATATATGTGTATATAAGGATATATATTTATATATTATATATAAGATGTATATACTTATATATAAGATGTATATACTTATATATTATATATAAGATGTATACTTATATATAAGATATATACTTATATATTATATATAAGATGTATACTTATATATAAGATATATACTTATATATTATATATAGGATGTATATACTTGTACATTATATATAATTATATATGATATATGATATATATCT
>NW_016815820.1:2241628-2266359 GCF_001698545.2 Rhinopithecus bieti | reverse complement strand
TATATACTTATATATTATATATAAGATGTATACTTATATATAAGATATATACTTATATATTATATATAGGATGTATATACTTGTACATTATATATAATTATATATGATATATGATATATATCTCATATCTTATATATGAGATATATACATATTTATTATATATAAGATATACACTTGCATATTATATATAAGATATATAGTATATATCATATATAAGATACATACTTATATATTATAGATAAGATATATAATATACTCATGTGTGTATAAATATATATATAATATATACACATATATACAAAGGGTACTTTTTTTTTCTTTTTTGAGGCTTAGTCTTGCTCTGCCAGGCTGGAGTGCAGTGGCACCATCTCAGCTCACTGCAACCTCTGCCTCCCGGGTTCAAGCAATTCTTCTGTCTCAGCCTCCCAAGTAACTGGGACTACAGGCACGTGCCACCACACCTGGCTAATTTTTGTATTTTTAAGTAGAGATGGGGTTTCACCATGTTGGTCTACTGACCTCGTGATCCGCCCCCCTTGGCCTCCCAAAGTGCTGGGATTGCAGGTATGAGCTGCCGTGCCCGGCCCCACAAAAGGTACTTCTTTATGGAGCCAGCTCAATTCTCCCTCACCATTTTCATGGACAGGCCACAAATATTAGAAAAAGATCACTAAGAAATGTAGTAGCTTGGTAGTGCAAGGATGGAATAATTTTAAAATAAAAGCTTTATGCCTTAGCTATAAAATATAGCTGAAATCACTGCTGCTGATGAAACTCCGTGACTGGTGCCAGAAAGGTATATAACTTGGAAACAGAAATTGTGGGACGTGGTTTCAGAATTTAATAATGAACATTTTACTATTTTCAGAAGTATAGGAAACAGTGTTAATATTTATAAATATCAGACACTGGGAATTTATGGTCATAAATGCCAACCAAGAAAAAAAAGAATACCTATTTGTCGAAAAGTGAAAGTTCAGCTACCTTATGTCCTGGTTGGTGCTTTCTGGGTAAGAAAGCTGTGATGTTAATGCTTAAAATCACCTCCCATGTGGTCTAAACCCACAGATCCTAGATCTCAAATTCTTATATTGAAATTTGGGATTCTCATAACATTTCAAAAGCCAACATGTCTTCTCCTTGGAACCTTCCATTTTCTTCCAGTACTCAGATATAGAAAGAGAAAAAATGGAGTCTTAAGAAAGCTATTGGCTGGGTGCAATGGCTTACACTGTAATCCCAGCACTGTGGGAGGCCAAGGTGGGAGGATCACTTGATCCCAGGAGTTCAGAGACCAGCCTGGCCAACCTGATGAAACCCTGTCTCTACAAAAAATACAAAACTTAGCTGAGCGTGGTAGCATGTGCCTATAGTCCCAGCTTCTCGGGAGGTGGAGGTGGGAGGATTGCCTAAGCCTGGGAGGTGGAGTTTGCAGTGAGCTGTGATGGTGCCACTGCACTTCAGCCTGGGTGACAGAGCAAGACCCTGTCTCAAAATAAGTAAATAAAATTAAAAAAGCAAGCCATTGGTGAACAACTTTGATTTCTAGAACAGTTTTTGAAGCCGATGGCTATTTTAAGGAGGTGTATAAGGCTACTGTTTACCATAACAGTGTTGTGTAACAAACCACTCCAAAGTTAGTGGGATCAACAGTAAGCAGTAACTATCACACTCATGCTTACAGTCAGTCAGTGGGTCAGCCAGAGCAGCTCTGCTTCACGCATCTCTCATTCTTCAGGAGCCGCAACATTTTCTTCCCATGACATTGCAGTGGCATAAGCAAAGTTAATAGAAACATGCAATGCCCCTGAAGTTCTGGGCTCATTCTGGCACACTGTCACTTCCTCCCATACCCCATTGGCTAAAGCAAGTCACACAGCCAATCCCAACACTAGTGGACTGGGAAAGTATACTTAACCTCTGACAAGAGGACTACTAATACAAAGTCACATCACAGAGAGCACAGATACAACGAGGAACTATAATATCATCTACCTCGGCTGGGTGCTGTGGCTCACACCGGTAATTCCAGAACTTTGGGAGGCCGAGGCAGGTGGATCACCTGAGATCAGGAGTTCGAGACCAGCCTGGCCAACCCCATCTCTATTAAACCCCATCTCTACTAAAAATCCAAGAATTAGCCTGGCATGGTGGCTTGTGCCTGTAATCCCAGGTACTCAGGAGGCTGAGGCAGGAGAATCGCTAGAACCCGGGAGGTGGAGGTTGCTGTGAGCTGAGATGGCGCCACTGCACTCCAGCTTGGGTGACAGAATGAGACTCTGACAAAAAAGAAACAAACAAAAAAAACCCACCATCTACTCTAGGTGGAATGTTCATCAGCAGTTTAGCTGAGAGGTTGAGAAAGATGAAGACGTGTCTGATGTGTAAAAGCATACATTAGACTTAGCAACATGATGATCATTGGTGATCTTAGCAAAAGCAATGCTGGTGACACAGCGGCATGGAGTCCTGGATTAAGAACCATGGCAGGTGGGGGAAGAGTGGCATCAAAGATACACAACTCTTTAAGAAAATCTGGAGGAAGGGAGGAATAAAGGAAGGAGAACAGCAGCTGAAGAGAAAAACAGAGCAGACTTTTTTGTTTTTAATAAGAGAGATATGAACATGTTTAAATATTGCCCAGAAGGGTCCAGTAGAGAGGGAAAGCTGAAGATACAGGAGATTGAGAGGCTATTGAAAGGGTGAAGCTCTGAAAGGAGGGAGGGGGGATGCAGGGAACAAGTAGGACTTGCACTGTGACTAGGAAAGAAACCTCGCCAAGTCCTACTTCATTCATAATGAACTTAGAGGTGACATCAATTCCCTCATCCTTTTCACAAGTGGTGTGGTTATTCCCTGAGTCCATTTTCCAGTAACAGACCATCAGCACAAATCTGAATGTTCCTCTGAACGTTTCATTACTAGATAGAGCCAACATTGGTTTTGTTTCTGTCATCTAGTATATTAGTTACACCTCTCGTCTTTGAATCACGTACCAAGTGCCATCAATATGCAAATTAATATTTATTCTTCTTATCTTTATTCTAAGAGTGTTGGTGTGAGAAGGTGGAGATTTAAATAATCTCTACATATTATAGGGAAAGGATGGGCCAAGAGGAGAGAGTAGAAGTTGAGGCCCAGGGAGGTGAAGTGGCCTGCTCAAGGGCACACAGAGCTGGGCACGGTTGGAACTGGGATCAGGGTTGGGTCTCTTGCATCTTGACTTAAGGGCTCTGCCACAAGTAGATAGCCCAATGAGATCTGTGGATCCTCATAAATCCCACTTTGTCCTTTATTCCACATTTAGTTTTTTTTTTTTTTTTTTTTTTTTTTTTTTTTTTTTTTTTTTTTTGAGACGGAGTCTCGCTCTGTCGCCCAGGCTGGAGTGCAGTGGCCGGATCTCAGCTCACTGCAAGCTCCGCCTCCCGGGTTTACACCATTCTCCTGCCTCAGCCTCCCGAGTAGCTGAGACTACAGGCGTCCGCCACCTCGCCCGGCTAGTTTTTTGTATTTTTTGGTAGAGACGGGGTTTCACCGTGTTAGCCAGGATGGTCTCGATCTCCTGACCTCGTGATCCACCGGTCTCGGCCTCCCAAAGTGCTGGGATTACAGGCTTGAGCCACCGCGCCCGGCCCCACGTTTAGTTTGTTATCTGTAGATATGAATTTAAGAGCTGGGCAAACTCCAGTGTCATATTAATGAATTTTTTTTCAGCTATAATTAACACCTGGCTAAAACAGCTACAGCAGCCAGGCCATTGATCACCACTTTGCCTGGAGCCAGGAGAGCCTGCTCCAGGGAGGTTTCAGTGACTCACTGAGGACCTGAGCTCATCCTCTTTTCCTGCTCTGCTGTTCTAGCCAGTGTTTCTTTTCATGGTGGAGACTAAGACGGCATCTCCCCAGATGGAGTGAGTGGGTCAGGAACGCTTTTTCTTGGGGGAATCCTTCCCTGAGGTTCCTGGTACACTTCCCTGAAGCTTCTTCCCAGCCCCAGCCCTAGCCCCTGGCTGAGCCATGTAGAAAAGTCTGGCACAAGAGGAGCACTGCTGGAATCCTGATGTTTCAAACTCCTTTCCTATGCGTGGAAGTTCCAGGCTAGGAATTCCAATAATTTCAGAACTGGTGATGTTTGCTTCAGAAGGAGAAATGTTGCTGGAATCCCAGAAGCCACCTTCCTATCCCTGGGTCATTCCTTGTCTCTGAGGAAGATCTCATTCCTTGTTTACTCTAGAAATGAATGTTAGTGGGAAAGTCTGGGACAATGTTAGGGAGATCAAGGCCACTCAGCTCTTGTACTCTGTGACTCAAGCCACTTGTCTCATCTTGCTCTTTCCATGTGTTGTGTAATGCCAAGCAAAGCCTTGGAGGGGGCAGGTTCATTCAGGCCTACAGAGAAAGGGATGATGTGCTCAGGATACAGAATCTGAAGACATTACGGTGGAATTACATAAGGATGTGAAGGAGTGATTGAAATAACATTAAAGAAACCTTTAGAGTCTTAAAAATGTTAGCAAATAAGTATATATAACTATTTAGTATTCACTCCTTTGCCAAACACTGTTCTAAATGCTTTACTCGTATTAACTCCCAATATACTGATAGCCCTTTAAGTTAAGTACTATTATCATCATCAATTTACAGATAAAGCAACTAAAGCACAGATAGGGTAAGGACTTGCCCATTGTCACACAGCTACAAAGTAGAACAGAAATTTACCCAGACAGTCTGCCTCCAGAGTCTATACTCCTACCCACCTTATTACCCTAACTTACTGCTCCTTAAGAAAATGAAAGAAACGCAGAATTCATCCAAGCAATGAGGAAATTGATGCAATCTTTGTGAGGGTTGACCTTGTCAACTGAATTGAGGATGTTGAGGCAGAAATACATACACACACACACACACACACACACACACACATTTTTTTTCAGAGACAAGGTCTTGCTATGTTGCCCAGGCTGGACTTAACTCCTAGGCTCAAGCGACTCTCTCCCTTCAGTCTCCTGAGTAGCTGGGACTATGGGTATGTGCCTCTGTGCCAATAAATAATTTTATAAATGTTTATTGAAAGCAAAATGTGAGAATTGACCTAGAAGACACACCAACAAAGTCAGAGGTATTCTGGAGTCTGTCACATAGTGAAAGATTTTTATAGAAAAGTTTAAAAGAAGGGAGGGAGACTCCTCACACCAGAGTTGTCCCCTCTTCATTGGAAGGTACAATATAGAAGTTATGATCATTAGATACAAATTGCATCATACAGGCTAAAAAAAGGTCTACACGAAAGACACTCAGTAGAACTTCATACTTCAGCTAATCCTAAATTAGCGTCCTGGTCAATGTCAACAGGCCATGCAATGATTAGTACATCAACAATCTGAGGAACTTACAATAAGATTCATTACTCAGTGGCAGAATATCTCCAAGTCACAAGACCTCTCCAAGGTGGATTGATTTGGAAGCCTGCTTAATAAATGTGACTTGTAGGTTATCAATTCCCCCCTTTTGTTCAGACTTTTCCCATGAAAAGTGGAGGTTGCAGTGAGCCGAGATTGCGCCACCGCACTCCAGCCTGGACCACAGAGTGAGATTCTGTCTCGAAAAAAACAAAAACCAAAAACCAAAAAAAAGGCACCAAAACTCTTCCCATGGAAACATTGGTGATCAATCTCTGCTTAGGTTGGAGTGGAACATACCTGTGGTACCTGTTTGGATGAATGGAGGCAAGATGGTGCACTTCCGGGTTCTTCTTAACCAACTTTTCCCGTGCACGCGAAAATGCAGCCGGCGACCGGGGAAGGTGCAGACCAACTGGGCATGCGCCAGGTGACGTCAATCCGAAGAGACCAAGATTTACCTGGTCGCACCTGCGGAACGCCCCTGACACGCCCGTGCCCCACCTATTGCCCTCCCACTCCTAGAAAAGCTGCTCCGGAGGCACGCCAGGCGCGGCCTTCCTCAGTCCTCCACTCCTGTCGGGATGTCAGGACTGCGGGAACTCCGTCAGAGAGCCCCACCGGGGGGGCTCTGTCAGCCTTCTTTGCCGGAGGCCGACAGACCTCTTCCCCACACCTTAGGTGACCAAAATAAACTTGCAGTTTTGCTCCTACACTTGCCTACTCGCTGGTTCTTTTGTGCCCGCTCTGGTGGTCTTAGAAAAACAAATCAGTTGGTGCCGAAGACCTGGGAGGAGACCCCTCCTCAGGCCTCTAAGGGTTGAGGAATCTCCTCCTGCTCCCACGCGGCAGACGGACCAGGACCTGAGACCCGCTTCCCTCACTCTCACGGCCTCTCTGGGGTAAGTGCCCTTGTCTCCTCTTTACCTCCCTCGGCCAGAAATCCTGTGCAGGTCCGAGGTCCATTTGGAGCCACCAAGTGGCTCGGGAGACCCGTTCAGGACGGAGACGTCCGCCTGACGGTAATCTCCACTTTGGCTCCATGAGCCTCCAGTCTGTCTCTGCTGGTTCCAAAGGACGCTTTGAAGCCAGGCAGGGATCCATTTCCATTTCCATTGTGTCCATTGTGTAAGTAAAGAGGAAACAAACGGGAAACCCCCCAGTCCAAATTTCCAAAGAGCACCCCCTTAGGGTGCCTCCTAGCCAATTTAAAAACCTTACAGCTTGAACAAGACCTTAGGAGGAAGCGGTTAATTTTCCTTTCCACTGTGGCGTGATCGACCTCAGCAATTTCTGCCAGCGGCTAGGCAAGTGGTCTGAAATTAATTACGTACAAGGCTTTTGGGCCTTAAGCTCTCGTCCCTATACTCCTCCTTCTCTCCCCGCTCTCTCCACCCCCTCCCTTCCTGCCCAGACTCCTCCTCCTCCCCCCATCCAGACTCCTCCTTCCTCCTCCTTATCTACTAGTAATCCACTCGGTCCCGTGCCTCCTTCGGGGCCCCCAACTGGCTGTCTTGAGTCCCCTATCTCTGCCCACACCCTCCTACAGTGTTAGCACCTTTGCGAGAGGTGGCTGGGGCGGAGGGGGTAGTCAGAGTACATGTCCCTTTTTCATTGGCCGATCTTTCCAAAATTGAGAAGCGTTTAGGTGATTTCTCAGCTAATCCTACCATATACATAAAGGAATTTAGATACCTTTGTCAGGCCTATGACTTAACTTGGCATGACCTCCAGGTTATCCTAACCTCTACCCTAAACTGACTGAGGTTCTAACCCAGTATACCCGGTTAGATCCGGCCTCCCCCACAGGGGCCACCATTTTGGCGTCTTATTTCATTTCTCAATCAGCTCCTGACATTCGTAAAAAACTTCAAAAGGTAGAGGATGGTCCTCAGACACCAATACAAGACCTGGTTAAATTAGCCTTTAAGGTCTATAACTCCAGAGAGGAGACGGCAGGCTCGCCTCAAACAGAAGTTACAGCTCCTAGCAGCGGCTTTACAGCCCAGTCGTAACCCCAGGCCAGAGAGCACATACTCCGCAGACTCCAAGGCTACGAAAGGAGCCTGCTATAAGTGCGGCAAGGCAGGACACTATGCCAACAGGTGTCCTCAAGGTCCCCGAGCCCCAACGCAGCCTTGCTATAAGTGCAAGGCATCAGGACATTGGGCCAGTGAATGTCCTAACCCTCGTCCACCAGCAACCCCCTGCCCTGCTTGCCAGCAGGGAGGACACTGGAAGTCTGATTGCCCCACCCTGAGAACAGGTGCTGCGTCTCCACGTGACCCCCTTTCCCAGGATCCTGGGAGCTCCTTCCAGCTCCTACATCTGGACGACGACGACAACTGAAGGTGCCGAGACTCGGGGACCCCCATCACCCTCGCCGAGCCGCGGGTAACTCTCCTGGTAGCGGGTAAGACAATTTTTTAATCAACAGCGAGGCTACCTATTCTGTTTTGCCGTCCTTCTCTGGACCTAGCCTTCCATCCAATATCTCTGTAGTAGGAGTAAGCGGAAAGCCATCCACTCCACAAAAACTCCACTCCTTAATTGCTGCCTGGCCAACAACTACTCTGCACACTCGTTCCTCATTCCCAGCTAAAAAGGGCCCCTACCGAAAGCAATCAGTGGAAATCAGTTTGGCTTTCCCCCACTCGCCTCAAACTTACTAAATTTTCTTAACTATCTCATACTCCTCAACCTTGCTGGGACCTTCCTTCTGGGTTTTGCCCCTATTCCAACAAATGCTTCCATTCCTCATTCCTATACTAATACTGTGCCTTATTTTATTCTTCATCCGTACGTCCAAATGCCAACCATGGGCCCCGACCTTAACGACGCCCCTTAACAGCAGGAAGTAGCCAGACAGACCACGGCGCCCCTTATCACTATTACCAATAAAAGGTTGGACTGTTTGGACGAACGGAGGCAAGATGGTGCACTTCCGGGTTCTTCTTCACCAACTTTTCCCGCGCGCGCGAAAATGCAGCCGGCGCCCGGGAAGGTGCAGACCAACTGGGCATGCGCCAGGTGACGTCAATCCGAAGAGACCAAGATTTACCTGGTCGCACCTGCGGAACGCCCCCTGACACGCCCGTGCCCCGCCTATTGCCCTCCCACTCCTAGAAAAGCCGCTCCGGAGGCACGCCACGCGCGGCCTTCCTCAGTCCTCCACTCCTGTCGGGATGTCAGGACTGCGGGAACTCCGTCCGAGAGCCCCACCGGGGGGCTCTGTCGGCCTTCTTTGCCGGAGGCCGACAGACCTCTTCCCCACACCTTAGGTGACCAAAATAAACTTGCAGTTTTGCTCCTACACTTGCCTACTCGCTGGTTCTTTTGTGCCCGCTCTGGTGGTCTTAGAAAAACAAATCAGTACCAGCTAGGTTGGGGTGAAAGTTCTTCATTCCTTGGCCCTGGGAAGTCTCATTGGCAGGAAGTCATGTTTCTCAGCAGGGGAGAAAGAGCCTTGTTATTGCAGGTGGGCCAGGTTGCTAGCAAAGTGGGGTAGGTCGTGATTTGAGGCTATTCTCATGTTATTCTCTTGAATAATGAATCATCCCCAGCACTAGGAGAGCATTATTCTGGCCTTAGTCTTTGACCTAAAGCAAATGAAAATGTAATTCATAAGTAACTTAATATTCAGGAAAATAACAATTATGCTTATGATTTTAGTAATAACAACTTGAAGACCAGAATGGAATAAAAACTTAGTCCGAGGGTAACCAACGAAAAAAGTTATTTAGAGGATCAGTTTGTAATTATGCCTGTAACCAGTTAGCCTTTTAAGTTACTACTTCTCAAGTTTCCACTTCTGTAGAGGTGTTAATATAGGTACAACAGGTAGTATGAGCTACTGTGCAGCCACCTCCTTATTTAGCCAATAAATAGTCCAAGGCAATTCTGTTATTTAGTACTACCTGGACTAAAGAATTTAAAGACTTTTGTTGAGCTACAATGCTTTTTCCAGTGTTTCCAGCTGTCTGATCAATGGTAGCTGACAGGCTTCTAATCATATGTAGATCCTCTTAGCTTGATGTAGTCCTCTTAGCTCTGTAAGAGAGGGAAAAAGGGGATCTTTTCATTTATTTTTATGCAGTGACAAGGGATTTAGAAAATGTCCTAACAAGCATATGCCTTCTATCTGCCAGCTATTAAAGCAACGTGCCCATCCTTATGTAGGCAAATCAGTCCCAATGCCACATACAAACACAGAACCCGTGGGAGGCAGGTGATTCCCCTCAAGGTATTTTTGTTAATAGACTAATTCTAATTTATGGGGAGTAACAATAACAAATTAAATCAGGAATTTCCTCCTTTGCAAGCCTTCTGGAATCCATGTATGTGGTAGCCTATTGATTTATATTGTTGGCATAGTAGAGGCTCATTTTTATCTTCTTTAGCACGTTTGTTTATCCAATAACATGTGGATCAAGGTATAGCCTGGGTTAAAACTCAGGCCAACATTAACAACCAGAGACAAATTAAAACAGGGGGTGATAGTATTGGGGTTATGAAGTTAGACCTGGAAAGTTAATCCCCAAAGGGTTGTTCTAAATAAGTGGTGACACCAGGGACATCTGAAAAATCAGCGACAGGTGTCACTAATTGCATATATTGGTAATGAATAGATCTAGGAATCATATGGCAGATCCAGCAATCGGCTATGTTTCCTCCAGTGGCAATACTTTGGGGTAGTTTAATCGAAGTGCTAGCCGGGCATGGTGGCTCACGCCTGTAATCCCAGCACTTTGGGAGGCCTAGGCGGGTGGATCACTTGAGCTCAGGAGTTTGGGACCAGGCTGGGCAACATAGCAATACCTCATCTCTACTAAAAAATAATAGAAATAAAAAATTATCCAGGCATGGTGGCACACACCTGTGGTGCCCAGGCTAAGGCAGGAAGATTGCCTGGCTAATTAAATTTTTTAAAAAAATTGAAACAGAGTCTCGCTGTGTTGCCCAGGCTGGTCTTGAACTCCTGCGCTCAAGCGATCCTCCTGCCTGGGTCTCCCAGAGTGCTGGGATTGCAGACATGAGTCACTGTTCCTGACCCGGAGGTCACTCTTTGATGAAACAACCCACTCAGGATATTTAGTATTTTTTAAAATGAGAAAAATGGACTTCTTTTAATTTTGCAGTGCAGGAGTGTGAGGAGTACCTGATAAGGACCTCTCCAACGAGGCTGGAGAGAATCCTTAATCTTTTCCAGGATACAAAATCACCTGGTTGTAAGTTACGAAATTTTTTATCTTCACCTCTTGTAAGTGCTCTATGGAAAGTCCATTACCAGCCAGCTGTTATTAAGAAACTTAACAAAGTTTTTACAATAGTGTAGAATTTCACCTTTTAGTCCTGTTGAATTAAAACTAGGGTCCTGTGATGATGAAGGCTAATCAGTAATGATTGCATAAGGAGACAATTTGTGTTTTCCAAAAGGAGTGGATCTCATGTTAAGCAAGACCAGTGGAAGAGCCTGAGGCCATATAAGGTTAAAAGCTTCTGTTAACTTAGCCAGTGGGTTTTTATAGTCCCATTAATGTGCTTGACCAACCCAGGAGACTGGGTTTGAGAGGCACAATGGAAGTGTTGTATAAGAGGCAAGATTTCACAAATTGATTTCATGACCGTCCTATAAAATGGATTCCTCATCACTGTGGAGTCCCAAGGGGATTCCCCAACATGGGCTAATGCATTCTCATAGCATTCCTCCTACTGTTAAGGTGGTGGTCCATCTGCATAGAAAGGCTTCCACTCAGTAAGAAAACATTCAAATCATAACCAGGACATATTTTTAGCCATGGGAGGGCAGCATCTGGATAAAATCCAGTTGCCACGCCTCAGAAGGTCCAAAGGATAAGGGAAAGTGCCCGGGAGTGCTATGGAAAGACTTGCCCATGTGATAATCCTTTGCAACCAGGGGCACTGGTTGATACATCTAGATGCCACTTTCTCTGCTACAGTAAATGATGGTTTTCAATCCCCGTTCACTCATCTTTTTGGAATCCCAGTGGGTCCCCAACTTGTATACACACTCCAACAATGGAAACTGCAATCCAGTGGGCATTATGGGTTTGTTACCTGGATCTGGGCCGTACCATATACGAGTCTGGGAAGCATATTGTCTCCATTTTCCTTCCCAAACCTTATTTTCTGTATCTGGGGCAGCCTGTTGAGCCTCCCTCAATATTGAGGGGGTTAATTTGAATATTTGTATGAAATAAGAGTTAGGGGAACGAAATTTCTTAGTTAAGGCAGCTTCTTTAGCTACCTGATTTGCAAAATAGTTGCCTCTAGCTTCAGGCTCATTTCTTTTAGAGCGGGGTATCCAGTCTTTTGACTTCCCTGGCCCACATTGGAAGGAGAAGAGTTGTCTTGGGCCACACATAAAATATGCTAACACTAACAATAGCTGATGAGCTAAAAAAAGAACTCACAAAAAAACTCATAATGTTTTAAGAAAGTTCATGAATTTGTGTTGGGCTGCGTTCAAAGCCGTCTGGGGCCTCATGTGGCCTGTGGGTTGCGGGTTGGACAGCTTGCTTTAGAGTGTCTCAGGATGATATATTTTTTTTTTTTGAGACAGGGTCTCACTCTGTTGCCCAGAGTAGAGTGAGTACAGTGGTGCAATCATGGCTCACTGCAGCCTCGACCTTCCAGGCCCAAGCAATCCTTCTACCCCAGCCTCCTGAATAGCTGGGACTACAAGGGTGTGCCACCACACCTGGTTAATTTTTGTATTTTTTGTAGAGATGGGTTTCACCATGTTGCCCAAGCTGGTCTCAAACTCCTGGCCTCAAGCAATCTGCCTGCTTCAATCTCCTAAACTGTTGGTATTAGAGGCGTGAGCCACTGCACTTGGCTCCAGGGCTTTGATAATGGCCAAAGCTTTAGGTTTTTTGAACAGCACCTAAGAGCTCTGAAACTTGTTTTTCATTTTTAATGCTCTGCCCAGCAGAGGTGAGGAATACTCTTTGTTTTCATAGCGTACCAAAATCCTGAGCCACACCAATGGCATACCTGCTGTCAGTATAAACACTTGTGGTTTTTCCTTCAACTAAGAAACAAACATGAGTTGAAGCAGCTAATTCTGCCTGCTGGGCTGATGAAACATTAGGGAACCATCCATCCTCGATAAAAGTCCTCGATCATATACTTGAAACTACTGCATAACCTGCAGAAAATTTTCTATCTTTATTTCTCAAGTAGGATCCATCTGTGAACCAAATAAAATCTGGATTGTCCAAGGGTCTTTCCTGTAAATCAGCTCTGGGGAGAGGGAGTTGAGCAGTTAAGTGTCAGACAGTTATGGTGAGATACGTTGAATGGAAAGGGCAAAAGAGTAGCAGAGTTCAACTATTGCATTGGGTAATAGTTACATTAGGAGATGAAAGTAAAAGGATCTCATAAGAAGTCAATGGACTCATTGATTAACATTGGATATGATATGCATTTAAGAGTGCTTCAGTGGAATAAATGGAGCATGTATAGTTATGGGGGACCCATTATTGTTTCTTCTATAGACCTAAATAGCAGGGCAGTAGCTGAAATAGCACTCAGACATGAGGGCAGGCCTTGAGCCACTGAGTCCAACCTCTGGCTGTAATACCCTGTGAGTCTGTTATGATTCCCATGTTTTTGTATAAGAACTCTCGCCGGGTGCAGTGGCTCATGCCTGTAATCCCAGCACTTTGGGAGGCCGAGGCGGGCGGATCACAAGGTCAGGAGATTGAGACCATCCTGGCTAACATGGTGAGACCCCGTCTCTACTAAAACTAGAAAAAAAATTAGCCGGGCATGGTGGCGGGTGCCTGTAGTCCCAGCTACTCTGGAGGCTGAGGCAGGAGAATGGCATGAACCTGGGAGGAAGAGGTTGCAGTGAGCCGATATCGTGCCACTGCACTCCAGCTTGGACAACAGAGCAAGACCCCATCTCAAAAAAAAAAAAAAAGAACTCTCAAGGCACTCCTATGTGTCTAGTGCACAAATAAAGAGAAAGGCATTTTGTAATTTGGCTGTCCTAAAGCTGGAGTTCCATTAGGGCTTGTTTAATTTGATTTACGGATTTCTGACTTTTTTCTGTCCATATTAATAGCTCTGGCTGGTCAATTGTTAGTAATTCACAAAGAGGTCGGGTCATTAGAGAAAAATTAGGATTATAGTTTTGACAATATCCTGCCAATCAGAGGAAGCTTCATAACTATTTCTTGGTGTTTGGTTTTAGAAAGACAATTATGCCTTTAACTCTATCAGAGTTGATGGAAAACCCCTCCTTAGATATTAAATGACCAAAACATTTAACTTGTTCTTGGCATAACTGGAGTTTTTCTTTAGAGAATTTGTGACATTTGCCTGTGAGTTGCCTTAGAAGATGCAGGCACCCCCATATGAGTGAGCATATGTGGTATTTGTCTTTCTGTGCCTGGCTTAAATAAGCTACTTAATGTAATGTCCTCCAATTCCATCTGCATTGTTGCAAATGATAGGATTTCAATCTATTTTATGGCTGAATAATATTCCATTGCATGTACATGCCGCATTTTCTTTATCCATTCATCTACTGATGGACACCTAGGTTGATTCCATATCTTGGCTGTTGTAAATGGTGCTGCAGTAAACATGGGAGTGTGGATGTTCTTTTGATAAACTGGTTACCAGAAGCTGGGGAGGGTAGTGGGGAGGGGGATTAAAAGGGGATGGTTAATGAGTAAAAAGAAAATACAGTTAGATAGAAGAAATAAGATCTAGTATTTGGTAGCACATTAGGGATACTATTTTTTTTTTTTTTTGAGACAAAGTCTCACTCTGTTACCCAAGCTGGAGTACACTGGCATGATCTTGGCTCACAGCAACCTCCACCTCCTGGGTTCAAGCAATTCTTCCGCCTCAGCCTCCTGAGTAGCTGGGACTACGAGCATGTGCCACCATGCCTGGCTAATTTTTGTATTTTTTAGTAAATACGGGGTTTCACGATGTTGGCCCAGCTGGTCTTGAACTCCTGACCTTGTGATCCACCCGCCTTGGCCTCTCAAAGTGCTGGGATTACAGGCATGAGCCACCGTGCCCAGTTGGGAGACTATTGTTAACGATAATTTATTGTATATTTTAAATGTTTGAGGTAGTGGATAACTCTAATTACCCTGATTTGATCATTACACATTGTATGCTTATATCAAAACCTCACATGTACCCCAAAAATATGTACAACGATTATGTATCCATAATAATTAAAAATAAAACATCTTTAGAAAGATGCAGGCTATCCTGCTGAAAGGCAAACAAGTTAGGTGAACAAAGAAGTAAATCATCTATGTACTAAAGTAAAGTAGAAACATTTCAAGTGAGACATCATTTAGATAAACTTTCAGGATCAGTGAAAAATAAATAGAGCTTTCAGTATACACTTGATGTATACAGTCCAAGTATACTGTCAATTATTCTGAGTAAGGCAAACAGATACTGGCTATTAGGATCCACAATAATTCTAATAACAACACTATGTAAGTGTACTACTATAAAAATAGTGCTATTCTCGGGAATGTTAGCTAACAAAGTGTGCGGATTGGGAGCCACAGGGTGCTGTGGCACTACAGTGTTACTGATAGCCATTAAGTCCTGTACAAATCCTCATCCTTCACCATTAGGCTTTTGAACAGGTAGAATAAGGGTGCTGCATGGACTGGTACACAGAAGGATAAATCCCTTCTTGATATACTCTTCAATTATGGCTTTAATTCTTTAGAATGCCTCTGGTCACAAAGGATACTACTTGATATTTGATTTTTAAGGGTTTACTTCCATTTTAATGGAAGTAGCTGAAAGAATTTCCCCAATATCAGTGAAAGACTGAGACCACAATGGGCTAGCAAGGTATCAAGCAATTGTTTCATGGACTCAGAAGACTTTTCTGAGGCGCCAGAGGTTGCTGAAGAAATTTAAATAGAACAAGCAGGGGAAGAAAAATTTAAGTGACACGTCAGTTGGTTCTGCTTCAGTTGGTTCTACTGACAGGTTCAAATACATTATCCCCTTTGGAAAAAAAGAAATATGTGCATTGTGTAATTCTAGGAAATCTCTCCCAAGAAGGTGAGTTGGGGCTGAAGGTACAAGCAAAAATTCATGATAATGGACTAAGGTATCTAATTGGAAAGGCAACAGTAAGGTTTTGTGCCCAGTCATGGGTCAATTAGAAATTTCCACCATGTTTAACACCATCAGTCCTACTCTGATGGTTCTGTCATGACGGAGTCTCGGTCTGTCGCCCAGGCTGGAGTACAGTGGCCGGATCTCAGCTCACTGCAAGCTCTGCCTCCCGGGTTTATGCCATTGTCCTGCCTCAGCCTCCCAAGTAGCTGGGACTACAGGCACCCGCCACCTCGCCCGGCTAGTTTGTTTGTTTTTTTTTTTCGGCTAGTTTTTTTTTTTTTTGTATTTTTTAGTAGAGACGGGGTTTCATCATGTTAGCCAGGATGGTCTCAATCTCCTGACCTCCTGATCCGCCCATCTCGGCCTCCCAAAATGCTGAGATTACAGGCTTGAGCCACCGCGCCCGGCCTGTGACCAGGATTCTTACAATAAAAACGTATGTTTCTCTGATCTGGTGAGGGCTGAAATTGCTGTTTTTGAAATCCCTGTTGTGGATTGGCCAACTGTTGCTACTTGAAAGCTTGTAATCCTAGCAGATTTAGACTTTTCTTTTTTGTGGAGAAGGCCACAATATTAACTAGATCACATGTCTGAGTGGTTATCCAATTTATCTGATGTCACTAAACGAGGATAACAAACTCTTAGTCAAGGCCAGTAAAAAAAAGCTGAGCTTAACATAGATTCATTTTTTTATATTATTAACACTGTTATCAGACACACCAGAGTATTGTTTAAATGTTTTTTTTTTTTTTTTTTTTTTTTGAGACAGAGTCTCGCTCTGTTGCTCAGGCTGGAGTGCAGTGGTGCGATCTCGGCTCACTGCAAGCTCCGCCTCCCGGGTTTATGCCATTCTCCTGCCTCAGCCTCCCGAGTAGCTGGGACTACAGGTGCCCGCCACCTCGCCCGGCTAGTTTTTTGTATTTTTTTAGTAGAGACAGGGTTTCACCGTGTTCGCCAGGATGGTCTCGATCTCCTGACCTTGTGATCCGCCCGTCTCGGCCTCCCAAAGTGCGGGGATTACAGGCTTGAGCCACCGTGCCCGGCCTAAATGTCTTTTTGAATCCTTAAAAATGATCTAAATCAGTTATGTTAGGACTTTGACAGCATTGCCAAATTTTACCCAATCTATGTGTTTTGGAAAGACTTTTGGGATGGCATCTAAAAATTCTCTGGCTAAAGTGCAAGCTTCTATTCTATTGTATACCCTCATTTGCTCTATTAAAGTTTTCCAGAGGATTTTGTCAATTAGCCTTTTTAATCCATTCGGTATCCCTCTCTTCTGAAATCAGAAGTCTCCCTAGTAGCTGGGACCACAGGCACGTGCCAATATGCCTGTCTAATTTTTGTATTTTTTGAAGAGATGGGGTTTTGCCATGTTGTCCAGGCTGGTCTTGAACTCCTGGGCTCAAGCAATCCACCTGCCTTGGCCTCCCAAAATATTGGAATTACAGGTATGAACCACTGTGCCTGGCTATGATCCAATTTTTATGTTCTGTTTTATCTCAGGGAGTATAAACAAGAGCAGGTGTGCCTCAGTTAGTAGGTTTTGTCTGGAATGGACAGGGGGCTTCTCAGGAGGATCCAAAAGCAAGAGAGGAGAAAGAGAATTGAGAGTTCAGAGCAAGGAAGTTCAGAAAGGGTAGAGTCTAGTGGCGTGGAAAACATACCAACAAAGTTGGAGGTGCTCTGGAATTTGTCACAAGGTAGATTTTTAAAGAAAAGTTTAAAAGAAGGGAGGGGGTAACTCCTCCTTATACCTGAGTTGTCCTCTTTTCATTGGAGGGTACAATACAGAAGTTACAATCATTTGCTACAGATTACATCATGCAGATTAATTAGTCATTAATTAGTTTGGAAGCCTGCTTAACATGATGTGAAGTTATCAGCTTCAGTATACTCAAATTTAATGAAAGAGTTAGATGATGGTGCAGCATGGATTCAAATGGATAGGTCCCATGAAAACTCCCCTATTACTGGATATAGATTTGCAATTCCAGCTGTCTGAGCTTTTGTGTAAAAAACGCTCAGCACATCTGTCAGGGAGAATCAAGTTTTGCAACCCAGTCAAAACTTTCCATGTAATAAACAACTCAGCCTACTGAGATGGTAATCTTAGTTACTGCTGGGTAGAGTGAAATTGTCCTCTTAGTAAATAAGTTTATGGACAGTTCAGAGTTTAAAAATAGAGATGACAAAATAAATCCATTGTATTAGTACTTTCCTGTTATCTTCAGGAATGACATGTATTAATAAGCAGTTAAGTGATTGTTTCTAAACACATGATTTTTAAGAGAAATGTATGAGAATATATGAAGTTTATAAACAGTGATGGACTGTTTTAAGATAATTGAGATTTACTACATGATATCAGTTTATTAGGTTTTTCTGATTAGATGCTTAGAGAAGTTTTGCTTATCTGATCAAACAAGTGAAATGCTTAAAAAAGAAAAATAGCTATGTTATCTTTAACAATGCAAGTTAAAATGTTTAGGGAATTTAGCTAACTAAGATTGTCATGGAAAAGAAGGCTATCTGACCACCAGATAAACTGGGCTCCCTTTCCACAGAGGAAGTCCACTGTAGCTTGTTGTTGATAGGAACTGGCTGCTTGACATGGAACTCCATTCTCAACCTCTTGTGGTTAAGTGCACCAAGTGACCAGGTATAGTCAGTGGGAGAGAGTAGAAGTTAAGTGTGTCCCCTCTGGGCCATCAGGTTTGGTATCTGGCTTGCTTTTCCCATGAGCTTCTTTCCATTATGTGTTGACTTTAGAGGCCACACATCAAGGATGAAGACTTTACCAGATGGAAAGAGCCTGAATCTTTTTTTTTTTTTTTTTTTTTTTTTTTTTCCTGAGACAGTCTCTCTCTGTTGCC
Source organism: Rhinopithecus bieti (assembly GCF_001698545.2). NCBI lineage: Eukaryota > Metazoa > Chordata > Mammalia > Primates > Cercopithecidae > Rhinopithecus > Rhinopithecus bieti. The sequence continues at coordinate 2,247,942 of NW_016815820.1, read as the reverse complement.
CAGGCTGCAGTGCAATAGCATAATCTCGGCTCACTGCAACCTCCACCTTCTGGGTTCAAGCCATTCTCTTGCCTCAGCCTCCAGAGTAGCTGGGGTTACAGGTGCCTGCCACCACTCCTGGCTAACTTTTGTATTTTTAGTAGAGACAGGGTTTCACCATGTTGGCCAGGCTGGTTTTGAACTCCTGACCCTAAGTGATCTGCCTGCCTTGGCCTCCCAAAGTGCTGGATTACAGGCATGAGCCACCACGCCCGGCCCATGAATCACTCTTTGATGGAAAGCCACCCAACAGAGCGACCCAACCAGGAGCATTCAGGAACCATGAACAATGGTCTTTATATAAGCAAGAAATAAACTTTTATTGTATGTTAGGCCACTAAGATTTCTTAGTAGCTATTATCCTGTGCCGACTGTTTCAGCTGTGAGAGGTGACTGTGTGCTATTTAGTCTCTGTTCCCCCAGCCCTGTCCTCCTCCTTACTCCACCCTGTTCTGTGATCCAGGAGGACTTCCATTGTCTGTGTGACTCATGCTCCCTTCTCCTCTTGTTTCCAGCTGGGTTCAGTCAATGGCAGGAACCAGCAAGAGATGAGAAAGTAGGAGAAGAAAGAGAGCAGAGTATTTATTCTCCTTCAGCTCCCACCTGGCCAGGCTGAGGCTGAACAATAGCTCTGGTTCCTTCACCTAAGGCTGCAGCTATTTCTGGGTTCAGCTATCACTGTTGCCATCCCTTGTTCCCTCAAGCCTAAGGCAGTAACAGCTTCCTGCTCTTGCTAGTCCCTGAGTGCTTCCCCATCCCTTGTTGGTTTCCTTAACCCTATGCACATCTCTGTAAATAGGCCCTTGTTAAAACTCCGCAATTACCCCCTTTTGAGTGCGCCATGTTTTCTCTCATGAAACTGACATTGACTGATGCATATGATTGTTTAAGGAAGTTTAAATATTCATCAAAGGTCCCTTGAAACTTCTTATTCTTATTATTATTTTGAAACAGGGTTTTGCACTGTTGCCCAGAATGAAGTGCAGTGATATGATCATGGCTCACTGCAGTCTTGACCTCCTGGGCTCAACTGATCCTCCCACTTCAGCCTCTCAAGTAGCTGGGACCAGAGATGTGTGCCACCATGCCCAGCTAATTTTTGTATTTTTTGTAGAGATAGGATTTACCATGTTGCCAAGGCTGATTTATTTTTAAAATTTATTAGACTTATTGATAGAAATATGTCTTAGGTGACTTTTGCAATAACAATGCTGTGTAACAAACCACCCCAACCATGCTTACAATAAGTTTTATTCTCATGCTTGTGGGTATGAATATCAACTATAGTTCAGTTGATCTAGGCTGGGCTCAGCTGGGTTACTCTGCCACAAACTGCTGGCCAGCTGGGCTTGGCTCCGCCTGGCCCTGGGTTCAGTTTGGATCCGATAACTGGGTTTTCTCCTGGGGCCAAGGGCTGAACAGGTAATAGGTTCCTGGGGCATGTTCTTCTAATGGTGGATCACTGGAACTCAGGAGAGAAAGCTGATCCATACAAACATATTTCAGCCTCTGCTTGAGTCCTCATCTGCTAACATCCCTTTGGCTACAGGAAATATTTTGGTCAAACCCAAGGTTGAGGGGCATTGTCTATTGGCTATGGCAAGGTGTGATGTTCAACTCTTTTATAAGGAAGCGAGGAATTCAAACTAATAATTCATCCCATCACAAATTAAAAGGTCTGCTTGTTGAATATGGAGCTTGTACTTGTGACTTCACTACATTTATTTATTTATTTATTTATTTGAAATGGAGTCTTGCTCTGTCACCCAGGCTGGAGTGTAGTGGTGTGATCTCAGCTCACTGCAACCTCCGCCTCCTGGGTTCAAGTGATTCTCCTACCTCAGCCTCCCGAGTAGCTGCGATTACAGGTGTGTGCCACTATGCCTGGCTAATTTTTGTATTTTTAGTAGAGACAGGGTCTCATAATGTTGGCCAAGCTGGTCTCAACCTCCTGACCTCAAATGATCCACTTACCTTGGCCTCCAAAAGTCCTGAGATTACAGGCATGAGCCACCATGGCCTGCCTACACTTAATATTAATTTAAACCATAGTAACCATAGGAGACTGTTCAACTCACAAAAGATGCCCTTCAAATAATAATTGCTAACACTATGGCAAATGTTACTTCCCAAGCACTGTTTTAAGGACTTTACATTTATTAACTCATTTAATTCTTAAAACAACCTCATGAGGTAGGTGCTGTTATCATCCATATTTTGCAACTGAAGATGCTGAGGCACACAGATGTTTAATCACTTGTTTAAGGTCACACAGTGGGTTGGGAGCAGGAGCAAAGCCAGCCTCTGGAATTCATCTTTTAACTAGGATTGCACGGCCTCTTGAAGACATCAAGATAATTCAGAAGATAATTGAGAAGAAATCCACAGCCCGTCAAGTCTGCACCCCCTTTGCCCTGCTCCATGTCAATGATATACAACCATTCACCCATCCTTCTTGACTCCCAGGGTCAGGCTGAAGTCAGCTGGGCAGCATCCTGGACTTCTGTCCCTTCCTCACTGTGCCGGACTTGGCCCTGGCCCTTCCTGACTGTCTTCCTATCTCCCCTGCATCTCTCCCATTCTCACTAACCTGGACCCTCCGCTTCAACCAGGCAGCAGGACAGATGTGGGCTCTATATCCAGTAGAACTGATTCCAGTCCCCTCTGTGTCCCTCTACAGTTCTGATTTTCACTTTCCTCATGTGAAAGGGAGACAAATACAACACCGAAGACCCGAAGTTGTTCTGAGCATCAAATGATAGAATAAAATTCATTCATTCCTTTCTCCATCAGATGGTTTTTGAATATCAACTATGAGCCAGCCCCTATGCTGGGGATACAATGGAGAGCAAAACAGGAATGGCATTGCCTTTCAGGGAACAGGGGAAATAGACAGCAAACAAACACACACAGAGTAATATGCAATTACAAACTCTGATCAGTGTTGTGACTGGAAGGTACTGGATGCTGGCTGTCAGGGCACGAAAGAGGACTTGGACCTAGTCTGTGGCTAGGAAAGGTCTCCTTGAGGAACTAACATTTAACCAGAGACAGAAGGGTAAAAGTCAGAGAAAAGAAGCACAGGTGAGTGGAGGAGTCTTTTTCTTTTTTGTGTGTGTGAAACAGAGTCTTGCCCTATTGCCCAGGCTGGAGTGCAGAGGTGTGATCTCAGCTCACTGCAATCTCTGCCTCCTGAGTTCAAGAGACTCTCCTGCCTCAGTCTCCCGAGTAGCTGGGACTATAGGCACGCACCACCATGCTTGGCTAATTTTTTTGTATTTTTAGTAGAGACAGGGTTTCTCCATGTCGGCCAAGCTGGTCTCAAACTCCTGGCCTCAAGTGATTCATCTGCCTCAGCCTCTCAAAGTGCTGAGATTACAGGTGTGAGCCACTGTGCCCAGCCTGGAGGAGTGTTTTGAAGAGAGGGAATAGCAGGTGAGAACTTGAATAAGCTTCACGCCTCACTGATATCCTAGCGCAATCTGTTTAGAACCTTCCCCACAATTGAGGACCCAACCCCACACACCTATTGCTTAATCCTCATCCTTGAGCAAGTGACACCACTTGCTTTTTCCTTGAGATTATGACAAGCCTGGATGTTTTCTTCCCACTTCTTCAGTCCTCTGAAGAGCTGACCCCTCATCTTTTTCCTTTCAACATACATTTATTGAGCATCAGCAAAGGCTGAATTTGAAGAAGAGGAAGGGTTACTGATGATTTGGGTGGGAAAACACTCCCAGCACTCATGGGAATAGTTCATTCAGTCAGTGAATGGTGCCTATTCTGAGCCAGGCCTATGCAAGGCTCTGGGAGCAGAACAAGGAATAAGACATGGTCCCATTCCTCTGGAGTCAAGCAATTGCTAACTGGCAATCACCACCTTGTTGGGGTGGCCCAAATTGTTCTACTTTCTTCTTCCCTGAGCACTTCTCTTGGTAGGAATTGCTGTTTTAACTGGGCCAAGATGCAAAGCTAGCTTAATCAGCCTTCCAGGAACAACTTTCAGAAAACTCAGTTATGGCACTAGAATCTGTTGGCTCAATCTGGTCGCATGTGGACCAGTTGAAGCTTCTCCCATAACGGATGAGTAGACAGGGGCTTGATGGTGAAAGGTAAAAAGAATTTGTCCTTTGGCCCAGCAAGACCAGTGCCAGAGGTGGGTATACTGGGCACTGTGAGTAGCTGGAAAGACCAAATATAAGGGAGATTCAGGTGACTTAAGAATTTGCCAATTTGTCAAAGCTGATCGCTGGAAATGGGTCCACAGCCAGGGAGAAGTGGAAGTCCTGTAATGGTAGTAAAATGGATCCACCACAGTGAAAAAGCCTGGGGTCACCACTGGGGGAAGCTACCCTCAGACTGATCCCAGACAGGGCCTGTAGTGTGATGTGCACAGGCTGGACAGCCATCAGGGCTCCAGGTGAACTTGGACAGCCATCTCTTCTTTAGTCCTCAGTGTAAGAGTTAAAGAAAGAGGAAAGAAACATGAAAATCAGCTCAACAGTCAAAGACAGGTTTATTTTGGAGAATAAACCTGAGGGGGGCTTCTGGCCAATTTCGGTCATGAGTGCTCTCTCTTACAGACTAAGAGTATTGGTTTTAGGGTGAGAGAGCTTATCACAGGCTTGGAATGTTTCTATGTGTGGAAGAAATTCATTGCAGGTTGGAATGTCTCTGGTCGGAGAGGAGGCAGTCTTGGGCTGGCATGTCTCTGGTTGGGGAGGGATTTATCTTATGGTTGGAGTGTTTCCGGTTAGAGATGTCATTTGTGGTTTATGGTCACGCTGACCTTAGACATTAGGCTGATGCCCTTTGGATTTAGGTGGTTTTTGATCAAGGTGAACTTTAAAATGGCAGTGCTTGTCCAAGATGGTGATACTCCTGCTCTGTCAATCCTGACCCTATAGTTATAAAAAGGACGAGGGGTGGCATGTTCTTTCTGGCTCCTTCCTGCTGACTGGGGGGCAGAGAGTTTTCTGGTCTGAGATTGACTGTAGGAGTAACACTCTGTATTTGTTTCTGGGTAGTTGTCTGTGAAATGGCAATGATCCTTTCATTTAAAAATATTTGAAAAAAGGTTAATTAGGCAGGGTAAGAACATTAGTCCTAGGCATGTTATTAGAAGAGAAGGCCCAGAAATGGGATGACTCATGCTATGATTTTGTTCCCAAACCAATAATCTGTTTGGGTGTTTTGGTATTCTCTTACCTTTTCAGCCCTTTCTTTAAATTTTTCAGCAGCGTCTCTTACTAGGCCCAATTGGCTGAGATAGAAACAACATTCCTTACCTAATGAGAGGCAGAGGCACATGTTTGGAAAGGCCTGTGTGTTATTTTCTGTTAGTAAACATTTTTCCTGCTATGAGGATAATAATTAAGCAAAATGCTACAGTAACTGAGATTCTCTGTCTGATATTCCACCCTGAGGCTGCTACAGTATATAACCCTACTGCAAATAGTAGAGTGAGTAAAGCAGTTCCCACAGGGTGGCATAGTCAATAATTTCCATTAAAAGGTTTTAATATTTGGCTGAGAAGGAGAGGTAGGAACGACAAAAAGTATTTGGTGAAGTAGGAGTGAGACTGAGTAAGATGAGTAGTTCTCACTTAGTTACTTATTTTTTATGATTTTCAGCTTAAGATTTCCTATTTCTTTACATTGATATTTAGGATGTTCCTTTGGGCTGTCAGGGGTTGCTTCCTCAGCTTTCCAGGCTTTGACTTGAGTGTGATGTACCCAGGAGTTGATTCCTGTAACAGATACTGTCTCAATTACCCTCGGTTCCATGGACTTACCAGATGTGAGGACGAAGGATTCTGGGCACCCTCAGTTATCAGTTGTCAGCGCCAGCAGTGAAGAGATTTCCTCATGTGATGATCAGAGGCTTAGAGGCAGCGCCTGCTGAAACAGCTAGTTTTCAGTTCATAGGACTTTAAGAAAGCATAGCTTATTTTGGAAACTTGTAGCCAGGAAAGTTCAAATTTAATTTAAACTGTAGAAAATAATAAAATTGAAAACATTTTGCAACACTAGAATTTAATAACAGGTGTGCTATAGTTTTTGAAACATAATTTCCTTTCTTCAATTTCCCATTTTTATTAAAAGACAAATCATGGTAGGAATGGCTTGTTTTATTATACTTGGCTTAATTATTTGCATACAGTGCAGCAAGAATAATTATTTGTTACATAGGCCTTTTAAATTGGCATTGATGGAACTTTTTTCCACAGAAGGAATCTCAGATAAGACTTTTTTTTTTTTTTTTTTTTTTTTTTT
>NW_016815820.1:2185150-2241392 GCF_001698545.2 Rhinopithecus bieti | reverse complement strand
TTTATTTTTTTATTTTTTTTGAGGCAGAGTCTCGCTCCGTCGCCCAGGCTGGAGTGCAGTGGCCGATCTCAGCTCACTGCAAGCTCCGCCTCCCGGGTTCCTGCCATTCTCCTGCCTCAGCCTCCCAAGTAGCTGGGACTACAGGCGCCCGCCACCTCGCCCGGCTAGTTTTTTGAATTTTTAGTAGAGACGGGGTTTCACCTGTGTTCGCCAGGATGGTCTCGATCTCCTGACCTTGTGATCCGCCCGTCTCGGCCTCCCAAAGTGCTGGGATTACAGGCTTGAGCCACCGCGCCCGGCCTCAGATAAGACTTTTTAAAGCTGAGCCCAGCCATGGAATTGTACTATTAAATACCTATTAGTTTCCCCTTGAGATTCCAAAATAACTTGGGGTTCCTGGCCTATCAGAAAGTGACATTCTTTACTTACCGCAGATCAGAAACCCTGTACAGGGACTGTGTACACAAAACATGAGGCCAGTTTCCCAATGGCTTCCTTGGCTTCATAAGTCAGGTTTGATTCCTTAAAGGAAAGCACACCATTCCAGTCAAAGCCTTGGTAAAATAACCAGTTTTTCCAGTTGTGTCCTGTTACAAAAGAAAACAGATTCTTATTGCACTTATGCAAGTAACTATATTGGCACAACTTAAGAATACTCGGTTTCCAAATTCTGGAGAAAGTCAGGTAGAGAGAAACAAGTATGCTCCAAATTTTGTTCATGGGAGTATACTAAATTGTTAAAAGCTGTCAATAGCTCAAAAGAAGAGTTTCTTTGACTTTGAAAAGCAAAACAAAGGATTATCACTATTTTAAGCAAAACGTCAAAGAGATCACTTCAGTCTCCTATTAGTTCAGTTAATGCAGTTAATTTCTGTCCTGCTTGGTATTAATGGACATATTAGCTCTTCAAGAGTCATGAATGTTTTTCTTCTATTCTGATGTCACAGTCTCCAAAGTTATCCAAAACCTCCATTCAAGAGCACCTGTTAGAGCTTTATAGCTGATTATAAGACTATCTTCTAAAGAGGACCAAAACAATGCAACAATTGCTTATGGATGACAAAAAGTTTTAGAGTAGCTATAGCTAAAGTCACAATTGACAAGGATATCTGTTACCTTTGTGGCACACAATAATTTTAACATAACAATTATAATTATTTCTGATAACATACACTAAGATATATCAGAATTAGAGGAGTCTCCCATAACTTTGGAACACATACCAATAACATATTTACACAAATATAGCCCAAAGAAAGCCAAACACCATTCTATATTTGACAATGCTTTCTGTATGATTTTATACCAAATTTTACCATTATATTAGTGTGCTATTAATGTTAAGCTCAATTTTTAACAAAACCTTGTAGACAAATTTACTCAATTTTAATGTTTGACCATAAGGTAAAGATTTTATAGACCCTTTTAACCCTTTATAATTTTGCTAAAATCAAGTTAGTGCTTTAAGAGAAACCTGTTGTGCTTTTATTTTAACGCTCAATTTACAGAAAAACTGGATCATACCCCTTCAACTTTAGCTAATATGTTTACACAGAATTTCCTTTACAATTACCTTTCAAAAATTGCTTAAACCTTCTTTTTTATTTTATTCAACTTAAAACAGTTCTTTAACCTTTAAATCTAGGTAAAAATCCACATTACATTTTCACGCCTCCTTATAATATTTTTACCAAAAGTATATGTAAACTTTTTTCAGTAGTCTTAAATACGTATCACACTGTTAACTTTTAGCAACCTTTACTTTTGTTGGTGAGTTTGGGATTTCATTTTATTTTTATTTATTTATTTTTGAGATGGAGTTTCACTCTTGTCACCCAGGCTGGAGTGCAATGGTGCAGTCTCGACTCACTACAACCTCCACCTCCTGGATTCAAGCGATTCTCCTGCCTCAGCCTCCCGAGTAGCTGGGATTACAGGCGAGTGCCACCATACCCGGCTAATTTTTGTATTTTTAGTAGAGACGGGGTTTCACCATCTTGGCCAGGCTGATCTCGAGCTCCTGACCTCAGGTGATCCTCCCGACTTGGCCTCCCAAAGTGCTGGGATTACAGGCATGAGCCAGTGTTCCCGGCCAAGCTTGGGATTTTAATTATGTACTAGGTGTAGAGCCTAGGACTAGACAGAAGTGCAGATAAAGTCTGACTTAACTAAGCATTTAACTCCATGTGTCCTAGGTCTTACCTAGCTTCAGTGAATCAATGAAGGCCAGTTGTACAGCTAAGAGTTATAGTGGCATTTTATAAAGCATTCAGGAGGCCTAATCACTTTTAAATTGTACATTTCTTTTCCTTTTTCTTTCTTTTTTTTTTTTTTGAGACGCATTCTTGCTCTGTCTCCCCAGGCTGGAGTACATTGGCACAATCTTGGCTCACTGCAGTCTCCACCTCCTGGGTTCAAGCAATTCTCCTGTCTCAACCTCCTGAGTAGCTGGGACTACAGGCACATGCCACTACGCCCAGCTAAATTAATTTTTGTATTTTTAGTACAGGCAGGGTTTCACCATATTGGTAAGGTGGGTCTTGAACTCCTGAAATGCCTCGGCCTCCCAAAGTGCTGGGATTACAGGCATGAACCACTGCGCCCACCCTAAATTGTACCTTTCTTACATAAATTTCCTTTTATAAAATTTTTTACGACGTACACAGACAATTTCTGACTCGCCTCAACTTTCTGACTTGTTGTAAACATTCCTTTCTTTAAACAATCAGTTAATTTACTTTAGGACAAGAATTTACCATATAAGATTCTTTTTTATGTAAATTATCTTTTCTTTAATTTCAAGATTAGAAGTTAGGGTATTTCACTAAACAGTTCAAGATGGAGCTATCTTTATTAAACCAATATTAATGTTCCCTTTATTAAAAAATTACACAAGCAAAGATTATTCTGTTTGGGCTGAGTTACAGTTTTATAGCCTCTATGCCAAAATTTAACACCTTATAGTATTTGGCAGAGATAGGTATGAAATTGCTTGATAAATAAATGCAAACAAAAATGTATGCTGGCAACTCTTAAGACATTTCTTTTTATTTATTTATTTATTTATTTATTTATTTATTTATTTATTTTGAGGCGGAGTCTCACTCTGTCGCCCAGGCTGGAGTGCAGTGGCGCAATCTTGGCTCACTGTAACCTCCACCTCCCGGGTTCACGCCATTCTCCTGCCTCAGCCTCCCGAGTAGCTGGAACTACAGGTGCCTGCCACCACACCTGGCTAATTTTTTTTTAATATATGTTTGGTGGAGATGGGGTTTCATCATGTTAGCCAGGATGGTCTCCATCTCCTGACCTCTTGATCCACCCACCTCGGCCTCCCAAAGTACTAGAATTACAGGCGTGAGCCACCGTGCCCAGCCAAGACATTTCTAATCTTACTGTACCAGTAGGTTTTAAAGATTAAAGTCATGCAAACTGAAGGTCCTACAACTTTTATTTATTTATTTATTTATTTATTTTTTATTTGAGACGGAGTCTCACTCTGTCGCCCAGGCTGGAGTGCAGTGGCCGGATCTCAGCTCACTGCAAGCTCCGCCTCCCGGGTTCACGCCATTCTCCTGCCTCAGCCTCCCGAGTAGCTGGGACTACAGGCGCCCGCCACCTCGCCCGGCTAGTTTTTTGTTTTTTTGTTTTTGTTTTTGTTTTTTTTTTGAGACGGAGTCGCCCAGGCTGGAGTGCAGTGGCCGGATCTCAGCTCACTGCAAACTCCGCCTCCTGGATTTAGGCCATTCTCCTGCCTCAGCCTCCCGAGTAGCTGGGACTACAGGCGCCCGCCACGTCGCCCGGCTAGTTTTTTTGTATTTTTTTTTAGTAGAGACGGGGTTTCACCGTGTTAGCCAGGATGGTCTCGATCTCCTGACCTCGTGATCCGCCCGTCTCGGCCTCCCAAAGTGCTGGGATTACAGGCTTGAGCCACCGCGCCCGGCCGGTCCTACAACTTTTACTTTGTCCTTAAAAATGTTTGATTTAAGTGCTTATTTTTCTTAGGCCAATTAATTAGAACTTTTAAAATAGACACTGCACACATAACACATATATAGCCACACAGACAACCAGAAAAAGATCCAGTAATTATAAGATTTAAAGAAAAATTTCCCTGTTGGATTAATGGCCTTCCGGTGAGGCCCTTTAAAAATAGGGCTAGGAAAACAATTTCCAGGACCTAATAAACAAGCATAGCTGGAAGACAAAGACAGATTTTGGGAAGTACTTAATCACCTCTAATTCTAGGGGTTGCATAAGGAAAACAGAGATTTTCCCAAAACGGGATTTGTGGCGCCTTTTGTGTTACCAAGGAGTCCCAGGCCACCAGAAGTCATTTTAGGGTCTTTCATACATGCACCAAGAATGGCAAGACAGAGTGGAGAAAAGTAATTCAGTTGACTGGGAGAAAACCTTTCCTAGGAAAATAAGATTTATGAAGAGACAAAACATAAAGGCCTTTTGAATATACTCATAGCTTGGATATCCATTTTAATTAAGCTGAGCACTCTTTTTTTTTTAATCAGGGGTGAGGGTGAAGGTTAGAATTATGTAAATGTTAGGCCAAGTTAAAGGATTGGGTTATGTGCAGGAATTCCCTGTGTTAATGAGAGAGATTTTTCATAGAAAGATCCTAGGTACTGTTTGATTTGCAACAAATCAGACATGGAGAAAGGGCATGAATGCAAGCAATGCCTTCAACCCCAGCCACTGGCCAGAGAGGGAGAATGGCAGAGATGGTTTGATTGGATGGAGCAGTTTTTGAACGGGTAACAGGTGGTGAAGGAGGGGAAGCGGGGTTTGGGGCTGAAGGCTTGGGGGCAGGAGGGGCTGCCGGGTCAGAGGGTTCAGATGGGTGACGAGCAGATGCAGGGGGATGAGAAGGCAGAGGGGGTTCATCTGCAGGGTCAAAAGGGGTTTCAGAGGAAGGGGTTTTGAAGGAAGGAGTTTCAGAGGAAGGAGAGACCTGGGGAAGGTTTTCATTAAGAAGAAGGATTTCATGAAGGGTGTAAGCTTGACACAGGGAGGGTCGGGATCTAAGGTAGAAGAAAGCCTGAATATAGAGAACGTCTTGGCATTTGCCATTCCTGGTTATAAAGTTGTCAAGGTCCCTGAGAATTTGAAAGTCAAAGGTGCCATTTTTGGGCCTTCTGCTTGAAAATTTAATTTGCCATTATTTGATTTTAACTGGGGCCAGGCTGTGTTACAATAAAAATCCAAACACTTTGGCTTTATATTTCCTGTTAGCCAAGTTTGGTGAGTTTGTGAAGGAGACAGCCCAGTGGAGAGGATGTGGGAATGTGGGATTGTTTGGCACCCATGTGGACTGGTAAGAGGAAGCCGAGGGTGTCTGGTTTAGTTCTAGGCATTCCCAGTCAAAAGACAGAGACCTGGAATCCTCTTTATAAAGAGGATGGTCAAATTGAGAAGAAACTGGGCATCCCCAAGATTTCTTCTAGCTTAGTCCCACTGGTCCTCTGAGGACCAGGATGGCAGACCTGACTTTCCCGAGTACCACGAGAAAGAAAGGGGAAGGCAGATCTTACCAGTTAGCTGGATTAGTGTCTGATGTTGGATGTTCCAGGTGGAACTGGCGAGAGAGAAAGAGGAGGAGGAGGAGGGAGGAAGAGGGGAGAAAGGGGAGAAAGCGAAATACCTGATACCCATTGTGGGCAGTCAGAGGTGGATTCCTGAGACCTGAGGGTTTTCAGGGCTCACTGGAGAGTAGCCCCAGCCCTAGCTGCACAGTCTCCTTCAGGTTAGTTGTCCTCATCACGCAAATCGCTCAAAAAATAAAGTGAGAGACAAGATGGGGTGGGTGGACAGAGACTCTCAGGATCCAGAGGGATGAGCAGCTGCTGTCCACTGCTTTCTAGGTTGCAAGAGAGCCTCTATCCTCAACACCTGTCCTGGCTTTCAGCACCAAATGTAAGAGTTAAAGAGGGAAGAAACACAAAAAGTGGTTCAACAGTCAAAGTCAGGTTTCTTTTGGATAATAAACCTGAGAGGGGCTTCTGGCTGATTTTGGTCAGGAGCATCCTGTCTTACCAAGTAGGAGTATTTACTGGTTTTAGGGTGAGAGAGCTTATCACAAGCTTGGAATGTTTCTGTGTGTGTGGGAAGTTTACTGTGGGGTTGGAATGTCTCTGGTTGGAGGAGAGGTTGTCTCAGGGCTGGCATGTCTCTGGTTGGGGAGGGATTTATCTTATGGTTGGAATGTTTCTGGTTGGAGATGTCATTTGTGGTTTATGGTCATGCTAACTTTAGCCATTAGGCTGATGTCCTTTGGATTCAGGCGTTTTTTTTTTGGTCAAGGTGAACTTTAAAATGGCAGTGCTTGTCCAAGATGGTGATGCTCCTGCTCTGTCACTCAGGGAAGCAGCAGGGCAGCTGCTTGGCTGTGGTCTAGGTAGTCAGGGACCACAGCTAGCTCTGCTATGGAGAAACCCTGATCAAGCTGAAAAGAGTAAATATATTCTTCTTTAATCCACTCTCCCTCCCTGCAGTCATCCCTAGAGCAGGGAGAGAGGATCAGCAACCATAGAGGGTTCACCTTGGAACCACAGTCACCAATCACAACACGATTGTGAAGGAAGAGTTATGCCTGAACTATCCTCTTCCCTGCTTCCAAACTACAGAACTGATGGAAAAGAGTTTTCCTACTTAAATAGAGCTGGTGTGGGGACAAGAGCCACTTTATTTTAAATGCAAATCTGCCTGGTTAACCCCCAGTCCCAGGAGTGCCTCTAAAATGTCTAGTTGGGCCAGGCACAGTGGCTCATGCCTGTAATCCCAGCACTTTGGGAGGCTGAGGTGGGTGGATCACCTGAGGTCAGGAGTTCAAGACCAGCCTGACCAACATGGTGAAACCCTCGTCTCTACTAAAAATACAAAATTAGCCAGTTGTGATGGTGCGTGCCTGTAGTCCCAGCCACTTGGGAGGCAGCGGCAGGAGAATTGCTTGAACCTGGGAGGCAGAGGTTGCAGTGAGCCAAGATCATGCCACTGCACTCCAGCTTGGGCAACAGAGTGAGACTCCATCTTAAAAAAAAAAAAAAAAAAAAAAAACTAGTTGATGTATTACTCTTTATGTATAAACACTTATTCATTGTAAGTTTCCTTCTTATTGTTGCAGAAACCATAGGCTGTGATGCCTGTAGTCACCTATATATTCCTTCTAGGGTACATATGCTTTTTGCCCAAGATATAAGCTGTGGTTTGAGGGGTTGTAGTGTAGAGATCTACCTGCCTTGTGGTGCCCAGGACCACACTTCTAAGTTCCCTTAATAAATCACCCAATACCAACAAACTGGATTTGTGTGTTCTCCTCCTTTGGTTTCTCAGCTCCTTCAGCATTTGGGGGTCTCTTTGCGTATACAACCCTTTCACAGAACAGTTGGTGATACAGAGGGTTCAAGGGAGCCAGCACTGGCTTTAGAGACAGAACTCCTGGGTGAAAATCCTAGCCCCATTGCTGGCCACATAAGCTTGAATGAGTCATGAAAGATCTCATAGGCTCAGTCTTCACATCTGAGAAGTGCCTGACAGTGTTATTACAAGAGCTGAATGAAGGAGGGGAATGCATGTGGAAGCTCTTCGTAAGCAAGGAGGTGTTATATAAATGTCTTTCCCCCCTCCCCCCGCCACATGCACGTGGTCAGTACAACACTTTTCTGATTGGTCTTGTCAAAGAGGATCTCTTTTCCAACCTGGAGCTAGAAAATAGTTACCTGCATTTGCTACATTAAAACTCCCTTCTGAGAGCCTCCCTTTCTCTGCTGGCTGCCAAGGAGCTCAGACCTGAACTTGGGACTCACCTGCATCAAAATTGTAGATCACACTGGCATTTCCTTTACTGTTTTCCAAGACTCACTTTCCCAGACTCCGTCAAAAAGAAAAGCACTGGTCATTTTTTTTTTTTTTTTTTTTTTTTTTTTTCCAGTTGGAGTCACTTTCTGTTACCCAGACTGGAGTGCGGTGCCGCGACCCCGGCTCACTGCAACCTCTGCCACCTGGGTTCAAGTGATTCTTGTGCCTCAGCCTCCCAAGTAGCTGAGATTACAGGTGTGTGCCATCACCCCAGGCTAATTTTTGTATTTTTAGTAGAGATGGGGTTTCACTCTGTTGACCAGGCTAGTCTCAAACTCCTGGCCTTAAGTGAGTCACTTGCCTCAGTTTCCCAAAGTGCTGGGATTACACATATGAGACACCGCACCCAGCCCTATTTTGCATGCACTTTCATGCCATATTTAAAGATTCTTGCCGGTCATGGTGGCTCACACCTGTAATCCCAGCACTTTGGGAGGCCGAGGCAGGATGATTGCTTGAGCTCAGGAGTTCAAGGCCAGCCTGGGCAACAGAGTAAGACTTCCTGTCTACAAATTATTATTATTTTTTAATTAGCCAGGTGTGGTAGTGGGTGCCTGTAGTGCTAGCTACTCGGGCGACTGAGGTGGGAGAATCACTTGAGCGCTGGAGGTCAAGGCTATGAGCTACGATTACACCATTGCACTCCAGCCTAGGTGACAGTTTAAAAAATAAATTCTTGTATTTGTGACAGCTTGGCCATTAGAATACAATATAATCATGCGTGAGAGGAGCCATGGGAAACCCTGAGCCTGGCTTATGAAAAAGGTCCTGCAAATCTAATTTCATCTGAAGTTCAACGGACTCTTTCTTCCAGGCACACAGGCTATGTGGCCCCACGGGTCCTTGCTCCTTACAGGGATTCACCCACACCCCAGCTTTCCAGTCCCTGGGGTCTTTTGCCAGGACAGTACTTGTGGAGTGTGGGGTGAAGTGGAGGGTGGAGGTGGGACCAAGGCCGAATTTAGCGACCCCCAGCATGAGCTGCGGACGGGTCAAGGCCACGAGGCTGGAGTGCACGGGAACACAGCATAGCGAGGAAGGAAAGGTAGGGACCGCGGTGATAGACTAGGGGTGGACACGGGGATTGTGTTTTTCTGTAAGCGGGAGAGAGAAGCGCGATCACCAGTGGCGGAGGAGAAAGGTCCAGGGTAGAGATGGGGGCGCTGGGATGGGGGCGGTTAGGAGAGAAGGGGGGGGGGGCCGGATCGCCGCGCTGGCGCTGGGCGAGCTCGGGGTTAACCGTGCAGTGAGAGGACTGGCTCCGGTAGCCCCGGGAGAGGACGCAGGCGCGGGGCGGGAAGCGCAGGGGACGCAGCTCGCTGCTCCTGGTGGGCGAGTGGAGACGCGACCAACCCCGGGTCACGTGAGCCTCCCTGCCCCGTCTCGCCCACCCCTTTCCACACAGAAGTTCAGGGACTCTCAGCTCGGACCACCCACCGGTAGAGTCCAGAGGGTCTGGAGGCGAGCGGTGGCGTCTTATAACTTAGTTCCGAGTTCGAGGGACAGAAAATGCACCACTGGAAGCTTCAGGTCACCCAGACTCGGTTCGAATCCTAGCGTCTGCACTTTCCAGCGGATTACCCCACTTTTCCTCGGCTTGCTCTTCTGAAAGGTGAGCTGATAACTGTCCTCATCTCGTAGGGCCGTGGTGATGAATAAATGACCCCGCGTAGATGAAAAGCGCTTAGCGCGGAGCGCACTGTTTACCTAGCGAGTGTCCCACGCAGGGGCGGTGGTCATCCTTGTCGCCTTCTGGAGTTCTCCTGGGCGCGGGCCACTGGCGGGTCTGTGCGCCGCGGGGTCTGGTGGTCCCCAAACCACGACAACGACGTCTGGACGTGTCGGCGCCAGGCTGGGCGCACAGAAAGACCTAGGGCGTGGGCGGGGAGTGGGTGACCAGGGCGCGGACCGCCCCAAGCGTCCTGCACCTGCCCTGCTCGCCGAGTATTTGCCCGGGTCGGTGCCAGGGCAGGGCAGTCGGAGGCCTGGCTGCTAGGCTCCGCGACATCCGGCCGTCCGAGGGCGGCGGGATTCGGGATGACTTCGGGCAGGTGAGTGTCCCCGGGGCAGAGCAGGGCAAGAGGTGAAACTTCGGAAGCCTGGATCGCTGCGGGTCCTTTCTGGCGCCTGCAGAGCCGGCAGATGCGGGGGCCACAGACTCCGGAGCCCAGGGAGCTGGCGGTTGGAGTCTTAAGTCCAACCGGTTCCCCGCATAGGTGGCTGCAGACGCAAGGTGAGGGCGCCTGCGAAACGAACTCTGCATCCCCAGGAACGGGGAACGCTGGTTTTCCGTGGGAAAATTCCACGTGGAGGTGGCCTCTTGCTGTCGGGAATGTGTCTCGGGGACGCCCGAGTGTGAGAATCGGCTCGGAACTGCGGGGTTCGGGGCTGTTTGCTTGGAACTCAGAGGCGCTGACCCGGCCTGGGGCCCCTTTGCTGCCCACGAGAGGAACCGCCGGGGATTGCGTGGGGCGCGGGGATTGCGTGGGGCTCTGGACAGTCGGGGAGCCCGGCGGCTTGGTCTCCTTCACATTCTGCGCTGAGTCAGGGAAAAGTCGGTTTTCAGATCCAGGCGCCCACCGCAGGGCAGAGTGAGCAGCGGTTGTGTGGCCCCGGGTGCTAAAGAGCCTCTACGGAGTGATGTAATAATTAACGGGGTAAAGTCTAAATTAATTTTTATAAGCTACGAAGAAGGATCAGGCACACATTTTGTGTTCTTTTATCCCCGAAGTTTATTTTGTTTGTATTTTCCAAAACTCTAAAACAATTGTTAAACATTGACAAAGAAGTCATCTTACAAAAATACAAAAACATGTTTGTGACATGACATCTTGTAAGCATGAAAAAGAACACGTTTGGCCGGGTGCAGTGGCTCACACCTGTAATCTCAGCACTTTGGGAGGCCGAGGTGGGCGGATCACTTGGGGTCAGTAGTTCAAGACCAACCTGGCCAACATGGTGAAACCCATCTCTACTAAAAACATAAAAATTAGCCGGGTGTGGTGGCAAGTGGCTGTAATTCCAGCTACTTGGGAGGCAGAAGCAGTAGAATGGCCTGAACCCTGGAGGCAGAGGTTGCAGTGAGCCCAGATTGCTCCATTGCACTCCAGCCTGGGCGACAGAGCGAGACTCTGTCTCCAAAAAAAAAAAAAAAGTAGCAGCATAGATTGAACAGAGGATTGGTGGAATGGGGGAAAGGAAGGCAGATTGCATCCATTCATGTCCCTGGCTAAGGCTTTCATTCCTGCGTTCCCCTTCCCCAACTTCCCCCACTCCACATTCCTTGATGGGTGACTGAGAAGGAGGAAGCTGGAAGGCCTGATAATGATGCCCATACATTTATAGCTGGCAAACCCTTGGCAAATATGACTTTTCCTCCACTTGTGGAAACATGCACAAAAGGTCTGCAGTTCCTTTTCTTTTCTTTTTTTTTGAGAGGGAGTCTCCCTGTGTCTCCCAGACTGGAGTGCAGTGGCGCCATCTGGGCTCACTGCAAGCTCCACCTCCCGGGTTCACGCCATTCTCCTGCCTCAGCCTCCCGAGTAGCTGGGACTACAGGCGCCCGCCACCATGCCCGGCTAATTTTTTGTATTTTCAGTAGAGACGGGGTTTCACCGTGTTAGCCAGTATGATGTCGATCTCCTGACCTCGTGATGCACCCGCCTCGGCCTCCCAAAGTGCTGGGATTACAGGCATGAGCCACCACGCCCGGCCTGCAGTTTCTTTTTAACTGACAAATAATAATCGTACATATTCACGAGGTACATAGTGATATTTTGATACATATAGTGATAAACACATAGCATAGTGATGAGATCAGGATAATTAGCATATACATCTTCTTAAACGTTTATCATTTCTTTGTGTTGGGAACATTCAATATCTTCCTCTTAGCTATTTGAAACTATATTATTATTATTATTTTGAGATGGAGTCTCGCTCCATCGCCCAGGCTGGAGTGCAGTGATGCGATCTTGGCTCACTGCAACCTTTGCCTCCCCAGCTCAAGCGATTCTGCCACCTCAGCCTCCCGAGTAGCTGGGATTACAGGCATGCACACGCGTACCACCATGCCCAACTAATTTTTGTAAATTAATTTTATTTTATTTTAATTTTTTGAGACAGAGTCTAGCTCTGTCGCCCAGGCTGGAGTGCAGTGGCGCAATCTCAGCTCACTGCAACCTCCACCTCCCTGGTTCAAGCAATTCCCCTGCCTCAGCCTCCAGAGCAGCCGAAATTACAGGCACACGCCACCATACCCAGCTAATTTTTTTGTATTTTTAGTAGAGACAGCGTCTCATCATGTTGGCCAAGCTAGTCCTGAACTCCTGACTTCAAATGATCCACCTCCCTCGGCCTCCCAAAGTGTTGGGATTACAGAGATGAGCCACAGTGCCCAGCCTGAAACTATATATTATTGTAACTATATTCATCCTACGATGTTACAAAATACTGAAAGGCATTTCTGCTATCTAGCTGAATAACCATGAATAACCATGAATAACTGTGTAACCATGCCCTTGGACTTCCTAGTGTTCAGGACCATGAGCCAAATAAATTTTTCTGTATAAATTACCCTGTGGTATACCTGTGATATTTTGTAATGGCAGCACAAAATGGGTTAAGACAGTTTCTATAACTTGATTAGTTTAAATGTATTTATTTTTCTGGGTACCATTTTAGAAAATTTGAAAGTTAAGATGTTACAGAAATATGTGACAAAGATAGTGCAAACTCAAATTACACACATACACACACACACACGCGTGTGCGCGCACACACACACACGCACACAGAATATTTCTGGACTTCGATTTGTTCCATTCACTTATTTGCTTATTCCTGAATTGATACCATGCTTTTAATAACTGTGGCCTTACAATAACTTTACTCTTTAGTAGTAATATAGCTATCCTTTTTTTTTTTTTTTGAGATGGAATTTCACTCTGTCACCCAGGTTGGAGTGCACTGACGCGATCTTGGCTCACTGCAACCTCCATCTCCCAGGTTCAAGTGATTCTCCTGCCTCAGCCTCCCGAGTAGCTGGGACTACAGGCACATGCCACCACGCCCTCCTGATTTTTTGTATTTTTAGTAGAGATGGGGTTTTACCATGTTAGCTAGGATGGTCTTGATCTCCTGATCTTGTGATCTGCCTACCTTGGCCTCCCAAAGTGCTGGGATTACAGGCGTGAGCCACCGCACCTGGCCCATCCTTCTTATTTTTAATATCTTCCTTGCTATTCTCATATGTTACTTCTAATAAATTTTAGAGTCATTTTGACCAGTAAAAAATCTGTTCTGCTGGCTTCTGTGGTGTGTGCCTATAGTCCCAGCTACTCAGAAAGCTGAGGTAGGAGGAGTACTTGAGCCCAGGAGTTTGGGACCAGCCAGGGCAACACAGTGAGATCCTGGCTCTAAAAAAAGAAAATCCTGGCCGGGTGCGGTGGCTCACACCTGTAATCCCAGCACTTTGGGAGGCCGAGGTGGGTGGATCACGAGGTCAGGAAATCGAGACCATCCTGGCTAACATGGTGAAACTCCGTCTCTATTAAAAAAAAAAACAAAAAATTAGTCGGGGATGGCGGCATGCGCCTGTAGTCCCAGCTACTCGGGAGGCTGAGGCAGAAGAATGGCATGAACCTGGGAGGTGGAGCTTGCAGTGAGCTGAGATCGCGCCATTGCACTCCAGCCTAGGCGACAGAGTGAGACTCCATCTCAAGAAAAAAAAAAAAAAAAAGAAAGAAAATCTTGTTTTGCTTTTATTCATGTGGTTATTATATTGAATTTATAAATTAATATAGGGCAAAGTTACATCTCTACAAAATTGAGCTATTCTAGTCAAGAATAAAAAGAAGGCATCTCAATCTATTCATATATGTATTTCCCTAATACAGTGGTAATTTGCTTAATTCTTTATTTGTTCAGTGACAAAATTAATTCTTGATCATTACAAAAAAAGAAAGAAAAAAGAGAGACTATAGAAACGTGTTCATTGAATAGTGCAGACCAAAATTAAGAGCTTGATGTGTGTCATTTCAGGCATACAATCCAATAAAGTTTTAAGTTTTTAAGGGCTCATATTTTATATTTTATGTATATTCAGTAATTTGATTTTTTAAAAGGTGTCTTTATTTACTTAGATGTTTAAGCTCTCACATTAGAGTTTATTTATTTATTGGTTTGTTTGTTTATTTATTTATTTATTTATTTTTGAGCTAGAGTTTCGCTCTTGTTGCCCAGGCTGGAGTGCAGTGGCGTGATCTCAGTCCACTGCAACCTCCACCTCCTGGGTTCAAGCGATTCTTATGCCTCAGCCTCCCAAGTAGCTAGGATTACAGGTGCCTGCCACCACACCTAACTAATTTTTGTATTTGTAGTAGAGACAGGGTTTCGCCACATTGGCCAGGTTGGTCTCGAACTCCTGACCTCAAGTGCTCTGCCCACTTTGGCCTCCCAAAGTGCTGAGATTACAGGCGTGAGCCACCGTGCCCAGCCTCACATTAGAGTTTCACAAGCTGGTGAACACTTGGCAAATTGTTTCTCCCAGAGAACTACAAGCATACATTCTTACACATTAAACTATTATCAATACACATCACAATTTTATCAATTACATAGTAAAACAAATTATCAAGTGTACAAATATTGTCTTTTTTTTTTTTTTTCCTTTTTGTGGAGAACGGGGTCTCGCTGTATTACCCAGGCAGGTCTCGAACTCCTGGGCTCAAGCTCTGCCTCCCTGAGAGCTGGGATTACAGGCGTGAGCCACCGCGCCCAGCCTAAGTATACAAATATTAAGTTACACAGCTTAAAAGGCATGCAATATATCAGATGTCTGCTCAATTCATTACCAGAAACCCACTTTTTTCTTTTCTTTTCTTTTTTTTTTTGCCAAAGAGAGATTGACAAGAAAAGGAAAAATCACACTTAAGCAAAATAGCTGTAAACGACTTCCAATAGGTATTTCAAAAATTACAAGTTGTTCAGAAATCTTATGAATAAAAATTGCTTTAGCTATATAATATGGTTTGCATGTGTCCCTCAAAGTTTATGTGCTGGAAACTTGATCCCCAATTACACAATGTTAAGAAATGGAGCCTTATAAGAGGTGATTAGGCCAGAAGGGCTCTGCGCTCATGAATGGATTAATGCCATTATCATGGGAGTGGGTTCGTTATAGTAGGAGTGGATTCCTTATAAAAGGACAAATTCAGCCCCCTCTTGCTCTGTCTCTCACATGCACTCATTTTTCCACCTTCCACCATGGGATGATGCAGCAAGAAGGTCCCCAGATGTGTTCCCTGGATCTTAGACTTCCCAACCTCCAGAACATAAACTTCTGTTCCCTGTAAATTACCCAGTCTCAGGTATTCTGTTATAGCAGCACAAAACAGACCAAGGCAGTGTGATAACAGAGCATTGTTTCCTTTTAAAACGTATTTCCTAAATTAAAAGGTATATTCTACATATTCTGCACAAGACAAAACCACATTTTACCAAAAATATTTAATTGTTCCCTCCCATTCTTTTTCAGAACTTAACAGGGAGGGCCCACTAAAATTTAAGCATTTGATGAAATATAATGTCTGGAGACATTAAAGACATGTGCTTCCATACAGTGTAGATTTTCAAAATGAAAATCCATAACAGCACAAGATGAGACTTATAGGAAGACGTTAAATGATCACTGTGAGACCTGATTACAATCCAACAAAAATCAGCGGTTGCACAAATCTGATGTATATTGGTACAAATGCAGTAGACATAAACATACAGTGAGCAGGCAAATAATCAGATAGGCCCCACTTTCAATGTTTGAAATGATGGGAGGAATAAACCATGTAAGGTCTAGAGTGCTCCTAGTTCCAGGGATTTTAGTTCTGTATAATACTAAAAATATACAAGTATTGGGCAGGCCATTTTGGCACTTAATCTCTCTAAATTTCCTATCTATTAACAAGATTCTAGCATGGCAATAGATTTAAAGAAGATTTATAACTCAAGACTGCATGATTTCAGGAAGTGTCGGTTGGTACCACCCATAGGCACATCTTGAATGCTGAAAACCAAGAATCTTTTGCTAAGTGCCCAAGAGATCAAGATCGCATGGGCCACCTAAGAGTCTGCCACATAAGTCCCACATGTTTCTTCTTAAGTATCTGCCTGCCTGGGTCATTTTGTGTTGTGTTGTTAATTTGAAGCAGATTTCTGCTTTCATTATGTTTTCTGAGTTGTTGGCTTATAGAAACCTGTATAGGGTAGTGGTTAAAAGTGTGGTCTGCTTTTGAATTCTGCATCCGTCATAACCAAGAGAGCAGGTTACTTTTCCCATTTAGCTTCCGCTATGTCATCTGTTAATTGGGTGGAGTAATCAAACTTCTCTTGGCCAGGCGTGGTGGCTCATGCCTGTAATCCCATCAGTTTGGGAGGCTGAGGCAGGCAGATCACCTCAGGTCAGGAGTTTGAGACCAGCCTGGCCAACATGGTGAAACCCTGTCTCCACTAAAAATACAAAAAATATCTGGGCGTAGTGGTGGGCACCTGTAATCCTAGCTATTCAGGAGGCTGAGGCAGGAGAATCACTTGAACCCAGGAGGTGGAGGTTGCAGTGAGCTGAGATTGTGCCACTGCACTCCAGCCTGGGTGACAAAGCGGGACTCTGTCTCAAACAAAACAAAACAAATAACAACAACAAAACAAAAACAAAAAATAAAACTTCTCTTGTGAGGGTTTAATGAGATAATGCACACAAAGCTCTTGGCAGGTGGTCTAGAACATACTAAGTGGTCATTAGATAATTATTATTATTAATTTTTTACTATATTTTGTCACCAGATACCCTACTAAAATCTTACTAATAGTTTCTCATCTAATATATTTTAGTTTTCTGAATATGTAGTTATTTCATCTGTAAATAATACTTTCTATTTCCCTTTTCATTATTTATCTTTTTATTCCATAAGCTAATCTTACTGCATTGATTAGCACTTCCATGACGATGTTAGATAATAACAGTGGGCTTTTTTTTTTTTTGAGAGAGAATCTCCCTCTGACACCCAGGCTGGAGTGCAGTGGTGCAATTTTGACTCACTATAACCTCCGCCCTCTGGGCTCAAGTGATCTTCCCACCTTAGCCTCCCAAGTAGCTGGGACCACAGGCCTGGGCCACCATGCCCGGCTATTTTTATTTATTTATTTTTTTCAGTAGAGACATTCACCATGTTGCTGGTCTCAAACTCCTGAGCTCAAGTGATCTGTCTGTCTTGGCCTCCCAAAGTGCTGGGATTACAAGCGTGAGCCACCATACCCAGCCTATTATTTTTTTAGAGATGGGGTCTCAGTTGCCCAGGCAGTAATGCAGTAGTGCGATCATAGCTCACTACAGCCTTGAACTCGTGGGCTCAAGGGATTCTCCTGCCTTAGTCTCCTGAGTAGCTAGAACTACAGGCACATGCCACTGTGCTTGGCTATTTTTCAATTTTTTGTACAGACAGGGTCTCGCTTTGTTGCCCAGGCCAGTCCTGAACTCCTGGTTTCAAGTGATCCTCCTGCCTTGGTCTCCCAAAGTGCTCAGATTACAGGCATGAGCCACTAAGCCTGGCCAGGTTACATTTGAATTGCACTGTCAGAATGTATGATCTGAACTATTTCTACTTTATTACAGTTTTCTTTGTGTCCTAATATGTGGCCAATTTTTATAAATGTTCAAGAGCTCTTTAAGAGAATACAAATTACATCATTTTGTTGTTCTGCTGCTTTAAAATATGTTTGAGACTTGATCAAGTTAGACATGTCAGCATCTCTAACTATCTTTGTATTTCTAATCCGTCTTTCATACCCTACCGTTTTTTCTTTGTATACTTTAATGCTATTATTAGTGGATAAAGTTCATGGCTATCTGTTTTGGTATCATGCATTTGATCACTATAAGTGGTCTTTTTGTCCTATTTAATATTCTTTTTTATTGCCTTGAATTTAGCTATGCTGACATTAACATTACTAACCATTTTTTTTTTTTTAAGAAGAAGTCTCGCTCTGTCGCCAGGCTGGAGTGCAGTGGCGCGATCTTGGCTCACTGCAACCTCTGCCTCTTGGGTTCAAGCCATTCTCCTGTCTCAGCCTCCCAAGTAACTGGCACTACAGGCATGCGCCACCATGCCCAGCTAATTTTTGTGCTTTTAGTAGAGACCAGGTTGCACCATGTTGGCCAGGATGGTCTCGATTTCTTGACCTCATGATCTGCCTGCCTCGGCCTCCCAAAGTGCTGGGATTACAGGTGTGAGCACCGCGCCCAGCCTCTAACCTTTTTTATTTTTTTCCTGGATTTTTTTTTTTTTGCCATCTTTTTATTTGTAATTAATTTCTAAGTCCCTTTGTTGCAGCTTGATTCTTTCCTCCTCTGTTTATCAGAAATCGATTTTAGTGATCAATATAAGCTATATGCTTAGCTTACATTTTTCCTGAAGTTATCAGTCTCATATACATTACATAATTAATGAAAAAGATTTTAACATAATCTGTTCTTTTGTGTCCCAACAGCTCGAGATTTCTGTGGCTCCTCAAGATATTAGTCATAATCTTGGGACTTGGCGTTGCTGGTTTTACGTTCGGAAGCATGTTCCTTCCAGCAGCATTCAGCAGCCTCAAGCTGGAGCTCCCAAGTCCTGCCCCGGATGTCCAGAAGCTAAAGCTTCTGCCTGAGGAACATCTCAGGAACCTCTTTTCCTACGATGGAATCTGGTGAGAGACTGAGTGTTCTTTCTTTCACCTTAGTGCACACATCTTCCTTGCTCCTCCTCTGGAGTACTGGCCCCATTGTACACATGGTTCTCTTGCTTTTCTAAACCTGTGCTGAATGCACAAGTTACTGCAAGCCAGGATAGGGCTTGGTCTGTAGGATCCAGTCTATGTCCTCTATAGCACCCAGCAAAATCCCTGAAAACTTTGGAGAGCATGTAGTTTTTGAACAAAACCGCAGAAAAGATGCTGCTTCTCTGTCCCTCTGCCCTCCTTTCATGGTGGGGTGAGATACAACGGACAGTCATGTGGCTCTCAGATTTAAAGAAGTTAGGTGCAGGAGATAATTCAAGAGGAAAAGTCTTCAGCCTTTCTCTGTCCCTACTCTCCTCCCTTTGTCTCTTGGTCTCTGTGAGGGGCCAGTGCAGGGGATTCCAGGGTCTCATCATCTCAGAACAGTTGGGTGTAGGAAAGAAGATTTTCAGAGTAAACTACACATTGAATTAGGACTCCGGTTTCCTCTCACCCACCAGCCTACCCACCCAATCCGTATTTACAATCCTCTTGCTTGTTTCAGGCTGTTCCCGAAAAATCAGTGCAAATGTGAAGCCAACAAAGAGCAGGGAAGTTACAACTTTCAGGATGCCTATGGCCACAGCGACCTCCCAGCGGTGAAAGTGAGGAGACAGGCTGAATTTGAACACTTTCAGAGGAGGTAATGCAGGCCATGAAGGCTCTTGGGTTCTGAGATGGAACAAAAGCTCTCCCTATGTCCTGAGGGTGTAAGTCTTAAGAGAAAAAGCAGGAAGGAATTCTCTGTCTTGCAAGGGTCCCTGGGAGGAACTATTAGGAATGAAACAAAAAGAAGGGATTGAGGAAATCATCCTTAAATGAAGATTTACAAAACTTTGTATGTATAAAACATTTCATAACAACAACAACAACAAAAAGCTGGGGTTGGTGACACATGTCTGTAATTCTAGCACTTTGGGAGGCCAAGATGGGAGGATAGCTTGAGCCCAGGAGTTTGGGCAATATAGTGAGACCCCACCTCTACAAAAAAAAATTTAAAATTAGCCAGGCATGATGGTACATGCCTGTAGTCCCAGCTACTCAGGAGGCTGAAGTGAGAGGATCACTTGAGCCCAGGAAGTTGAAGCTGCAATGAGCTGTGATCACACCACTGCACTCCAGCTTGGGCAACATATTGAAACTCTGTCTCCAACGAAAGCAAAAACAAAAACAAAAAACAAAAGGAATGGAGATAGTTTGAAGTATCTGGTGGTACAGCCTCCATGGACCCAGGCCATCATTGCAGGTGATTTTGTAGTCATCACCAAGTTGCCCTATTTTATTCACTTATATGTTGAGAGCATACTATCCCTGTGCTATATGCAAGGAGTGTATAATTTTGTTTTAGATGACAAGGAGTGTCAACACTCAGGTGTATCAACCAGGATCGTTGGTTGAAAAGGGCAGAACTTGGCTGGGCGCGGTGGCTCATGCCTATAATTCCAGCACTTTGGGAGGCCGAGCCAGGCAGATCAACTGAGGTCAGGAGTTCGAGACCAGCCTGGCCAACATGGTGAAACCCCATGTATTAGTAGGGTTCTCTTAGAGGGCCAGAACCAACAGGAGAGAGAGAGAGAGAGAGAGAGAGAGAGAGATTATTAAATGTTAACTTACATGATCACAAGGTCCCACAACAGGCTGTCTGCAAGCTGAGGAGCCAAGAGAGCCAGTCCAAGTTCCAAAACTAAAGAACTTGGAGTCCAGTGTTCAAGGGCAGGAAGCATCCAGCACAGGAGAAAGATATAGGCTGGGAGGCTAGGCTTGTCTCGTCGCTTCACGTTTTTCTGTCTGCTTTATATTTGATGGAAGCTGATTAGATGATGCCCACCCAATTAAGGGTGGGTCTGCCTTCCCCAGCCCACTGACTCAAATATCAGTCTCCTTTGGCAACACCCTCACAGACACACCCTGAATCAATATTGCATCCTTCAATCCAATCGAGTTGACATTTAGTGTTAACCATCACAAGTCCACCCCTTGTCAACTTGAACCCATACATATCTCCTGAGATCATACATAATCTTCAAGTAAAGGCAATAATAAGGTCATAATTATGCCTAATGTAATACAACTATCTTTCATACAACCAGAAATGCACCAATTCCCAACCCAAATACTATTACATAAAGTTAACAATACTTAGATGCTGATATGAAGTCAATAAATCTTATGTCACATGACAAAGGAAAAGGAAATAAAAGGAAGGTATTTTCTTAGTACAAGTGTGTATATGCACAAACATGTATTTAACAAAAGAAGGAGGAAATACTCATGACACTTACAGTCCTCATTTCTGCAGCTGGTCACATGGTCATAGCTGCTATTGATGATTATCTTCTTTTACTATCCATTCTGTATTCCCTTTGCCTTCAGCAAGCACCTCAGCAGGTAATGGTTTGTTTTTTTTTTTCCTGGTGGAGTGACCCAAACCTTCATTCCTGAAGGGTCTGGGTCATTTGTAGTCCTGCCTGGATTGGGCTATTGTAGTTTCCCATTGACCTTAATCACAGGGCATGGTAATACTAAGAGACACCCTAATGGATCTCCTGTATTCCCTGTGCACTCTTCCTTACATCCACTGTGGAGCAGTAGGCTGATTTCATCTTGATAGCCTGGGTCAGTCACCCCAGCTAACACAGTAACTTCCTTCTTAGCCTGTTGACTTAAAGGTAGGAGGAGCCCAAAGTGTCCAGGTGGCAATCTTAACTTCCACTTTAATGGAATCACTGTTGTGTATCCTGGTGGCAGCAGTCCTCCCTCTGGAACTAAGACCTCTAAGCCAGCAGAACATAATGTCGCAGGAACTGGAAGCAAAAATTTTGCTAGTGGATCACTACGGGTGATAGTGAGTAGTGCCACTTCCTGGACCCGTGAATCCTGGCCATGGGAGAAGCAGTACCATATATTGGACGCTGATTCAGAGCATACATGGCCTTCTGGAGAACTTTGCCTCAGCCCTGCAAAGTATTGTCACTTAGTTGGCACTATAATTGTGACTTCAAAAGGCCATTCCACCGTTCTGTCAATCCAGCTGCTTCAGGATGATGGGGAACGTGGTAAGACCAGTGAATTCCATGAGCATGAACCCGTTGCCTCACTTCTTCTTTCCTTTTTTTTTTTTTAAGATGGAGCTTTGTTCTTGTTGCCCAGGCTGGAGTGCAATGGCATGATCTCAGCTCACTGCAACCTCCACCTCCCAGACTCAAGCAATTCTCCTACCTCAGCTACCCGAGTAGTTGGGATTACAGGTGCACACCACCACGCCCAGCTAATTTTTGTATTTTTTATAGAGATGGAGTTTCCCCATGTTGCCCAGGCTGGTTTTGAACTCCTAGACTCAAGTGATCCCCCTATCTTGGCCTCCCAAAGTGCTGGGATTACAGGTGTGAGCCACCATGCCTGGCCCAACACTGTCTTTTCTTAATTTCCACTGCTGACTGCTCTGTAGGGATTCCCAAATTCTAGCTAAGCCATGTGTCTAAACATTCCTATCTGATTGAGGGCTCCTTAAGGTAAGACTGTAGTTTTCCAATCAGTCCAAGGGCTCTATGAGAGCTAAACAGTCCTCCATCAGACTGGAAGGTTCATGCTTACAAGGGCTATGTCTCCTCGCTTAGACTAGTACTTCCAAGGCTGGACTCTCTCTCTTTCTTTAGATTAGGGATTCCCTGAAGGTTGGCACTGCTCTTGCAGGATGTCTTCAGCTAATGAAATTACATATGATAAATAACCCAAAATCATTTGCTCCCTGGTCAATGTCACATAAGCTATATAAATCTCTGGAGTATATACAGGAGATGTTTCACAATTTACATGCTTCTTTGCATGTTGGGTGAGGTAATCTGGCAAAATTGCATTTGGAGACCACATCTTATCCTCCAGAGAATGCATGACTGATGTGGAAGGAATGACGCAGGGGTCCATATAGGATGACTAATTAAGAGGATGTCTGTGCCTCTTGTCTGTATCCTTGAAATTATGAGTAGAGCTTGATACTGGATGAGATCTCTGACTCAGTTGAGGCTGATTGGTCAATCTGATCCTGTGTATTAGTGCTATATTATACTTCCATTAAAAAGCAGCATGTGTAATGCTTCTCTAAGAAGAACTTCATTTTTTTCTTCTTTTCTTGCTCTCTTTCTCTTCCTCCCTCCCTCCCTCCCTCCCTCTTTCTCTCTCTCTCTTTCTCTCTTTCTCTTTCTTTCTCCTTCCTTCTTTCTTTTCTTTTCTTTTCTTTCTTTCTTTCTTTCTTTCTTTCTTTCTTTCTTTCTTTCTTTCTTTCTCTCTTTCTCTCTTTCTCTCTTTCTCTCTTTCTCTCTTTCTTTCTTTCTTTCTTTCTCTCTCTCTCTCTCTCTCCTTCCTTCCTTCCTTCCTTCCTTCCTTCTTTTTTTCTCTCTCTCTCCTTCCTTCCTTCCTTCCTTCCTTCCTTCCTTCCTTCCTTCCTTCCTTCCTTCCTTCCTTCTTCTTCACAAGGTCTGGCTCTGCTGCCCAGGCTGGAGTGCAGCGGCTTCATCTCGGTCACTCGCAACCTCACCTTCTGGGTCAAGGCAATCTCCCACCTCAGCCTCCCAAATAGCTGGGACTACAGGTTGCATGTATCATGCCTGACTAATTTTTTATTTTTTGTAGATATGGGGTTTTGCCATGTTGCCCAGGCTTGTCTTAAACTCCTGAGCTCAAGCAATCCACCCACCTCAGCCTCCCAAAGTGCTGGGAATACAGGCCTGAGCCACAGTGTTGGCCAGAAAAAATCCATTTTAACCCACTCCCTGACCACTAACCACTGCCTTCTCATCCCTCTCTTAAATGATTAGGTTCCCTTGTAAACCCAGCTAAGGAGTCTGCCATTATAATTTGGTGTGTGGTATCTATATATATATATGTGTGTGTGTGTGTATGCTGTAAATATCCATCTATACATATACTGTTGGGTTTTTTGTGTGTTTTAGTCGTACTGGTACCATAAAAAACAAATCACTCTGAAATTTGTTTTTTTCATTCAATTATATACATATATGTATATATTTCAGGATTATAAGTATTATTTAATGCAAAATAATCCTCTGGCTGGATGTTGGTGGCCATGCCTGTAATTCTAGCACTTTGGGAGGCTGGAGGCAGGCGGATTACTTGAGGTCAGAAACCCAGCCCTGAACATGGTGAAACCCTGTCTCTACTAAAAATACAAAAATTAGCCGAGCGTGATGGTGGGTGCCTGTAATCCCAGCTACTCAGGAGGCTGAGGCAGGAGAATCGCTTGAACCTGGGAGGGTGGAGGTGGCAGTGAGCCAAGATCGTGCCACTGCACTCCAGCCTGTGGTGACAGATTGAGACCCTGTTTCAAAAAAAGTAAAACAAAACAAAAATCTCTCTCCAATTTTACTGAGGCTGGCTGACCACGTCCAAGACCAAATCTGCCTCTTACTGTAAATTTGGTTGTTGACGCAGCCTCAACCTCATGCTCTCTTGTGGCCAGCAGGCTTGTGGCTTCCCCCACTGTGCGGTCTCGCAGGTGGCTCACCCTCCAGACCTTTAGGCAGAGAGCCTGCCGAGTCTCTGGCCAGCTGTGGTGTTAGGGTGGCAGCACAATCTTGGGGGGCAGGATGGATAGGTCATCGTGGAGATACTGCGGTACCTCGTTGGTAAGGTACCCGTAGAAATGTCTCCAGCGAAAACTGTTTCCTGCACAAAGCCTTCAGGACTTTGAGAGACTGCATGACCTTGCAGTGACATGAAGCTTGGGCCACCGTGACTCCCTCCTTTAAAAGGAGTTCATAGAGCCGGGCGTGGTGTCTCATGCCTGAATCCCAGCCTACTTTGCGGGCGGAGGCAGCAGATCACCGAGGTCAAGAGATCAAGACATCCTGGCCAACATGGTGAAACCCTGTAGTCTACTAAAAATACAAAAAATTTAGCTGGGGCGTGGTGGCACTTACCTGTTAGTCCCAGCTACTCAGGAGGCTGAGGCAGGAGAATTGCTTGAACCCAGGCGGTGGAAGGTTGCAATGAGCTGAAATGGCGCCACTGCATTCCAGCCTGAGCGACAAAGCAATGACCCTGTCTCAAAAAAATAAAAAAAAAACCAAAAAACCAAAAAGGAGTTCATAAATGGCATTCCTGTTCTTTCTTAGGCATCAACATCCGGCGGCTGCAGGGTCCGGGGGGCCAGAACTGTAAAGGAGTATGAAATGTTTTGGCCGGGTGCGTGTGGCGCAAGCCTGTAATCCCAGCACTTTGGGAGGCCCAGACGGGTGGATCGCAAGGTCAGGAGATCGAGACCATCCTAGCTAACACTGTGAAACCCCGTCTCTACTAAAAAATACAAAAAACTAGCTGGGCGAGGTGGCGGGCACCTGTAGTCCCAGCTACTCAGGAGGCTGAGGCAGGAGAATGGCGTGAACCCAGGAGGCAGAGCTTGCAGTGAGCTGAGATCCGACCACTGCGCTCCAGCCTGGGCGACAGAGCGAGACTCCGTCTCAAAAAAAAAAAAAAAAAAAAAAAAAAAAAGAAAAGAAATGTTTTTAAGAGCTATGTATATATCTAGTTCATCCCTCTTAATTGCAGTATAGCTATGAATATGAATATGCTGCATTTTACTAAGCCATTTCCCTATTGAAAGGTAGATTGTTGAAAACCTTCATTTTACATTTACATTATTTACAATAAAATTACATTATATTTACATTATTTCCTTTTTCATTAAGACATGTATAAGGGCCAGGCGCTGTGGCTCATGCCTGTAATCCCAATACTTTGGGAGGCCGAGGTGGGCGGATCACTTGAGGCCAGGAGTTCGAGACCAGCCTGGCCAACATGGTGAAACCCCATCTCTACAATAAATACAAAAATTAGCCGGGCATGGTGGCATGTGCCTGTAATCTGAGCTACTCAGGAGAATGAGGCAGGAAAGTTGCTTGAACCCGGGAGGTGGAGTTTGCAGTGTGCCGAGATCGTGCCACCGCACTCCAGCCTGGGTGACAGGGTGAGTGAGACTTCGTCTCAGAGAAAAGAAAAATACATGTATAAGGATGTTCGTTTCAAACAATGCTGAAATGAACATTTTTATGCTTGTCCTATTGTTCACAAATGCAAGCATTTCTCCTTTCACCTAGCATCTTACTTGCTAGATCCCAGGTTATGCCTTTTTTATTTTTGATATATATTGCCAAATTTCCCTCAAGAGGGCTTGTGTGAACTCACACTTTCATGAAGAGTGGGTGTCACACCTTACGTACACCTAACACTTGCTATCACCAAATTTTCAAACTTTAATGAAAAAGGTATTCCATATTCTTTTTTTAAATTCACATTTCCCTGATTGAAGCTGAGCATGTTTCATATGTTCATTGCCATTTGTATTTCCTCTTCTGTTAATTGCCTGTTTATGTTCTTTACCATTTAAAAATTTTGTCTTTTTCATATTCCTGTAAGTATTCACTATGATGGTCTAATCTTTTTTTTCAAGGTAATTAAATGATCTCCTGGTTAAACTGGGTCCCAAAGGCTAACATTTCCACCATTATACCTTAGTCCCTCAAAAAAATAATCTTGCTGGATTGTGCTATGTGCTTGCTTTTGACTAAAGATCCTTATCCACCAGGCGTGGTGGCTCACATTTGTAATCCGTAAAAATAATTACTCTGTTTGCTCTAAAAATATTGTGACAACAATTACTCCCATATACGCTTTCTTGTGATTTAGTTTATTTTTTATTTCAGTGGTGGGAGAAGTTCCACTTCCCTTCAGGAATTGGTCTACTTCTTCCTTTGGACAGTAAGGACCATGTAATGGTTGTCAATCACTTTTTATCCTGGTTCCCACAAAGTTCAGATGTGACTTTGGTGTTTAGCTGCTGCAGCTGGGTGGGTCTCTATCATCTGATAATTTTATTTCTTCTTTTATGCTGGTCATGGTTTTTTTTTTTTTTAAAATGTGCTTTGTTAGCCAGGCATGGTGGCTTTCTCCTGTAGTCCTGGCTTCCCTGAAGGCTGAGGCAGGAGGATCGCTTGAGCCCAGGGGTTGGAGACCAGCCTGGGCAACATAGTGAGACCCTATCTCTACAAAAAATTTTTAAAAATTAGCCGGGCTTGGTGGCATGTACCTGTAGTCCTGGCTATGAAAAGGCTGAGATGGGAGGACTGTCTGAGCCAGGGAGGTCAAGACTGCTGCGAGCCGTGATTGTGCCACTGTACTCCAGCCCAGGCGACAGAGTGAAACCCTGTCTCAAAAACAAAAATGAGGCCGGGCGCAGTGGCTCACGCCTATAATCCCAGCACTTTGGGAGGCCAAGGCAGGTGGATCACTTGAGGTCAGGAGTTCAAGACCAGCATGGCCAACATGGTGAAACCCTGTCTCTACTAAAAATACAAAAAAAAATTAGCCAGGTGTGGTGGTGCGTTCCTATAATCCCAGCTACTCAGGAGGCTGAGGCAGGAGAATCGCTTGAACATGGGAGGCGGAGGTTGCATGAGCCGAGATAGTGCCATTGCACTTCAGTCTCGGTGACAGAGTGAGACTCTATCTCAAAAAAAAAAAAAAAAAGCTTTGTTACAAACTACCTCAGTACCTTTGTGGAGGCCAGAAGAGGGGAGGAAATAAGGACGGTGGGGTGAGAATGGAGGGAGACAGGGATAACCCAATTTTGATTTCTCCACATTGTCAGGGCAAGGGTCTGTGTACAGGCACCAGTTTGAGAACAAACCAGGGACCAGCATCAGGGCAGTTGCTGACGTTTCTGTTCTCCTTCCTGCAGAGAAGGGCTGCCCCGCCCACTGCCCCTGCTGGCCCAGCCCAACCTCCCCTTCGGGTACCCGGTCCACGGAGTGGAGGTGATGCCCCTGCACACAGTTCCCATCCCGGGTAAGTACATCCACATCCCGAGAGGCCCTAGACAACATTCTCACTCTTCTTAGGCAAAAGGAGGGAGAGGTGGGGTGGAGTGGCTCATGCCTGTAATCCCAGCACTTTGGGAGGCCAAGGCAGGAGTTCAAGGCTGCAGTAAGCTATCATCTTGCCAGTACACTCCAGCCTGGGTGACAGAGCGAGATCCCGCTGTCTCTTAAAACAACAACAAAAAAGGGGCCAGGTGCTGTGGCTCGTGCCTGCCTATAATCCTAGCACTTTGGGAGGCTGAGGTGGGTGGGCTGCTTGAGCTCAGGAGTTCGAGACCAGCCTGGGCAATATGGCAAAACCCCATCTCTATAAAAAATAGAAAAATTAGCTGGGTGTGGCGGTGGGTACCTGAAGTCCCAGCTACTTGTGGGGTTGAAGCAGAAGGCTTGCTTGAACTTGGGAGGTTGAGGCTGCAGTGAGCAGAGATTGTGCTGCTGCACTTCAGCCTGGGTGACAAAGTAAGACACTGTCTCAAAAATAAATAAATAAATAAATAAATAAAAACAAAAGTATGGAGCAGGCATTCATTGGTACCTGCTGTGTACTCAGCACAAGGCAAGAAGCTTGATGTGATTTTTTTTTTTTTTTTTTTTTGATGGAGTCTTGCTCCATCTCTCAGGCTACAGTGCAGTAGCATGATCTCGGGTCACTGCAACCTCCACCACCCGGGTTCAAATGATCCTCCTGCCTCAGCCTCCCAAGTAGCTGAGATCACAGGCGTCCGCCACCATGCCTGGCTAATTTTTTTGTATTTTTAGTAGAGATGGGTTTTCACCATGTTGACCAGGCTGGTCTCGAATTCCTGACCTCAGGTGATCTGCTCACCTCGGCCTCCCAAAGT
The DNA here is from genome assembly GCF_001698545.2 of Rhinopithecus bieti. Classification (NCBI taxonomy): domain Eukaryota; kingdom Metazoa; phylum Chordata; class Mammalia; order Primates; family Cercopithecidae; genus Rhinopithecus; species Rhinopithecus bieti. The sequence goes on along the minus strand of NW_016815820.1, from coordinate 2,212,978 downwards.
GCCGGGATTACAGGCATGAGCCACCAAGCCTGGCCGGGAGTGCATTGTGAAAAGAATATTTCTGTTGGTTAAAACTGCCCTCCAAGATGGATTTTTACACACCCCTCTAGTTCAGCATCACATCCCTCATCAGAGTAAAGTGGAATATTATCAGAGGGACCAGAAGAATGAGCCTGCAGGCACAGATGTCCCCTCCCAGTGCAGAGATGTTGGATTCTGTGGGTCTGTCCAGTGAAGTCTTCTTCTGCTTGTGGGCTCTTGGCATCTTGAGGCAAATAGCCCCCCGAAACCCGCAAGCTCCAGAAAAGACCTCCAAGTAAGGTCTGGGCGTGGTGACACCTGGGGATCTGACATACTTCATGGACCCAGCCTAGCTCTCTCCAGGTCCAGCACTGAGGAGCATGACAGATATCTGAAATTCACAAACCACACCTCAAACAGGTGAGATGAGAATGAGTGCCCGAGACAGAGGCCGATGCAGGACATCAACAGATGGCACGTCCCACACAGAAGGAAGGGCAGGGTCCCAGACAGGGGACAAAGGGACAGGGAAGCAGAGGTGAGAGTTTAGTAAGTTATCAAGGCCACATAGAGAGGATGTATTTGAATTCAAATTTGAATTAGTCCTACTATGAGAACAGAGATAGATTCTAAAGTAAATGCATTTGGAGTCAAGCACTAGTGTTCTTGAATAGCCATCTTAAAAATTGTTTTTCATTTTGGATGATTCATTTCTTACTGTGGTAAAATATATATAACGAGCTGGGCACAGTGGCTCATGCCTGTAATCCCAGCACTTTGGGAGGCTGAGGCTGGTGGATCACTTGAGGTCAGGAGTTTGAGACCAGCCTGGCCAACACGGTGAAACCCCATCTCTACTAAAAATACAAAAATTAGTCGAGTGTGGTGGCTCACACCTGTAGTCCCAGCTACTTGGGAGGCTGAGGCAGGAGAATCACTTGAACTCGGGAGGCAGAGATTACAGACTGCACTTCAGCCTGGGTGAACAGGTGAAGACTCCTGTCTTAAAAAAAAAAAAAAATATACTATCATAATAGAGTAATAATATATATGTATATATGTTATATAGAAGTATATCTATTTTATATAGAAACATATATAGCATATATAAAATGTATATGTTATATAGAAGTATATGTATTTTATATAGAAACATATTACATTACTATATATAAACATATATAATATATTAACATTATTTACAATACATAACATATAAACATAAAATTAACAATTTTAACCATTTTAAAGTGTATACTTCAGTGACACGAAGTATATTCATGTTGTTGTGCAACCATCAGTCACCACCAGAACTTTTCCATCATCCCCAACCGAAACTCTCTTCTTAACTGAATTCCCCACTGTCCCTCTCCCCCACCCCTGGCAACCACCATTCTGCTTTCTGTCTCTATGGGTTTGGCTACTCCAGGTGCCTTATACAAGATGATTCATTATTCATCCACCAGTTCCTCCCTTTCAGTAACACAGATTCCCAGAAGGAACGGAATTAATTCACAGCCTCCAAAGCTGAGGATGGGCACCAGAGGTTTTAGAACCGTTGGGGTTTGAGAAAGACCATGAAACAACACCTAACAGAGGCCTGGGGAGAGGAGCACATGTCAGCAAACACTCTGGGTGGGAAGTGACACTTGAAGGAGCCCTCAAGGATGTGCAGGAGTCCACGAGGTTGGCAAGAGCAGCGGGGAGCTGCGGTGTCTCTCATGAGCCGCTTTCTTTCCTTTTGCCTGTGTCCTCCAGGTCTCCAGTTTGAAGGACCCGATGCTCCCATCTATGAGGTGAGTCCCCATCTATGAGGTGAGTCCTCCTCCCAGCCCCTCTTTGCACTTGGTGTTCTGTCCTCATTCCCTCAACTGTGGCTGCTCTCAGCCTTTGATGGAGCCCCTGTCCAGATTTAAGGTCAGACATGAGCCCAAGGAGGGAGGGGAAGGAAGGGTGTGTAGAAAACGTGACTTCTAGCCTTGGGAGTGGCTGGAGTTCCAGGGAGGATTTCTCAGACCACACTGAAGAATGGGATCCATTGGCTGCTCCTGCTTCTGGTGTGAGAGGAAGTGGCCACGACAGCCATGGGCTCCGGCACTGAGTGGCCTCTTGTCAGGGTTAAGGTTGGCAGGACAGACGGTGCTTGTGCCCTGCCTTCCTTTCCCCACTTTACGCAGCTCCACATTAAGGTCTTATGGTGTTATATCTGGTCAGTGGATGCAAATCGCGTCCAGAACCCTAACCAAGAGGAGTCTGGGAAGTGTGGTTTTAGTTTTCCCACCTTTACATGTTAGTCAGAGGTTGGAATGGGTGATAAGGGAGCAGATAGGCAAGGCCTCTGCCACCCGTCACCGTTGGGTTCTTGTTTCTCTATGTTGTCTTCTTTTTTTGAGACAGGGTCTCACTCTGTCACCCAGGCTGGAGTGCGGTGGCACAATCATGACTCACTGCAGACTTGACCTCCTGGGCTCAGGCAATCCTCCCACATCAGCCTGTGAGTAGCTGGGACTACAGGCACGCACCAACAAAGCTGGTTAATTTTTTTTTTTTTTTTAAGACAGAGTCTCCCTCTGTCACCCAGCCTAGAGTGCAGTGGTGTGATCTCTGCTCACTGCAACCTCCACCTCCTGAGTTCAATTGATTCTCCTGCCTCAGCCTCCCAAGTAGCTGGGACTACAGGTGTGCACCACCACACCCAGCTAATTTTTTGTATTTTTAGTAGAGACAGGGTTTCACCATGTTGGCCAGGCTGGTCTCGAACTCCTGACCTCAAGTGATCCATCTTGACCTCCCAAAGGGCTGGGATTACAGGCATGAGCCACCGTGCCTGGCCCCTGGTTACTTATTTTTTATTTTTAGTAGAGATGTGGTCTCGCCATGTTGCCCAGGCTGGTTTTGAACTCCTACGCTCAAATGATCCTCCCACCTCGGTCTCCCAAAGCACTGGGATTACAGGCGTGAGCCATCATGCCTGGCTATATTGTCTTCCTCGTAGTCCTGCTCTGGACCTGAATTCCCTGCTGCGTGTAGTTCCATGCTTACTATCTCTCTTCCACACTGGAATATAAGCTTCATGAAGGCATTTACTGCTGTTTTCCCAGTGCCTATAACTTGGTATTTATTTATTTATTTATTTATTTATTTATTTATTTATTTATTTTTGAGACGAAGTCTCACTCTTGTCTCCCAGGCTGGAGTGCAACGGCACAATCTCGGCTCACTGCAACCTCTGCCTCACAGGTTTAAGCGATTCTCCTGCCTCAGCCTCCCAAGTAGCTGGGATTACAGGCGCCTGCCAGCATGCCTGGCTTATTTTTGTATTTTTAGTAGAGACGGGGTTTCACCATGTTGGCCAGGCAGGTCTTGAACTCCTGACCTCAGGTGATCCATCCGCCTCAGCCTCCCGAAGTGCTGGGATTACAGGTGTGAGCCCCCGCACCCGGCTTGTAACTCGGTTTTTAGAAAGTGTCTGTTGACTGACTAGTGTCAACAGTGTTGGGAGTGACACTGTCCAATTTCCTTTAATAGATAACTGTGATGACTCACAGAAGACAAGAGAAGAGAGTGGCTATGGGGGTAGCAATGAGGTGGAGAGGAGTAAGCCAGTTCTAGTTGCATTTTGGAGGCAGAGCTGAGAGGACTTGCCGCCGGATGGGCTGTCTGTGTGGAGTAAAGGGCAAAGCAAGGAGGACTTCCCTTGGGGCCTGGAATAGCTGAGTGGATGGAGGCGCCATCCGCAAGGCAGAGGGAACGGAGGTGAGGGTGGGAGGAAATGGGTTTACAGAGGAAAATCAGTAGTTCCATTTTGAAGGTTTGAGTTGCTTGTGAAATGTTCCAGCAGTTCGATCTCAGAAGGGTGACCTGAGACCTACTACAATGTGACCCCATCTACAAAAGAATGGGTTTTAAAGCCATGGGAACAGATGTAATCTAGCAGGAAGGTGTGGAGTGAGAAGGGAAAAAAGTCTAGGATTGGAGTTTGAGACCAGCCTGGCAAACATGGCCAAAGCCCGTCTCTACTAAAAATACAAAAACAAATTAGCCAGGTGTGGTGGCTCATGCCTGTAACCCCAGCTACTCGGGAGGCTGGGGCAGGAGAATTGCTTGAACCTGGGAGGCGGAGGTTGCAGTGAGCTGAGATTGTGCCACTGCACTCCAGCCTGGGTGACGGAGAAAGACTCCATCTCAAAAAAAAAAAAAAAAAAAAAAAAAAAAAAAAAAAGAATCAAGATCATGTTCTGAAAAACTCCATTTGGAGAGAGAGAGAGGAGGAGGAGTTGTCAAAGAGAGGTCAAAAAAGGCCGTGGGTCTTTTTTGTCACGAAGAATGGAACCCTGCAAGCTGAGAGATGGGAATGTTTCCAGAAATGGGTCCTTTCATCCTTGGGGCCCTAGGACTTGGAGGTTTGGGGGTGGGGGCGCTAGCACAGTGACTCCCTGCAGAGCCAGCCCTACACTGTCAAGGGCACCCTGGTGCTTCTCCCCTCACCCTTATGTGCTCTGCCCTGGCTCCCGGCCTGGGTATGTGTGTACCTTTCCAGAGAGATATTTTCCAATCTCTGCATTGAGCATCATTCTACCTCACCCACCCTAGGTCACCCTGACAGCTTCTCTGGGGACACTGAACACCCTTGCTGATGTCCCAGACAGTGTGGTGCAGGGCAGAGGCCAGAAGCAGCTTACCATTTCTACCAGTGACCGGAAGCTGTTGAAGTTCATCCTTCAGCACGTGACATACACCAGCACGGGGTACCAGCACCAGAAGGTAGACATAGGTGAGAGCCTGTCCTTGGGGTGCAAAATGCTTAGGGATCCAGAAGATCCCTCTGGGCCCTCTCAAAGTCATCTTCCTTCAGGAAGCCTGCCTGTTTTTGTGTGTTTTTTGTTTGTTTGTTTGAGACAGAGTCTCACTCTGCCACCCAGGCTGGAGTGCAGTGTTGTGATCTCTGCTCACTGCAACCTCCACCTCCCAGGTTCAAGCGATTCTCCTGCCTCAACCTCCCAAGTAGCTGGGATTACAGGCACCTGCCACCACACCTGGCTAATTTTTTGTATTTTGAATAGAGACAGGGTTTCACCATCTTGGCCAGGCTGGTCTTGAATTCCTGACCTCATGATCTACCTGCCTCGGCCTCCCAAAGTGCTGGCATTACAGGCATGAACTACTGCACCCAGCCTGCCTGCCTGCCTGCTTTTAAGATTCCTGCCTTCTTTCCTCTTTCTAACCCCAGACACATAACTTCATAATTACAGTACCCAGTACTATTCTCACATTGCCATTGACCCCATAGAGCCACTCGAGGAGAGAACAAATCATGCTGTGCGCGTTGCACATGGTGAGAACCATCCAGTTCTGCTCCCGGTCCTCTGCTGCTCTCAGAGCTGAAGATTTCCACTGTAGTAGAGGAGGGAGCCAGCCTGTGCCTCAGCATCTTGTCTTGGGCACTAATAGGAAAGAACTGGGAGAATTTCCCATTCCAAGGGCAGTGGCTTTGTCTCTCCCCTCCTTCCCTCCCACCAAAAAGTTCTAGGGAGAACAATCCCTGCCACTCTCAGGGCAGCCTGAGTTTCCTTCTGTATGAGTTAAAAGCACCCTTTTCTCTTTTGACCAGATACACAGGATGCATTCCCAGGACACCAACAGAAAAAAATGTAACACGGTTACAGATGATATTCATGGCCACTAGCTAAAGAGTTAATTCTCCCCACCTTCAGATTTTCAAACATTCCTCTTCACAAGATTACCCTGTGAGGCAAAATAGGGTGGGTATTGTTATCTTGGTTTTGCAGACAGAGAAAAAAGTCAGATAGGAAATGGTAAAGTCAAACTTAGCCCAGACCCTCTGGTTTCAAGCCCACTCCACCCTACCACATCCTCACAGGGGAAGAAATGTGAACTTAGGAGTCATTGAGCACATTGCCCCAGGGACACAGCAAGGCGGAAGCCTGAATGTCAGATACTCTATGGGGTCCTTAATCTCATCCCAGCCAGGACTCTCCCCACCAAACCTGCACTCGCCTGTCATGGTGGCTTCCCGGGGTGGCATGGAGTTTGATCCAGACATGATACTGCCTGTGCCATGACCTTATTTCTCCCTCCAGTGAGTCTGGAGTCCCGGTCCTCAGTGGCCAAGTTTCCAGTGACCATCCGCCATCCTGTCATACCCAAGCTATACGACCCTGGACCAGGTAAGGTCCTTGTCCTTGGGGCTCCATGGTGGCACCCTGTGAAGCTATTGGTGAAATTCAGAGGGGATCACCTCTGAGATGGAGGATAATTGATCAAAATGACAGCTCTGATATGCTCCCTGACAAGCTTCGTTTGGAGGAAAAAACTTCTAGGACACAATCCCCTAAAATTGCTCAATGATATTTAACTTATTTTGTGGTTGTGTGCTAGTTTTGGGAAAGAAAAGCCAAAGAATTATAACATTTTAATAAGTAATAATAATAAAAGGAGTGGTACTGAATCAAATTGGAAATCCAGATATAAACCCAGTACATGTTGGAATTTCACTGTGTGATAAAGACAACTTGTCTGGCCGGGCACGGTGGCTCACATCTGTAATCTCAACACTTTGGAAGGCCTAGGTGGGCGGATCACCTGAGGTCAGGAGTTCAAGACCAGCCTAGCATATGGTGAAACCCCACCTCTACTAAAAATACACAAATTAGCCGCGCGTGGCAGCGGGCGCCTGTAATCCCAGCTACTCAGGAGGCTGAGGCAGGAGAATCTCTTGAACCCAGGAGGTGGAGGTTTCAGTGAGCTGAGATTATGCAACTTCACTCCAGCCTAGGCAATAGACCTAGGCAAAGACTCTGTCTCGAAAAAAAGAGAGAGAGAGAGAGACAGCTTGTCAAATTAAAGGAGGGCAAATGAACAAATTAAAAATGGGCTTTTCAAAAAATTATGTGAGATAATGGTGTAGCTATATGAAAGATAAAAAGTTGAATCCAAGTGTTATGGCACCTGTAATCCAGCTCACACCTCTAATTTCAGCTACTCAGGAGGCAGAGATGGGAGGGTGGCTTGAGCCTGGGAAGTCGAAGCTGCAGTGAGCCACGATCACCACTATACTCCAGCCTGTGCAACAGCACAAGACCCTGTCTCAAAAAAATTAACAATTGAAAAATAACTTTTAAATTAGAAGCAAAACTTGAATCTATGCCACAGTTCATACCAAGATAAATTCCAATTGATCAGATATCTAAATACATTTTAAAGTACTAGAAAAAAAACTTGTAGTTTAAAAGCTAGCCAGGTGTGGTGGCGTGTGCCTGTAATCCCAGCTATTGGGGGTGCTAAGGCAGGAGAATCATTTGAACCCTGGAGGCAGAGGTTGCAGGGAGCTGAGATCCTGCCATTGCATTCTAGCCTGGGCGACAGGGCAAGACTCCATCTCAAAAAAAAAAAAAAATGTAGTTTAAAAGCAATCTTAGGGTATAAGGCATGACACAAAACTCAGAGGCCATAAAGAAAAAATTAAAAATATAAAATACATAAAATTTTATATATTAAAATTAGCAAATTTTAATAAGTAAAGTCAAATAACAAAGGATAAATTGGGGAAAAAATCTTTAATTCACGCTAAAGACAAAGGTCTAATTTTACTTAAGGGCATCTATGGGCCGGGCGCGGTGGCTCACGCCTGTAATCCCAACACTTTTGGAGGCCGAGACTGGCAGATCACGAGGTCAGGAGATTGAGACCACCTGGCTAACACGGTGAAACCCCGTGTCTACTAAAAATACAAAAAATTAGCCAGGCGTGTTGGCAGGTGCCTGTAGTCCCAGCTACTCGGGAGACTGAAGCAGGAGAATAGCGTGAACCTGGGAGGCGGAGCTTGCAGTGAGCTGAGATCACGCCACTGCACTCCAGCCTGGGGGACAGAGTGAGACCCTGTCTCAAAAAAAAAAAAAAAAAAAAGTATCTATGAATCAATAAGAAAAGAACACCCAATAATGGGAAAATGCGCAGTTCAGAAAAAATTAAATTCAGCAACACTTTTAGCCATTAAGATATATGCCCACTCTCACACTGAGAAAAGTGCATATGAAAACTACTTTCACATCAAAAAGGTTTTGGACAGGGCTGGAAAAACAGCATATCGGTTGCTGTTAGGAATGCAAATTGGCAGTCTCTGGAGGCAATTTGGCAATACCTATCAACATTTTAAATGTGTTTAAATGTTTAAATATCCTTTAGGCTGGCAATTCCATTTCTATACATTATCCTACAGATATTAATATCTGTGTGAAACGACATTTGTTTGAGGTTATTTATTGCAGCACTGTTTGCAATGACAAAAACCAGAATGGGCGGGGCGCGGTGGTTCACACCAGTAATCCCAGCATTTTGGGAGGCCAAGGTGAGCAGATCACTTAAGGTCAGGAGTTCAGGATCAGCCTGGCCAACATGGTGAAAAGCCATCTCTACTAAAAATCCTAAAAATCCAAAAAATCCAACATCGGGCATGGTGGTACATGTCTCTATTCCCTGCCACTTGGGAGGCTGAAGCAGGAGAATCGCTTGAACCTGGGAGGTGGAGTTTGCAGTGAGCTGAGATCACGCCACTGCACTCCAGTCTGGGTGACAGAGCCAGAACCTATCTTAAAAAAAGCGGCAAGAGGGTGGCACAGGGGGAGGGTTCTGGAACAACTGCTGTCCAAACGACTTCTGATTTTTGTCATTCTGGGAAAGTGGCTCTGTGTACTCACCCACAAACAGGTAGGGTTGTGGCTTCCAGCATGCGTTAACTCCAGCTGGCCCCATGCCTTGCAGACATGGGAACTGCACGGTCAGATGCCAGTTCTCTGTTTAGTGGCTGAATCCCAAACACACCTGCAGCTCCAGTTGTGACATCATGGGGTCTTTTCCGTAGGAAAGCTGTCCGCTCTCCTGTCTGTTATACATCACATGCCCTAAGATAGACAATTCGGTCCAGGTCTTGCAGTCTCCAAGTAAACCTATTTCTAACCATGTCTTCCTGAGGCTAGAGATCAGGTAAGCTTTTCTCTAGGAGTTGCAGATGATGGTAGAAGCAAGTCTCAAGATTTGTAGATGTTTTCTCCTCTTCCTGGGCTCCATGACCCTCCATATTGAACCCTTAGATGGGCAAAGCTCTGTGCATTTCAACTCCTAATATTAAGACAAAGACCAGGAGCAGTGGTTCATGCCTGTAATCCCAGCACTTTAGGAGGCCGAGGCAGGCAGATCACCTGAGGTCAGGAGTTTGAGACCAGGAGACCAGGAGTTGAGACCATCCTGGCCAACATAGTGAAACCCCATCTCTACTAAAAATACAAAATTAGCCAGGTGTGCTGGCACATGCCTATAATCCTGGCTACTTGGGAGGCTGAGGCAGAAGAATCACTTGAACCTGGGAGGCGGAGTTTGCAGTGAGCCGAGATTGCACCATTGCATTCCAGCCTGGGCAACAGAAGCAAAACTCCATCCCCCCCCCCGCAAAAAATAAATAAAATAAATAAATAAATAAATAGCAGAACACAAGGGAAGTGCTAACAGGCAGGAGGTGTAAAATGAAGCATTCAGACAGTTGGGAAATGACATAGTGGAGCCAACAGAACCAGGAAGTGCAACAAATTGGGTATGTTGTAAATGTCTTTCTTTTCTTTTCTTTTTTTTTTTTTGAGACGGAGTCTCACTCTGTCACCGGGGCTGGAGTGCAGTGGCCGGATCTCAGCTCACTGCAAGCTCCGCCTCCCGGGTTCACGCCATTCTCCTGCCTCAGCCTCCCGAGTAGCTGGGACTACAGGCGCCCGCCACCTTGCCCGGCTAGTTTTTTGTATTTTTTAGTAGAGATGGGGTTTCACAGTGTTAGCCAGGATGGTCTCGATCTCCTGACCTCGTGATCCGCCCGTCTCGGCCTCCCAAAGTGCTGGGATTACAGGCTTGAGCCACCGCGCCCGGCCGTAAATGTCTTTATTTTCTAATGCAACTAACAAACTCTTATTAAGCACCTCCTGGGTACAAGAGGCATGGGACCCACAGACACTGACAGGTTATGGCAGAAATAAGCCATCGGATCAAAGCAGGAAAAGACAGTGAAGCTTCCTACAGGACAGAGCTCTGACACCCACTGTTTTCTGCCCAGAGAGGAAGCTCAGAAACCTGGTTACCATTGCCACCAAGACTTTCCTCCGCCCCCACAAGCTCATGATCATGCTCCGGAGTATTCGAGAGTATTACCCAGACTTGACCGTGATAGTGGCTGATGACAGCAAGAAGCCCCTGGAAATTAAAGACAACCATGTGGAGTATTACACTATGCCCTTTGGGAAGGTATGTCCCTCTCAGATTGGGGGCACCTGCATTCCAGGACAAGAGGGCCCCAGCGTCAGGTTCTACCCTGGATGGGGCCGCTTCCTCAAGGGTCTTCCCAAGAAAGGAGGGTCCAGGAGTAGGAGTGAGTGAGGGCTGTCCTCTGAGTCCCCTTGCTGATTCAAAGAGAAATTGGTCAGCTTCACTTTTCCGCATTCATGAGGTAGTTATTCCACCTTTCCTCATTTTTTTTTCTTTCCTTTTTTATTTTTTTATTTTTATTTTTGAGATGGAGTCTTGCTCTGTTGCTCAGGCTGGAGTGCAATAGCATGATCTCAGCTCACTGCAACCTCCACCTCCTGAATTCAAGTGATTCTCCTGCCTCAGCCTCCCTAGTAGGTGGGACTACGAGCGTGCACCACCACACTCGGCTTTTTTTTTTGTATTTTTAGTAGAGACGGGGTTTCACCATGTTAGGCAGGCTGGTCTCAAACTCCTGACCTTAGGTGATCCGCCTGTCTTGGTTTCCCAAAGTGCTGGGATTACAGATGTGAGCCACTGCATCCAGTCTCTCATTTCCATTTTTTTATTTTTCATTTTTTTGAGATGGAGTCTTGCTCTGCCACCTAGGCTGGAGTGCAGTGGTGCAATCATGGTGATCATGGCAGCCTCAACCTTAAAGTTTCAAGTGATTTTCTCACCTCTGCCTCCCTAGTAGCTGGGACTACAGGCATGCACCATGATGCCAGGCTAATTTTTAAAATTTTTTGTAGAGATGGGATCTCACTGTATTGGCCAGGTTGGTCTCGAACTCCTGGGCTCAAGTGATCCTTCCACCTAGGCTTCCCAAAGTGCTGGCATTACAGGCATGAGCCATTGTACTCTGCTCCCATCTTTCCTCATTTCTGATGTGGAAATTGATTGGGGTCTTTATAAGTGACTTGAGGTCTCTGACATCCCAAAGATTCCTGACATGTAGAGAAATCTCTCATCTCCATGATTCTACCAAAGCTAGGGTCTTGGCCTCTCTCTCCTCTTTCTCTCTCTCCCTCTTTCTCCTTGACTCTCCCTCCCCACTCTCTCTTTCTCTCTCCTTCTCCCTCTCTTCTTCCCACCCTCCCTCTCTCCATCCGCCTCTCTCTGTGCCTCCCCGCTCTTTCTCTCTTCCTCTCTTATTCCCACCCTCCCTCTCTTCCCCTGCCTCTCTCTCTGCCTCCCTGCTCTCTCTTTCTCTTTCCCTTTCTTCTTCCCACCCTCCCTCTCTCCCCCCACCTCTCTCTCTTCCTCCTCACTCTCTCTTTCTCTATCCCTCTCTTCTTCACACCCTGCCTCTCTCTATCCCCACCTCTCTCTGTCCTTGCTACTCTCTCCCTCTCTCATTTTCTTCCTCCCTCTCTCTACCCCTTCCTTCCTCCAAGGACAAAGGAGGAAATGAATATTATACATACCAGACATCCCTCAAACTTGACATCTTACAGGAGACAAAAGGAGAGCCATAGAAACTGTCATGCGAAAAGGGACTTCAGCCAATTCATATAGGCCATAGAGCCAAAGAGAGACTTTCTAGCCTTTCTTTGTCTCAGTCTTTGATCCACATAGTCACTGTCCCTTCCAGACTTTCTCTGAGACATGGACTTCCTTCAACCCTGTGGTTCTCAGCCTTGGCTTTACATTGGATTCGCTCGCACCAATTCTAACGGAATTTGTCTGCAGTGCATGCAGCCTGGCCGTTGGGAAGTTAGAAAGCCCCCACAGGTGATTCTAATATGTAATATGGGCAACCACTCCTTTAACCTCATTTCATCTATAGGGTTGGTTTGCTGGTAGGAACCTGGCCATATCTCAGGTCACCACCAAATACGTTCTGTGGGTGGACGATGATTTTCTCTTCAACAAGGAGACCAAGATTGAGGTGCTGGTGGATGTCCTGGAGAAAACGGAACTGGATGTGGTAAGGGACAGTTGCCAGTTTCACCCAGCCACAATCTGTAGAGATGGAGAAGGAGGGAGACGAGAGTGGGAAGAAATACATGAGAAGAGGAAGGGGAGGGAGGGGAGGGAGAGGGGCTGGCACAGGAGGTGAATAGGCCAGTGCAACCCAGGTGGAGAGTGCTGCACCAGCTCATGCCTCCACACTGACTTTTCTTTGAGTAAATTACACCCCCTCCCTAATTTGCAATTGTTTTCCTTTATTGGTGTGTTTATGCAGAATTTCTAACTTCCTCCATTGACTAGTATGAGATTAAAGACAGCAGCCCTCTGGTTCTGTCACACAACAGTAAAAACCGTATAAATGGTACAAAGCTTTAAAAGCACACATGGCGCTAATGGCATTTTTATAAAGAATAAGAAGAAAATAATAAAAACAGCCTAGGCATGGTGTCTCACACCTGTAGCCCCAGCCCTTTGGGAGGCTGAAGCAGGGTGATCACTTGAGCCCAGGAGTTCAAGACCAGCTTGGGCAACATGGCAAAACCTCATCTGTACAAAGAAATAAAAAAAATTAGCCAGGGGTGGTGGTGTGCATCTGTAGTCCAAGCTACTCAGGAGCTGAGGTGGTAGGATCACCTGAGCCCAGGAGGGCGAGGATGCAGTGAGCTGAGATTGTGTCACTGCGCTCTAGCCTGGACGACAGAGTGATACCTGTCTCAAAAAAAGAAAAGAAAAGAATAAAAACATCAAAAGCAAATTCACCGTAGAAAAGAAAAAGGGGCATGGATGAGAAGGTAAGTGGTGTCGTGACCACAGTTAACTCTACTGCAAGTGGACAATCCACAAAACACCTAGATCAGCAAAGACATCTCTTGGCAACTCTTAGAGACCAGATCACAATAACTTAAGAGAGAAGATGTTCCAGCTCATGTAACAACCACACTGGCAGCTGAGCTGGCTCCAGGATCATCCTGGATCAGCTTCCTTTTCTTGTTGCTCCTCGATCCTTTGGTCCCCGGCTGCATGGCCAGGAGGAAGACGGGAAGAGGAAGTGAAGGGAGACCAGGTTTCTTTTAAGGATGTGATGTAAACGTTTCTCGCATCAGTTCTAAATCATATCCCTTCAGCCAGAACTTGGTCACACAGTGAAACCTTGCTGCAAGGGAGGTCGGGAAATGCAGTCTTTTTTTCCTTCAATAATAAATGGGCTTTTGTTTTTTATTTTTATAGATTAGGGGGGCCCAGGTGCAGATAGCTTATACACATGTCTTTCGTAGTGCTGAAGTCTGGGCTTTTAGTGTACCCATTACCCGCATAGCGAACATTGTACCCAACAGGTAATTTTTCAACCCTCACCCAGTCTTCTTTTTTTTTTCTTTTTCTTTTTTTTTTGAGATAGAGTCTCGCTCTGTCACCCAGGCTGGAGTGCAGTGGCACGATCTTGGCTCACTGCAGCCTCTATCTCCTGGGTTCAAGTGATTCTCCCACCTCAGCCTCCCGAGTAGCTGGGACCATAGGCACATGCCACCGTGCCTGGCTGATTTTTGTATTTTTAGTAGAGACAGGGTCTCACCATATTGGCCAGGCTGCTCTCGAACTGCTGACCTCAGGAGATCCACCCACCTCAGCCTCCCAAAGTGCTGGGATTACTGGCATGAGCCACCATGCCCGGCCTAACCCTCGACCACTCTTAACCTCCTACCTTTTGTATTCCCCAGTGTCTATTATTCCACTCTCTATGCCCATGTGTACCCATTGTTTAGCTACCGGAAATGCAGTCTTTAGCTGACTAGTTGACTATGTCGTAAAACTCAGAAGGGTCATTTACTAAAAGGAAGAAGGAAAGAACAGGTGATGGGGGACAATGAGCAGACTTTACCACGTCCCCCTTAGAGGATTATGATTCTTTCAGAGATAGATGTACTTGCTCATCTGTTGTGCTCAGGCTCAAACATGAAAATGCATGTCTCTTCCATGAGTGCATGGATAGGCAGTTCAAAGAGGTAAGCCAGGAGCAGAAAATAGTAGGAAGACAGCTCGAGACAAACAGCTCCCTGCAAGAAATCTAACAAGTGGAAATTCTGCAAATGGACCAGTGCACACAGGCTGCCTCTTACCCGTACTGCAGTACTCCTCTCCCAGTGGAAGGGAGTGAGTTACCTTCTTCTGGAAAGATAACTTTCTTTGGTCTTGGGTAAGGGCTACTCATGCCAAGGAGATTTTCTGGGGTACGCAGGAAATAAAAGAGCCCAGGGACCCAACAGTAGTATAGTGAAAGTCGTGGCCACAAGAGCAAAAAGGCAGTCCCTGAGGGATAATTTGAAGGATAGATAGAGAAATAACAATTCTTGTTATAACTGAGGTGCAATCCAGCAAGGCTTCCAGGAAGAGGCAGGATGAATATTGATCTGTACTCTCTAACATGGGTTTCTCTGCCTGCTGGTTAGGTAGGCGGCAGTGTGCTGGGAAATGTGTTCCAGTTTAAGTTGTTGCTGGAACAGAGTGAGAACGGGGCCTGCCTTCACAAGAGGACGGGATTTTTCCAACCCCTGGATGGCTTCCCCAACTGTGTGGTGACCAGTGGCGTGGTCAACTTCTTCCTGGCCCACACGGAGCGACTCCAAAGAGTTGGCTTTGATCCCCGCCTGCAACGAGTGGCTCACTCAGGTGGGAAGGCTGAAAGAGTGAGGAAGGGAGCTGGGCTGGGAATTAGCTACAAAAGTTTGTTCTTTCCAAGGGCTGTACCCAGCTGGCTGATAGTGGTCGCCTGCCCAGCAGCAGTACGTCCTTTTCCCCTTTCTCCCCAGACTAGGAAGCTCTTGATCTCTCTGACCTCCCTCCCCACGTCTCTTTGACTTCTGTGTATCCTGTAGGCTGCCCTTCTTTTCCTTTCCCTTCCTTTCCCTACAGCTCTGTCTTCCTCCTTTCCCATGCTGCTTCATATTCTATTTTTCCAGAAATCCTGTCCTGTTAACTGCTCTCTCTTTCCCTCTTACTCCATCAGCCCTGGAGTCCACAGTTCTGTCCAGTTTGAAAGCCAATCTGTGCCTCTCTGCCTCTGTGCCCAGATCTCTGCCTGAGAAATGAGCTTATTTATTTCCTTCCAGCTCATCAGCAGGGACAGGCTCCTAGAGTTAAGGGTGTGGCTTCACGTGGGGCTTCACAGTTCACACTCTCCAGTGTATGAACTGTGTCCTCTCCCTGGGACTCTTCCCCCCTCAGACCTGGAATAGTACCCATTTTTCTGACCACAGCTCCCACTTCCTTCTGCTCTCCCTCTCTTTGCAGAATTCTTCATTGATGGGCTAGGGACCCTACTCGTGGGGTCATGCCCAGAAGTGATTATAGGTCACCAGTCTCGGTCTCCAGTGGTGGACTCAGAGCTGGCTGCCCTAGAGAAGACCTACAGTACATACCGGTCCAACACCCTCGCCCAGGTCCAGTTCAAGCTGGCTCTCCACTACTTCAAGAACCATCTCCAATGTGCCACATAAAGGTGTGAGGGCATAGGAGAAACACTAGACTGGCTGGTTATGGTATCTATAGCAGGCCACCAAAAACTGGACTCCTGATAGGTGAACATTGTAGCAAACCAGCTGGTGGGTAGGGCAAAGGGAAATGGCTCAGTTACTGGAAGTACCAATCAAAGGTGAAGGGTCATTAGAAATGAACCAGTCACTGACCAGGGCAGTGGAGACTGTATTAATAGCAATGATTTGTACAATGCTCTGCCTTTTATGAATCATTTACATGGACAGTATCTCACATCATCTCATCTGATCTCACACAGAAGACTACATTTGTTGGTGTCCTCAGTCAAAAGAACAGCTGCCTGGTCCTTGATAGTTGTTTGGTGGAGATTCTGTCACAGTCAGAAGCATTGGCTCTGGCATCACTGTCATCCCTACATTTGTATTGGGTTCTATCTCGTAGACTCAAAAAATGTGAACAATCTAGGGTCCTTGCCTTGAGGAGGTTTGCAGCCTGGTTCAGTTCAGTCTAATCACAGAATCAGGCAGCCGGGGTCAGAGGATCAGAGAAGGGAAGGCATCACCAGGTCCTGGGCAGCGGAGGAAGTCTCCGTGGAGTGAACTTGTTAGGAGCCTGAAAGCAGACATTCAGGCATCAGAGAGGGCAGGAGGGTCCTGGGGCCATCCCACTGTCTACCAGAACAAAGGCTGCCCTGGCATCAGACTTGCTCTAGACCTGTTCCAGAATGCCAGGGATTGAACTCAGAGTCCATGCCACGGTGTGACAGCAAACAGACAGTGTGAGTGTGGTGACAGGCCACCAAGCTCCAGGGACCTGAGGCCAGTTGCTGATCACTCAAAACTCATGACATTTACAGAGTGGTTCCATCACTCTGTTGTTGGATAAGCCTCTTTCTGTTGCCTGGGGATTGGCAGATTGCTGAGACCAGCTCAATCGTGCAGACCCTAACCCAGTGGTGCTGGAGGAACTAAAGACACACATACAGAAATATAGAGTGTGGAGTGGGAAATCAGGGGGCTCACAGCCTTCAGAGTTGAGAGCCCCAAACAGAGTTTGACCCACATATTTATTGACAGCAAGCCAGTGATAAACATTGTTTCTATAGATTAACTAAAACTATTCCTTATGGGAAACAAAGGGATAGGTTGAAACAAAGGGATGGGCTCTGGCTAGTTATCTGCAGCAGGAACATGTCCTTAAGGCACAGATAGCTCATGCTATTGTTTGTGGCTTAGGAATGATTTAAGTCGTTTTCCGCCCTGGGTGAGCCAGGTGTTCCTTGCCCTTATTCCGGTAAACCCACAACCTTCAGCGTGGGCATCATGGCCATCGCGAACATGTCACAGTTCTGCAGAGATTTTGTTTATGGCCAGTTTTGGGGCCAGTTTATGGCCCGGTTTGGGGGCCTGTTCCCAACATGTCCCACTTTTTTGTTTTCCAAAGCAATAAAAGCAAAGGCAGCTTTGTCACGGTGAGCTACTTCTCTCAGGAGTCGGGATCCGTATCTGCAGACTATGCAAAGACAAACAACACAGATTAAAAGCACAGTCATCACTGAAATCACAGAGCTACCAAGTGTCTTTATCTATTTTAATGGGTTAATAGTTGCTAATCTGTCTGCAGCTCCTTCATGCACTCCAGTTCCTGGCATTAAGGTCAGGTGTGCCCAGGATGCTTTAAATATTTGTTCTTTTAATTTTGCAATATCCAAAGACAAGTTTGTAGAGTGTCTTTCTAGATGCTTTTTTATTCTTTCCTAAATTTTGATCTTATTGAGTCATTAATAGTTTCCACAAATCCTATGTTTAGCTCCTACAGTGGACCTTATCATTTGAGATTGAGGTGCCACTATACGGCCATGTTTCAGGTAATAGGAACTCTTGACGTATTTCTTACCATTTCTAGCATCTGATGTTTTGTTTAGACCAGCTGAATATAGTGTGGCCTTGGCACGCAGACTGAGAGGTGCAATTCAGCTAAACATCCCCTTAGGGGACTAATCAATAATGACTCCATAGGAATTGTTGCGCAACACCTCTGCCTGTTCTGCTATGCAATCTTCCCAAACAAGTAAGTTCATTATTTCTGACCAGGTCCAATTCTATTTACAAATAGATTTTTGAGGGTGGTATGCTTCAATTGTAGGAGCAGATTTATTATTGGTAAATACTGAGATCAGAAAGCATGTGTAAGTGTGTCATACAGTGATTACATCAGGCATTATTGTCAGCCAAGATGGATAAATATGCCCAATAAGTATAATTGTTCTCTGTGTTGTTCCTTGTTGTAGGAATACTCATAGCAATGGTGATCACCGCTATCATAGCTATCATTAAATTACTCATTGTGACTGGTTGTCCCACTTTCCTCAGGTTTTCTTCTGCCATCTGTGACAGCTTCTTGATGTGTCCCCAGGTAGGTGGCTGTGTTCGACAGCTGTTGCTTGTGATAGTTGGGGTCCTCCTCAGCGTCAGTCTTGACATGGCTGCAACTGGGGGATCCTTGGGATCCTCCTGGAATCTCTTCCTCAGCATCTGGCTGATGATAAGGTTTCAGGTGTCTTGATGGCACCCAAATTGGCTGTTGATTCAGTCCTGAAGAAACACAAGCACAACCTCTACCTCAAGTTATTATTTTACGTATTTCGCAAATTTTTGTTATTGGATCTCTCCACCAAACCAGTTGTTCTGCTTCTGTCTTTGCAGCTGGTTTCTGTATATGCTGTTCAGCTGCTAGCCTTTAGGCAGGCTCAAAAAATTTAAAGTCAATAATGCTAGAATGAATTGCATATGGGGTGTCCCATAGTCCCTGTTTCTCCCCTTTTGCTTTTGCAACTGCTGTTTCAGGGAGAGATTCATTCGTTCTACTATGGCTTGTCCTTGAGAATTATATGGGACGCCAGTAATGTGTTTAATATTCCATATAGAGAAAATGTAGCTAGAGCTTGGCTAGTATAGCCTGGGACATTATCTGTTTTAATAGAAGCTGGAATGCCCATCACCGCAAAACACTGCAAAAGGTGACATTTAACACAGGCAGAAGACTCTCCTGACTGGCATGTAGCCCACACAATGTGAGAAAAGGTGTCCACACATACATGTACATAAGCTAGTCTCCCAAACGAGGGAACATGTGTNCCCATAGTCCCTGTTTCTCCCCTTTTGCTTTTGCAACTGCTGTTTCAGGGAGAGATTCATTCGTTCTACTATGGCTTGTCCTTGAGAATTATATGGGACGCCAGTAATGTGTTTAATATTCCATATAGAGAAAAATGTAGCTAGAGCTTGGCTAGTATAGCCTGGGACATTATCTGTTTTAATAGAAGCTGGAATGCCCATCACCGCAAAACACTGCAAAAGGTGACATTTAACACAGGCAGAAGACTCTCCTGACTGGCATGTAGCCCACACAATGTGAGAAAAGGTGTCCACACATACATGTACATAAGCTAGTCTCCCAAACGAGGGAACATGTGTGACATCCATTTGCCAAAGGTAATTAGGTTCCAATCCTCAAGGATTAACTCCTTCTGTAAAAGATGAGGAATCCACCATTTGGCAAGTTGGGCATCACTGGATAATAGCTTTAGCTTCTTTCCAGGTAGTGCTGTATCTGCATTTGAGACTAGAGGCATTAACATGGGTTAAATTGTGAAATTGTTTAGCATTAGATATTGCATTAGCAACTAGGCGATCAGCCATTTGATTCCCTTCAGTTAAAGATCCTGGAAGAGATGCATGAGCCCTTAGGTGAGTGATGTAAAAAGGATACATTCTACTCCTGACTGCTGTTTGCAATTGGGTAAATAAAGTCATCAGTTGCTCATCTGTGTGGAATCATAGTTGAGCATTTTCAATTGTGTGGAATGAACCATGTATGAGGAATCAGAAATCACATTAATAGGCATATTAAAAGCAGTCAACACCTCAATTACAGCTACAAGCTCCACTTTCTGAGCTGAAGTATAGGGAGTCTGAAGCCCTTACTTTTCAAGCCAGAATAAGCAGCTTTACTATTACTAGACCCGTCTGTGAAGACATTTTCAGCACCTTCAAGTGGTTTGAATTTAGTTATTTTAGGGAGAATCCAATTAGTTAATTTCAAAAATGGAAACAATTTTGTTTTGGGAAAATGATTATCAAGAATACTCACAAAGTCAGCTAAATGGGTTTGCCAAGTAAGACTATTTATAAAAGCTTGCTGTATTTGTGCCTTCATGAGAGGAACAATAATTTTTCCAGGATCATATCCATGTGATTTAACAATCCAAGTTCTCCCATTTCACACCATAGTAGCGATTTGAGCCAAACAAGGAGTTAGAGTCCATGAACTAGTATGTGGAAGAAAAGGCCACTCTACAAGATCTTGCTCTTGAACAATAACACCAGTAGGTGAATGCTGACTTGAAAAAATGAGCAAATCTAGAGTCTTTTCTGGATCTATTCTATTTATTTAAGCTTTACGGACTTGCTTTTTTATTAGCTGCAGCTCTGCTTCAGCTTCTATTGTTAATAGCCAAGGGCTAGTGAGACTAGCATCTCCTCTAAGATTAGAAAATAGATTACTCATGGCATAGGTAGGAATGCCTAGAGTGTTGTATCCAATTAATGTCCCCTAGTAATTTTCAAAAGTCATTTAATGTTTTCAGTTGATCCTTATGTATGGTTACTTTCTGTGGCACAGTGGTAGTGTCATTTACTAAGGTCCCCAAGTAGGAGTAGGAATAGCAGTCTGAATTTTGTCAGGAGCTATAATTAAACCAGCATGAGTGGCCGGGCGCAGTGGCTCAAGCCTGTAATCCCAGCACTTTGGGAGGCCGAGATGGGCGGATCACAAGGTCAGGAGATCAAGACCATCCTGGCTAACCCGGTGAAACCCTGTCTCTACTAAAATACAAAAAACTAGCCAGGCGAGGTGGCGGGCACCTGTAGTCCCAGCTACTCCGGAGGCTGAGGCAGGAGAATGGCGTGAACCCGGGAGGCGGAGCTTGCAGTGAGCTGAGATCCGGCCACCGCACTCCAGCCCGGGTGACAGAGCAAGACTCCGTCTCAAAAAAAAAAAAACAAAAACAAAAAAACCAGCATGAGAAATCAAATGTTTCAAGTGAGCATAACATTGGAGTAATATTTCTCAAGTGGGGGCAGCACAAAGTATATCACCCATATAATGAATAATGTAACACTGTGAAAATTTTTTTATGAGTAGGTTCAATTGCTTGCCCTACATAAGTCTGGCAAATTGTTGGACTGTTTAACATGCCTTGTGGCAACACTTTCCAATGAAAATGCTTAGCAGGCTGCAGGTTGTTTACTGCAGGAATTATAAATGCAAACCGATCACAGTCCTGTTCAGCTAAGGAGATTGTAAAGAAACAGTATTTTAAATCTATGACTTGAAGGCCAATTTTTTGGAATCATAGCAGGAGAAGGCAGTCCTGGCTGCAATGTCCTCATAGATTATATAACTGAATTAATGGCTCTTAAGTTAGTTAACAGTCTCCATTTACCTGATTTTTTCTTAATTATAAAAACTGGAGAATTCCAAGGGGAAAATGTTGGAGCTATGTGTCCTTTTTCTAATTGTTCAGTAACTAAGTCCTCTAAAGCCTCCAGTTTCTCTTTACTTAGCAGCCATTGTTCTGTCCAAATTGGCTTATCTGTTAATCATTTTAAAGGTATAGGTTCTGGAGGCTTAACAATGGCTGCCATCAAAAATGATATCTTAATCTTTGGCAGGAACTTTGTCTTTCTGCTTGAAGCAGTTCTTTCAAACCTTGCAATTTTTTCCTAGTCCCATACCAGGGACATACCCCATTTCATGCATCATATGTTGACTTTGAGGGCTATACAATTGCTCTGGAATTAGAACTTGTGCTCCCCATTGTTTTAACAAGTCTCTTTCCCATAAATGTATAGGTACAGAAGTTATAATTGGTTGAATAGTCCCAGGTTGTCCATCGGGCCTTCACAATGCAAAATATAACTACTTTGATATACTTCAGGGGCTTTACCAACTCTAACTATGTTAAATTGAGCAGGTTGAATTGGCCACATGGATGGCCACTGTTGTAGAGAAATGACTGAAATGTTTGCTCCTGTATCTACCAAACCTTTAAATTTCTTTCCCTGAATAGTTATTTCACAGGTAGGACATTTATCAATAATTTGATTCACCCAATAAGCTGCTTTGCCTTGTTTATTTGTGCTTCCAAATCCTCCTGTTTGTTTAATTTCACTTTTCCCCATTTCCACATACGGCACAATCAGGAGTTGTGCTGTACGCTTTCCTGGCTCTGCTTTCCATGGAAGAGAAGTAAATATAACAATTTGAATTTCCACATTGTAATCTGAATCAATAACTCCTGTATGTACTTGCACTCCTTTTAAATTTAAACTAGATTTACCTAGAAGTAATCCTATCATCCCCGCTGGCAAGCATCCACAGACCTCTGTTGTAACTTTTTGTGGGGGTTCCCCAGGCATAAGGCTCACAGCTTTTGTGCAGCATAAATCTACTGCAGCACTACTGGCTGTGTTGTGGGACAGACATTGTACAGGGGTGAGGGAGTGAGCTATAATATTTCCCTGTTGATCTTGGGGGTGTATCCTAACAGGGAACTGCCACACTTCCATATCACCCTCTTGTCTAGCTTGCTGAATTCCTGCCTGAATAGAATTGAGAGTGGTTGCTCAAGGTGCTGCTATAACAGTCACTGGGGCAACTACTTTTCGCCCAGTGTCCTCTGGAAAAGAAAGATCTGGAGGGTCAGGTCACTAGTTCTTCAAAATAATGAGGGGGTGCAGAAGGGTAGGGACAACCCTCTTCCTCTTTTGCTGCTTTAGCTTTAGCTGGCAAACAAACCTGCTCTGTCATCTCTTCTGTTACTTTGTTATACTTTCCTTCCTTCTCATCATTAGTGTGAAAAGGTTCCAAGGTGGAACAAACCAGAGCCCAAACTTGTCCCATTGTTACCCTGATGCTTCTGAGTTCCCCTTCTTACTCACTACAGGGATTGCTTAAGAGTACTTGGGTGTCCTCCAGCTTAGTTCCATGTTCTCCAACCGTCACTCCGGAGACCCTTCAACCAGGGTTCAAGCCCCACGTTGGGCGCCACTTGCTGACACCAGCTCGGTCGTGGAGACCCCAACCCAGTGGTGCTGGAGGAATTAAAGACACACAGAAATATAGAGTGTGGAGTGGGAAATCAGGGGACTCAGCCTTCAGAACTGACAGCCCCAAACAGAGTTTGACCTACATATTTATTGACAGCAAGTCAGTGATAAGCATTGTTTCTATAGATTAACTAAAAGTATTCCTTATGGGAAACAAAGGGATGGGCTGAAACAAAGGGATGGGCTCTGGCTAGTTATCTGCAGCAGGAACATGTCCTTAAGGCACAGGTCACTCATGCTATTGTTTGTGGCTTAGGAACACCTTAATAGGTTTTCCACCCTGGGTGGGCCAGGTGTTACTTGCCCTCATTCCAGTAAACCCACAACCTTCAGCGTGGGCATCATGACCATCACAAACATGTCACACAGTGCTGCAGAGATTTTGTTTATGGCCAGTTTTGGGGCCAGTTTATGGCCAATTTTGGGGGCCTGTTGCCAACAGCAGATTCTATGACCCCTCCAGCCCTGTCTTCACAGTTTCTGTTTACCTGTAGACTTTTTCTTCCTGAATGTGGCCTAGGGTAGTTCAGGATCATTAAAAATGTGTTCTGTGAGATATTATTAAAATTCCTGAAAATGAACTTACAGCAAAATTGATTTTGGTGCTCAAATAATTTTGAAAAATACTGCTGTGTCTCCTTCTTGGCAGGCTGCAGTTCACATTAGTGTAGTAAAGGCTCTGAGAAGACCTGAGGTAATGAAATCTCTTTAACTTTGTTTAATTTGGCATTTCTGAAGCATGGATGGAGACTAGCAGTCACTTTTTATTCTCCCAAAATAGAACTGAGCACATACCTCATTCATTGTATGTCATAAAGATTATATTGCTATAGTTTTTTTGTATACTAACATAGCTATAGGCTGGGCATGGTGGTTCACACCTGTAATCCCAGCACTTTGGGAAGCCATGGCAGGAAAATTGCTTGAGCCTCAGGAGTTTGAGGCCAGCGCCTGGGCAACATAGCAAGACCCCATCTCTAGTAAAAAAAAAAAGGATAAATATAGGCAGCCTTTGATTGGAAGGAAAAAATCAGATAAACAAGCATAGCTATATAGGAAAACAACATTGCATTGTCCCATCCCAACACAGTCCCATATGAATCCTCTTAGATCCAAGCAAGAAGAGCCCCTACCTTGACCTTGTGCTCTAGAGTACCTTGCATGTCACAGACATGTGCATTTACTGATGAAGCCCAGGGCATCTCTGTCACTTAGGATCCAGTGCTTGGCACCAATACAGCATGACTGGTAACCCTAAACATCCACTCTTGGGACTAATGCTATTCAGGCCCCAGGGAAATGCTTCTCCACATCTCTTGCCTTGTGTCTTCAAAAGACAATTGCATCCAAATGCAATGAAAGTTTGTGGATGGTGCTCTGGAGTACTGGTAGGATTTTGGCTGCAATGTGCTTAGGTAAAAGGAAATGACAATGCCGGGCGTGGTGGCTCAAGCCTGTAATCCCAGCACTTTGGGAGGCTGAGACTGGCGGATCACGAGGTCAGGAGATCAAGACCATCCTGGCTAACACGGTGAAACCCCGTCTCTACTAAAAAATACAAAAATCTAGCCGGGCGAGATGGTGGGCGCCTGTAGTCCCAGCTACTCGGGAGGCTGAGGCAGGAGAATGGTGTAAACCCGGGAGGCGGAGCTTGCAGTGAGCTGAGATCCGGCNAAAAAAAAAAAAAAAAAGGGAAATGACAAATTTTAAAATTTGCTAGATTATTTTGGGCACAGTGGCTCACACCTGTAATCCCAGCACTTTGGGAGGCCAAGGCAGGTGGATCATTTGAAGTCAGGAGTTCGAGACCAGCCTGGCCAACATGGTTAAAACCCTGTCTCTACTAAAAATACAAAAATTAGTCAGGTGTGGTAGCACACGCTTGTAATCCCCAGCTACTTGGGAGGCTGAGACAGAAGTGCTTGAACCCAGGAGGCAGAGGTTGCAGTGAGCTGTGATCATGCCATGGCTCTCCAGCAGCCTGGGCAACAGAGTGAGACCCTGTCTCAGAAAAAAAGAAAGAAAAGAAAGTGTTTGTCAGGCACAATGGGTCATGGCTGTAATCCCAGCACTTTGGGAGGCAGAGGCAGGAGGATCACTTAAGCCCAGAAGTTCAAGACCAGCATGGGCAACATAGTGACACCCTGTCTCTATATTTAAAATTTTTTAAGTTAAAAAAAAAAAAAGGAAAGTCTTGCCATGAAAAAAATGTTAACTCAACTAAAACCGTGTGCTTAGGGATGCTGGCACAAGCCTCTTATCTCATTGCAGGCTGATAACAAAGAGCTCCCAGACCAGGCCTCAGAGTACACTTTTGAGTAGCATTGCTTTAGATTAGGGATCAGCAAACATTTTTGTAAAGGACTAGATGGTAAATATTTTAGGTTTTGTAATCCACATAAGGTCTCTGTTATGTATGCTTTTAAAAAGATAACTCTTTAAAACTGTAAAAGCCATACTGAGAGATTATGGGGCCATTCAAAAACAAGCCATAGGCTGCATTTGGCCCTTGGCTGTAGTTTGCTACTTTACTTAAAACTTAAATAGAGTACAAATTATGTGAACAATCTTGATTATAAAAGCATAATTAGTAATTGTTGTTGAAATAAAAGCAAGAAAATTAAATGATATGGGATAAATATACGGTAATTTACAAATTATATATATATGTGTGTGTATGTGATGTGTCTTTGTGTTTTTGTTTTGTTTTGTTTTGTTTTGTTTTTGTGAGACACAGTCTCACTCTTTTGCCCAGGCTGGAGTGCAGTGTTGTGATCTTGGCTCACTGCAACATCCGCCTCCCAAGTTCAAGCAATTCTCATGCCTCAGTCTCTCTAGTAGCTGGAATTACAGGTACCCACTACCATGCCCAGCTAATTTTTGTATTTTTTGTAGAAACGAAGTTTCACCATGTTGGCCAGGCTCATCTTGAACTCCTGATCTCAAGTGATCTGTCCACCTTGGCCTCCCAAAGTGCTGGAATTACAGCCATGAGCCACTGCGCCCAGTCAAGTGGTGGTTTTTTTGAACAACGAAAAGTAGTCAACATATCAAAGCAATGGAATTTATTGATTTGTTTATTATTATTATTATTATTATTTTGAGACAGAGTTTTGCTCCTGTCGCCCAGGCTGGAATACAATGGTGTGATCTCAGCTCACCGCAACCTCTGCCTCCCACATTCAAGCGATTCTCCTGCCTCTGCCTCCCGAGTAGCTGCGATTACAGGCATGTGCCACCATGCCTGGCTAATTTTGTATTTTTAGTGGAGATGGGGTTTCTCCATGTTGGTCAGGCTGGTCTTGAACTCCCGACCTCAGGTGATCCTCCCACCTCGGCCTCCCAAAATGCTGGGATTACAGGAATGAGCCACTGCGCCCAGCCAATTTAATTATTATTATTATACATACCTTGGTGTTGGCTTGATGGATTGTTGATGTTTGGATAAGTAAGAACAAATGGCCCAGTGCGGTGGCTCACGCCTGTATTCCCAGCAGTTTGGGAGGCTGAGGCGGGCAGATCACCTGAGGTCAGGAGTTGGAGACCAGCCTGGCCAACATGGTGAAACTCTATCTCTACTAAAAATACAAAAAATTAGCTGAGCATGTGGCGCATGCCTGTAATCCCAGCTACTCAGGAGGCTGAGGCACAAGAATCGCTTGAACATGGGAGGCAGAGGTTGCAGTGAGGTGAGATCATGCCACTGCACTCCAGCCTGGGCGACAGAGCAAAACATCATCAAACAACAACAACAACAAAACAAAACAAAACAAACCAGCACCACTTTTCAATTCTTTTTAATTTTGCTACTATAATGACATCTTCGTCAAGGTAAGAGGATAGAACATTAAACAGTTTGCTAGCTTCATTTTTTATAGCTTTAAATATTTAGACATAAGGATGTCGGTTTTCACGTGTACTCTTTTTTTAATCTTTAGAGACAGAGTCTCATTATGTTGCCCAGGCTGGAGTGCAATGGCGCCATCTTGGATTCAAGCGATTCTTGTGCTTCAGCCACCTGAGTAGCTGGGACTACAGGCATGCATCACCACACCCAGCTAATTTTTGTATTTTTTGTAGAGATGGGGTTTCACCGTGTTGGCAGGCTGGTCTCAAATACCTGGGCTCAAGCGACCCTCCCACCTCAGCCTCCCAAAATCCTGGGATTACAGGCTCGAGCCACCATGCCTGGCTTGATTAACCTAATTTGAGTTGGTTCCTGTTACTTATAAACAAAGTGTCCTAAATAATACAACCATGCTGTACAACTGCCTGTTTCCAAAACAAAAAGGCATACATAAATAAAAGGTTTTCTCCTTTGGGCAGTTTGGAAGCAAAAATAAGGTCACAGACAATACCAGACACATAGGCTTTCCTCCAGCCTTGAGTTTCAGACACAACCAAAGAGCCTGGACCAAACCAATGACAAAGCTATCCTTCCAGGACAGAGTATCCCCCTGATACTTTCTGCTAAACTCCCAATTTCAGGAAAGCTCGGCACAAATAGTCAAATAATTGCATGGGCCTCCAGGGGGCGCTCAAGCCTACCCTCTCTGTTTCCTTTACTTCTTCCCCACCCGCTTAACCCAGGAAAGGAAAATCGCTGCTGTGCTTTTGGAGGGGACGGATCTTATTGGCTACTGGGCTACAGGTCGTTTTCTTGCCTGCACAGGTGTGTCCATTTCCTGTGACTGAAGTAGAAATTGGGTCTGAGGTCAGCTGGCTTCTTCTACACTCTTAGGAAGGTTTTTGATTTTTTTTTTTTTGAGATGGAGTCTTGCTCTGTCGCTCAGGCTGGAGTGCAGTGGTGCGATCTTGGCTCACTGCAACCTCTGCCTCCTGGGTTCCAGCAATTCTCCTGCCTCAGCCTCCCGAGTAGCTGGGACTACAGGTGCGTGCCACCACGCCTGGCTAATTTTTTTTTTTTTTT
>NW_016815820.1:2161659-2182379 GCF_001698545.2 Rhinopithecus bieti | reverse complement strand
TTTTTTTTTTTTTTTTTTTTTTTTTTGTATTTTTAGTAGAGATGGGGTTTCACCATGTTGGCCAGATGGTCTTGATCTCTTGACCTTGTGATCTGCCCGCCTTGGTCTCCCAAAGTGCTGGGATTACAGGCGTGCACCACCACGCCTGGCCAAAAATCTCATAATGTTTTAAGAAGGTTTACAAATTTGTGTTGGCCTGCATTCAAAGCCGTCCTGGGCCACAGATTGGACCAGCCTGCTCTAGGAGAAGCACCCCCGTCCTTTACCTTCCAGATCCACATCTGGTGGGCAGTGGGCAGGCTGACCTTTCTGAAACCTACACACAGCTTTAACTGCCCACTTCCTGTTAGTGGTGTTCACAGGCGTGGGCATGGCGGTAGGAGCAGAAACTCGTTAGCTGTTAACAGTCAGGGTTTAAAGGAAACCGAATTGCCAATGAAATCTGATTGGCAGTTCCTTAAAATGTACAGGTTTCCTGTCACTTCCAGTCACTTCCAGACATCTTGTCTAGACATATCTTTGAGACTGGGGAATCTATTCTTGTAACCACAGGCCGCCACCCAGGCCTCTGGCACTCAGTTAAATGGCTTCTGCCTTGAGGCTATTCACAATAGTTGTCTCTAGTACAGAGGGACCATCTATAATCTGCTCTTTGTCCCAGTTTTTCCTCTTTGTGGGCAGAAAAGGTTTAAAGCATGCGATGCAGCAAGCTGGTCTCCTGCCCAAATCAGTGTCCTGCTAAGTCCCCTGTCTCTGTGGATGCTAACTTTCACTTGGGATACAGAATTCAGCTTTTCCAGCCCTGTAACACTCCAAGTTGTAGGATTTCCAGTAAACTTGGATTGCAAGCCACTCTAAGCAAAACTAAAACTTAAAACAGGGCACCTTCCGTCTAAAACATGTCTCTTACAGGACCTGAAGACTGCATGAAGTCACTAACTCCTGCCAGCATTCCAATTTCCTCCTACCATTTCCCATAAGTCTACAGTCCTGATAGGCACATAGTCTGTGTTTCAGATACCAGCATCAATTTCAGGATCATTAAATTTTGAAGAGGTGCCTGCTTTCCCCCCTACCTCTTCCACTCAACCCTGCATCTGTCTTGACACAGGATTCAAGTTAACATACAGCTCTTCTTTTTCTTATTCCTTTGTTTGGATGCTCCTGCTTCCTTTATGCCCTTCAGTTTCAAACAAGTCTCCCATATAAATTCTAATTCCCTCATCTTTAAATTTTACCAAGGGATTATCAGATGCTCCTCATGTAACTGAGTAATCTATATAACTGCATATGCCTCTCTCCTATCCCATTGTGCTTGTAAAGATCCCAGCTCTCCACATGCAAAGAACACAAAAGGCATTAATCATAAAAGAAAAAAAAGATACATTTGACTTTATCTATCAAAATTAAAACCTTCTGCTTATCAAAAGACATTGATGTGGTTTGGCTATGTCCCCACCCAAATCTCATTTTGATTTCTACATGTTGTGGGAGGGACCTGGTGGGAGGTAATTGAATCATAGAGGCAGGTCTTCCCCATGCTGTTCTGTGACACTGAACAAGATCTGATGGTTTTAAAAAGGGGAGTTTCGGCCGAGTGCGGTGGCTCACGCCTGTAATCCCAGCAATTTGGAGGCCGAGGCAGGCTGATAACCTGAGGTCAGGAGTTCAAGATCAGCCTGGCCAACATGGTGAAACCCTGTCTCTACTAAAAATACAAAAATGAGCCAGGTGTGGTGGTGCATGCCTGTAATCCCAGCTACTTGGGAGGCTGAGGCAGGAGAATCACTTGAATCCAGGAGGTGGAGGCTGCAGTGAGCTGAGATCATGCC
This sequence comes from Rhinopithecus bieti, assembly GCF_001698545.2. Lineage (NCBI taxonomy): Eukaryota > Metazoa > Chordata > Mammalia > Primates > Cercopithecidae > Rhinopithecus > Rhinopithecus bieti. The sequence continues at coordinate 2,180,547 of NW_016815820.1, read as the reverse complement.
ATTTCACTCCAGCCTAGGTGACAAAGCGAGACTCTGTCTCAAATAAATAAATAAGTAAATTAATTAATAAAAGGGGAGTTTCCCTGCACAAGCTCTCTTCTTGTCTGCCACCATGTGAGACATACCTTTTGCCTTCTGCCACGATTGTGAGGCCTCTCCAGTCACATGGAATTGTAAGTCCATTAAACATCTTTTTCTTCCCAGTCTCAGGTACATCTTTATCAGCAGCATGAAAACAGACTAATACAGAAAGTTGGTGTTACTGGGGGTCAATTTTTCTGGCTGGAAATCTCTGTAATCACAGTGCCTTTGCCTGAATTCTTGTCCTGCCTCCGGAAGAATGAGGTATGCAGACAAGTAAAGAGTAACGAAGAGTTTTATTTAGTGTTAGAACAGCTCAGAGGAGTGGGTACCTCCTCTCTGTAGGCAGGTTGTCCGGTTGAGTGTTTAGCTCTTAGCAGAGAGGAGGCCCTGGAGAGGGTGGTTCCCCTCCTCAGCCAAGTCATTCAGATGTCTCAGTAGGTCTCTGAAGCTCTCAGCAGAAAGGGTACTCCTCTCTGCTGGTCCATCATCTCTGCAGTTCTCAGCAGAGAGGGTATTTCTCTCTGCAGCTGGTCGTCCTGTCTCATAGATGATACTCCTCTCTGGAGCTGGAATAGATGGTACTCCTCCTCTCTGCAGCTGCTCGTCCTGGCCAGTCATGTCTCTCTGCCCTCTTTGTCCTCTGGGCATCCTCTGCCTGCTCTGGCTGAGCCTAGGGCTTTTATGGACCTCACAGAGGAGGAAGTGCATGCCAACTGGTCCATGGGCAACTGTGGGCAGGCTGGAAGAGGCACCACAAGTCCCCACTCCAGTCTGTGGGACTGGCAGCCCAGCCCCCAGCCCCCAGCCTTCAGGCCCTCCCTGGCCTGAGGGTGGGGCCTTACTAGGGACCTCACCTACTGCCCAGGACTTTCTGCCTCCTGCTACCATTCATAGTCTGGGACTTGGCCTTAACCTTGCTGTGAGATGGGAGTGGGTGCCAGGAGTGGAGAGAGGCCAGGCAGTGGGAGCAGACACCTCTGAGCCTGCAGGAATTGGGAGAGCTGTCCTTTCTAGGGCATCCGAGGGTGCAGGGTGCAGAGACGCCTGGGTCCTGGGCCTGGGAGGACAGTCGCAGCTGCACCTGGGAGCTCCTACCCTGCTAACTTGGAAGAGGCAGGCCTCCCGCTTGTCCCTGGCTCCTGCCTGCTTCATGGAGTAGGAGGCCCAGGTCTGCAGTTGCGGGTCTGGTGGCTGCTGCTGCACCCAGGAGGGCAATCCTGCCTGCACCCAGCTCCCCCAAGAGCACAGGGAGGCTCAGATCCATAGCTGCAGTTTGCATAGCCCCAGGAGGGTGAGGCTTCTGCCTGCTCTGTAGAGCAGGAGGGCTGGGTCTGCAGTTACAGTCTGGGCAGCTACAGTGGCATGGGGCACCCCGCTCCCAACTCAGAAGGGGCAGGGCTCCCACTGGCTCCATGGAGTGTGCAGCCCCAGCCATGCCTCCCTGATGCAGCTGGCAGGATGGCAGCAGCCACTGCCACCATTGGTACTGAGAGTGAGGTGCTGCTGAAAAGATACTAAAAAATGTGGAAGTGACTTTGGAACTGGGTAACAGGCAGAGGGTGGAACAGTTTGGAGGGCTCAGAAGAAGACAAGAAAACGTGGTAAAGTTTGGAACTCCCTAGAGACTTATTGAATGGATTTGACCAAAATGCTGATAATAATATGGACAATGAAATCCAGCCTGAGGTGGTCTCAGATGGAGATGAAGAACTTCTTGTGAACTGGAGCAAGGGTGACTCTTTTTTTTTNGACTTTGGAACTGGGTAACAGGCAGAGGGTGGAACAGTTTGGAGGGCTCAGAAGAAGACAAGAAAACGTGGTAAAGTTTGGAACTCCCTAGAGACTTATTGAATGGATTTGACCAAAATGCTGATAATAATATGGACAATGAAATCCAGCCTGAGGTGGTCTCAGATGGAGATGAAGAACTTCTTGTGAACTGGAGCAAGGGTGACTCTTTTTTTTTTTTTTTTTTTTTTTTTGAGCCGGAGTCTCGCTCTGTCGCCCAGGCTGGAGTGCAGTGGCCGGATCTCAGCTCACTGCAAGCTCCACCTCCCGGGTTCACGCCATTCTCCTGCCTCAGCCTCCCGAGTAGCTGGGACTACAGGCGCCCGCCAGGTCGCCCGGCTAGTTTTTTGTATTTTAGTAGAGACGGGGTTTCACCATGTTAGCCAGGATGGTCTCGATCTGCTGACCTCGTGATCCGCCTGTCTCGGCCTCCCAAAGTGCTGGGATTACAGGCTTGAGCCACCGCGCCCGGCCAGGTGACTCTTGTTATGTTTTAGTAAAGAGACTGGCAGCATTTTGCTCCTGCCCTAGAGATTTCTGGAACTTTGAACTTGAGAGAGATGATTTAGGGTATCTGGTGAAAGAAATTTCTAAGCCTAAAAGCATTCAAGAGGTGACTTGGGTGCTGTTAAAGGCATTCAGTTTTAAAAAGGAAACAGCACAAAAGTTTGGAAAATTCACAGCCTGACAATGCAATAGAAAAGAAAATCCCAGTTGGGCATGGTGGCTTTCAGTCTTCCAAACTTTCTCAAATCTGTCTGGTCTCACACCTGTAATCCCAACACTTTGGGAGGCTGAGGCAGGCAGATCACTTGAGATCAGGAGTTTGAGACCAGCCTGGCCAACATGATGAAACCCTGTCTCTACTAAAAATACAAAATTAGCCAGGCATAGTGTTGCGTGCCTGTAATCCCAGGTACTCGGGAGGCTGAGGCAGGAGACTCACATGAACCCAGAAGGCAGAGGTTGCAGTGAGCCAAGATTGCGCCACTGCACTCCAGCCTGGGTGACTGAGCAAAACACCATCTCAAAAAAAAAAAAAAGGAAAAAAAGAAAAAAAAATCCCATTTTCTGAGGAGAAATTCAAGCCAGCTGCAGAAATTTGCATAAGTAATGAGGAGCCGAATGTTAATCGCCATGACAATGGGGAAAATGTCTCCAGGGCATGTTAGACGTCTTCACGTCTTCACGGCAGCCTCTCCCATCACAGGCCTGGAGGCCTAGGAAGAAAATATGGTTTAGTTGGCCTAACCCAGGGTCCTTGTGCTGAGTGCACCCTAGGGATTTGGTGCCCTGCATCCCAGCTGCTCCAGCTGTGGCTGAAAGGAGCCAACATAGAGCTTGGGCTGTAGCTTCAGAGGGTGCAAGCCCCAAGCCTTGGCAGCTTCCACATGGTGTTGAGCCTGTGGGTGCACCAAAGTCAAGAATTGAGATGTGGAAACCTCCACCTAGATTTCAGAGAATGTATGGAAATGTCTGGATGCCCAGGCAGAAGTTTGCTCCAGGGGTGGGGCCCTCATAGAGAAACTCTGCTAGGGCAGTGAGGAAGGGAAATGTGGGGTCAGAGCCCCCACACAGAGTCACTACTGGGGCAGCACCTAGTGGAGCTGGGAGAAGAAGGCCACCATTCTACAGAGCCCAGAAAGGTAGGTCCATCAACACCTTGCACTGTGCACCTGGAAAAGCTGTAGACAACACCAGCCTGTGAAAGCAGCCAGGAGGGAGGCTGTACCCTGCAAAGCCACAGGGGGGTGCTGCCCAAGACGATAGGAACCCACCTTTTACATCAGTGTGACCTGGATGTAAGACACAGAGTCAAAGGAGATCATTTTGGAGCTTTAAGATTTGACTGCCTCACTGAACTTCGGACTTGCATGGGGCCTGTAGCCCCTCTGTTTTGGCCATTTTTTCCCATTTGAAACAGCTGTATTTACCCAATGCCTGCACCCCCATTGTATCTGCTTTTGATTTTACAGGCTCATAGGCAGAAGGGACTTGCCTTGTCTCGGATGAGACATTGGACTGTTGACTTTTGAGTTAATGCTGAAATGGGTTAAGACTTTAGGGGACTGTTGGGAAGGCATGAATGGTTTTGAAATGTGAGGACACGAGATTTGGGAGGTACTGGGGCAGAATGATATGGTTTGGCTGTGTCCCCACCCAAATCTCATCTTGAATTTCCATGTGTTGTGGGACGGACCCAATGGGAGGTAACTGAATCATGGAGACAGGTCTTTCCCGTGCTGTTCTCATGATAGTGAATAAGTCTCATGAGATCTGATGGTTTTTAGAAAGGGGAATTTCTTGCACAAGCACTCTTCTCTTGTCTGCTGCCATGAGAATACATGCCTTTCACCTTCCGTCATGATTGTGAGACCACTGCCACATGAAACTATGAGTCCATTAAACCTCTTTTTCTTCCCAGTCTCAGGTATGTCTTTATCAGCAGTGTGCAAACAGACTAATACAGACACTATTAAGAAAGTGAAAAGGCAGCTGGTCGCAGTGGTTCATGCCTGTAATCCCAGCACTTTGGGAGGCTGAAGTGGGCGGATCCTAACTTGAGGTTAGGAGTTCAAGACCAGCCTGGCCAACATGGTGAAACCCCGTCTCTACTAAAAATACAAACATTGGCCGAGCATGCTGGTAAGCACCTGTAATCCCACCTACTCAGGAGGCTGAGGCACGAGACTCACTTGAACCCAGGAGGCAGAGGTTGCAGAGATCATGCCACTGCACTCCAGCCTGGGTGACAGAGTGAGACTGTCTTAAAAAAAAAAAGAAAAAGAAAAAAAGAAAGTGAAAAGGCAAGCCACAGACTGGGAGATAATGTTCAACATACATATATTTGATAAAGGATTCATATTAGGATATATAAGAAATTCCTGTAAATTAATAAGAAAAACTTTTTTTGTGAGACAGGGTCTTGCCAAGTCGCCCAGACTGGGAAAAACAGTTTCTTAATGAATAATACTTTAAACAGCACTTAGAAAAGAACATATCTATACAATTAGTAAGCATGTAAAACAGATGTTCAACATCATAACCATCAGGGAACTACAAATTAAAACCATAAAAAGAGATCACTATACAACCACCAGAATGGCTGAAATTTAAGAGACTAACAATACCACCTACCAACAAAGATGTAGAACTGGAACTCTCCCATACACTGCTGGTGGGAGTATAAAATAGTACAAAGCATCTTGGAAAACTGTTTGGCAGTTCCTAATAAACTTAAGTACACACATAGCCTATAGCCCAGCAATTCCATTCTTAGGTTCATACCCAAGACTAAAAAAGGGTTGTACAAGAGTGGTCATAGCAGACTTATTTATACTAGCCCCAAACCGTAAACAACCCAAATGTCCATCAACTGGAGAATGGATCAACAAATTGTGGTATAGTCATACAATGCAATACTACTCAGCAATGAAAGAATGTACTACCGATACATAAAATGACAGGGATGAGTCTCAAAATTGTTATTTATTTATTTATTTATTTATTTATTTATTTATTTATTTGAGACGGAGTCTTACTCTGTCTCCCAGGCTAGAGTGCAGTGGCGTGATCTTGGCTCACTGCAACCTCTGCCTCCTGGGTTCAAGCAATTCTCCTTTCTCAGCCTCCCAAGTAGCTGGGATTACAGGCATGCCCCACCGCGCCTGGCTAATTTTTTTGTATTTTTAGTAGAGACTGGGTTTCACCATATTGGCCAGGCTGGTCTCAAACTCCTGACCTTGTGATCCGCCCGCCTCAGCCTCCCAAAGTGCTGGGATTACAGGCGTGAGCCACCGCACCCAGCTTTCAAAAGTATTGATTTAATTTTGTTGATTGATTATTGATTTTGTGTCTGGCAAAATAAACCAGACACAAAATACACTACAGATAAGTGAATTTCATATATATAAAATTTAAGAGCAGGCAAAAGTAATTTATGGTGATAGAAACCAGTATAGTGATTCCAGGGAGGTAGGTGGTAATGGCTTGAAAAGAGTACCAGAGAACTTTCTGGGGTGATGGAAATGCTTTATATCTTGATCTAGGTGATGATCAAACAGGTGTATACATTTGTTAAAAAAAAAAAAAAGTATTGGTTTCTCCAGTTAAAATTTGTGCATTTTCCATTATATAAATAATAATTCATTTACATATCATTTAAAGGGATAAAGCTGGGGGCAGTGGCTCATTCCTGTAATCCAGCACTCTGGGAAGCCAAGGCAGGAGGATCACTTAAGGCCAGGGGTGCAAGACCAGCTTGGGCAACATAGCAAGATTCCTGTCTCTATTTTAAAAAATGAGATAGATTTTATACATTCTGTTATTGAACAATCTTCAACATATGCAACATATGGTGCTAATAAAACAAGGTGCAGAACAGTGTTTTGATTTTTTCTTTTTTAAGAAAAAGAATATGTGCTGGGCTCAGTTGCTCACATCTGTAATCTTGTCACTTTGGAAGGCCAAGGCAGGAGGATCACTTGAGCCCAAGAGTTGGAGACTAGCCTGGGCAACATAGCAAGACTCTATCTCTACACAAGAAAAAAGAAAAGGAATATTCATATTCATATACATGTATATTTGTTGGGTTTTTCTTTTCTTTTCTTTTTTTTTAGACAGAGTTCTGCTCTTGCCGCCCAGGCTGGAGTGCAATGGCGCAATCTTGGCTCACGGCAACCTCCGCCTCCCAGGTTCAAGCGATTCTCCTGCCTCAGCCTCCCGAGTAGCTGGTATTACAGGCACGCACCAATACACCTGGTTAATTTTGTATTTTTACTAGGGACAGGGTTTCTCCATGTTGGTCAGGCTGGTCTGGAACTCCAGACCTCAGGTGATCCACCCACCTTGGCCTCCCAAAGTGCTGGGATTACAGGCATGAGCCACCACGCCCAGCCTTCCTTCAGGTCCTTCCTAACCTGTGGCCTCACTGTTCTCCCACTCTGCCTGATTCAGCCCTCAGTCTCAGTGCCAGGGCTGAAGCCACACTGACTCCACCTCTAGCAGAACCTAGGACTCTCCCATGCTTCAGGAGCCACTTGGGGAGGCTGGGTCTGTTCTCAAAGATGCCATGGGTTGCCATCTTTACAATGTCATGAACTGTGGCTTTATGTTAATAGAAACTAGTTATTCTGGGGAAGGAAGATTACATCCTGTCTCCCTTTTCTCTCTTTTCATTAAAAAATTAGTAAATGTGGCCGGGCGCAGTGGCTCAGGCCTATAATCTCAGCACTTTGGGAGGCAGAGGTGGGTGGATTACTTGAGGCCAGGAGTTTGAGGAGACCAACCTGGCCAACATGGCGAAACTCCGTCTCTACTAAAAACACAAAAATCAAAGATGCCATGGGTTGCCATCTTTACAATGTCATGAACTGTGGCTTTATGTTAATAGAAACTAGTTATTTCATCATCAAGGTGGTGATGCACATCTGTAGTTCCAGCTACTCGGGAGGCTGAGGCAGGAGAATCACTTGAACCTAGGAGGCAGAGGTTGTAGTGAGCCGAGATCATGCCACTACACTCCAGCCTGGGCAACAGAGCCAGACTCCATCTCAAAAAAAAAGAAAGAAAGCAAGGAAGGGAAGGGGAAAGGAAAGGGAAAGGGGAAGGGGAAGGGGAAGAAAAGAAAATAGAAAGGAGAGCTAGGGAATGGAAGTAGGGAGAAGTGGAAGTAGGAAGGTGGAGTCACCTTTACTCTCACATCGGACAGAAGGAACTATCTCCTATGCATTGTCAAAGAATATCATCATGACCCTTTAGGGTGTCTACAGTAGCTTTTGAGATTTTAATTTCAATGCACTCTCACTGGTGCTCACAGAACCCTCGTAAGGAAGAAATAAACAGCAAAGCTGAGTCCAAAGATGGTACTTGAAGTCATTCAACTTCAGCCTTAATAGCTCACCCTGAAGCCATAGGAGCTTAAGGGGAGATTGGTTTGTTTCTCAAAATGGAAAATCTTTACTGTTTCTTCTGATAATATACAAGAGTTATTTTTTTTCAAGCAATATGGAAAAACAGAAAAGTCCTTATAAATTTACTCCCCAGAGATAAATTATCAACACGGCATTTCAGATTTAGGCTACCATGGTCTTGACTGCATGCAACAGAAAATGACTGGGTACATTAAACAAGAAAAGAGATTTATTGGAGGGATGTGAGATAGCTCAGAGCACCAGAGGGAGGCTAGAAAAGCAAACTCAGGAAGATGGGCAAAGCCCAAGGGGAACTGGGCAGCCAGGACCTCAGGCAAGGTAAGGATCCTGGGCCGTGTGGTTAGGATGCCAGTTCTGCTGCCAATGGGCATGGCCTGGCTGCCCCCACTGCCCCTGGGACACTGGGTGTCACAGCCACCACTAGCAGCAGAACGAGTTCTAAAATGCCCTTGCTTGTGGGCATCAGTCTCTGGATTTTAAGTCTAATTGGCCAAGCTACGTCTCATTCTGACTGCTGGAGAGTGAGTATATCTACCTCGGGGCACAGCTGCTGTCACCCAGATCCACACAGTGTTGGCGCCCTCAAGAAAGGAAGTCAGATGTCACAAGTCAAATAAATGGTAAATGTTCATTACACACATGTATAACTTTTCTGTTTGTTTATAAGTCATGGGATATTATACATATTACTATATTTTGTTAGTGTATATTATATATGAATTAGATATTAGTATATATTAATGATGTATTTTATTTTTATATAATTGTTATATAAAATTAATAATATATACATTATTATGCACACTAATTGGTACAACACTATTATACATACAAATTGGTAAGTAGATTTTACCTAGTATTATTATATTGTTATACAAATTGGTATGTATACATACTAATTGGTAAGTCGATTTTATCATTATTATACATAATAATTGGCAAGTAGTTTTGTTTGGGCCTGTATATCTTTTTATATCATTACAATAAGTTATTCCCTAAATTCTTGCACAATATTTATTGTGTAGATATTATTAACCAATTTTCACTTGGACGTTTATTTTCTGTTTTTTACTAGTATTAAACAACACAGCTGAGAACATCCTGGAACATATGTCTTGGCACTTGCCTTGGTGTTTGAGTAGGTTAGTCTCAAAGGTGAAACTGCTGAGTCAAACGGCGTGTAAAAATTAGATGTAGCCAGATCGACCTGAAGAAACATCCGTTTACATAGACGCTCACTAAAATATGGGAGTCCAGAGGGGAGTGTCTTTTTCACCGATCTGATTTAATCCTAAAGTTAAGGATAATCGCCCAGCAAGGAAGGGTATCTGGGTGTTATCCCAGCAGTCCCACCTGGTGGTTTTTAATTAGGCACACAAGCAAGCAGAGGCGAAACTTTGGAACGCTTTTCCTTGAGAGCTCTAGCCACGTGAAACAGTAGGACTCGCACCGACGCAGTCAGACAGCGGGCGCAATTTCAAAGTCTCCGTTCGCGCGTCCCTGAGGCGCCTGGGGTTTATGGGGTTTGAACCGTTAGTCCCCCACGTGCCAGTCCGCTTCCCTTCCCGCTTGGCCAAAACACCTCTTCTAAGGTACCCCTAACGTAAATAAACAAACAACCCAGGCTCCGTGCGCCGTGCCTCCTGCCCTGGAACTGGGGTTGGAGCAGGCTTTCCCTGGACCCAGTCCGGCCCCACATAGCCAATCCTGCCAGCCTGCTGCCTTTCCGACCTCCCAGCCCCCGGAGGAGCGCAGGAAGACAGGATAACCCCAGGACCAGAAACGCCTGGAACGCGAAGGACGCCGAAGCCCTCGCCGCGCAGCCCGTGGGGCCTCGGCCCAGGGCCCAGTCTGGCAAACGCGGACACGGCTGCCTCTCTGGGAAGACCGCCCAGAGCTCTCCTGGCTTGAGGAGACTCGCGGCCGCCTAAAGCAGCCAGCAGGTCCCATGGTGTAATGGTTAGCACTCTGGACTTTGAATCCAGCGATCCGAGTTCAAATCTCGGTGGGACCTCATCATCCCTTTTTGGTCCCACAATTCCTGTTTTGGGGACGGCTTCCGACAGCGGCCACCTCAGGTTGTGTGGGTAGCCCCAGTGACCTGCCAGACAGCGGCTTAGGGTCCCTCCTCTTCGCTCAAGATTTTTTCATTTCAGGGCCGTCCTGACGGTGTCAGTGCGCACGCGCGAGAGTCGGGCAGAAAAATGTGTTGATGGGAGAGCAAACGCGACTTTACCCTGGAGGGAAACTTCCGAAAGAACTCGAAGGATCTGGAGGATGCTGCTTCGGGTGGGGCATAGATGCTGCTTCCGCCGGTCTAGGAGGTCCCAGGTGGCCGAGGGTGCCGGCATGTTTCTTATTGGCTACTGAGCAAGCGCGATACGTTACTGCTGCCTGAGCCGCCAACGAAGTGGCTCGACAGAACCAAGGGGCGGGGAAATGGCGCCTGCGGGACTCCAATTGGTCACGAACAATAACGAGGCTGCGGTCCCCAGAGGGGACTGGGGTTTTCTTGGGGTCTGGCATGCACCCTAGTGTGTTTGTGTTGGTTGTCCGGTGCTCAGTGACGTCGTCTGTGTCTGTCCGTCATAAAACAGTCCCTTAGGCTGTATGCGGTGGCTCACGCCTGTAATCCCAGCACTTTGGGAGGCCGGAGTTCGAGACCAGCCTGACCAAGATGGTGAACCCTCGTCTCAACTAAAAATACAAAAATTAGCCGGGCGTGGTGACGCGCGCCTGTAATCTCAGCTACTGGGGAGGTTGAGGCAGGAGAATGGCTTGAACCCGGGAAGTGGAGGTTGCAGTGAGCCGAGATCGCGCCAGTGAATTCCAGCCTGGGAGACAGAGCGAGACTTCATCTCAGAAAAAAAGAAAAAAAAAACAAAAACGAAAGAAAGAAAACAGTCCCTTAGATGCTGCAGCTGGTGAAAGAGGAAAGGAGGGAGAGACAGAGAGAAAGAGAAGGTGGGGCGGGGGGAGAGAGAGACAGAGAAAAAGAAAGAAAAGAAAAAAAAAGAAAAAAGAAAAGAAAAACAGCCCCTTGACTAAGGGACCGGTTCTTCAGCCCGCCAGGGCGTCTTAAGTGAGTCCTCAGCCGGACTGAGCGTGTCTCTCTGGGCGAATCTGTCCAGGATCCGTGTTTAGGGTGCTGAGCAGGCACACGTACTTTGCGAGGAAGGGCATAACTTTAGGATTGTATGAGAGAGACGTGCGTGAAGCAGCCAGCTTCTTTGGATCAGCATCTGAGTTTTGAGAGGTGCCTGCCCCTCTAGGATAAGTGACAAGGGAGCCCGCTGACACATTTATGATCTCCCTACATGGTGATTGGCACTGTGGTTATACGTTCCCGCCCCTTGGGAGGATGCCACAGAAACAGAGAGGATCCTCGCGCTGCTCTCCCACTTCTCCCCTGAGCACCCGTCCTCCCCACCCCACCCCACACGCTCCCTAAACGGTTGAATGGATCTGTGTGTATGAGCAATCCCAGCCTCAAAAATACCTAGCCATGAGAGATGGGAGGATTTGCTCCACCAGACCGTAAAGCTTATAATCAACTGCAAGCTATAGAAATTGAGGTAGTTGGGTACTGGTGCAAGGATGGGAAAACAAGCCAACGGAACAGAATAGGGAACCCAGGTTCAGCCTCATAGGTATCTGGACAATTGATTTATGACAAAGGTGGCACAACAGAGGAGTGGGGAAAAGAACTTACTTTTCCTTTCATTCTTTCTCTCTTTCTTCTCTTCCTCTTCCTCCCCCTCCTCCTACTCCCCATTCCCCCTCTCCTCCTCCTCCTTCTCTTTTTTTCTTCTTTTTGACAGGGTCTTGCTCTGTCGTCCAGGCTGGAGTGCAGTGGCACGATCACAACTTACTGCAACCTCGAACTCCTGGACTCCAATGATCCTCCCCCCTCAGCCTCCTAAGTAGCTGGAACGACAGGCACGTGCCACCATGCCCAGTTAGGACCTACTTTTTGATAAATTGTTCTGGGACAATTGAGTGTCCATATGGAAAAATATAAAATCGAATTCCTCCCTAACTTATATTAAACAGAGCAATAAGGCCAGGTGCAGTGGCTCATGCCTGTAATCCCAGCACTTGGGGAGGCCGAGGCGGGTGGGTCACGAGGTCAGGAGCTCAAGACCAGCCTGGCCAACATAGTGAAACCCCCATCTCTACTAAAATACAAAATTAGCAGGGCATGGTGGCGCGTGCCTGTAATCCCAGCTACTTGGGAGGCTGAGGCAGGAGAATCACTTGAACCCAGGAGGTGGAGGTTGCAGGGAGCCGAGACTGTGCCACTGCACTCCAGCCTGGCAACAGAGTGAGACTCCGTCTCAAAAAAAATAAAAATAAAATAAAAAATAAACAGAGCAATAAATTCCATGTGAATTGTAGACTTTAGTGTGAAGAAAAAACAGTAAAGCTTCTGGAAGACAACATAGGAGACTATCTTCTCGACCTCAAGGTAAGGAACGTCTTCCCAAAAAAGACACAAAAGGTTCTAAAATGTTGATATACTTCACCATATCTATGTGACACTGTATGTTCTCCTTGTCAAAAGACCCTAATAAAGTGACAAGGTCAGCCACAGAATAGGAAAAGATATTTGGGTTTTTTTGTTTGTTTTGTTTTTTGAGATAGAATCTCACTTTGCCCCCAGGCTTGAGTGCAGTGGTGTGATCTCGGCTCACTGCAGCCTCAACCTCCCAGGTTCAAGCGATTCTCCTGCCTCAGCCTCCCGAGTAGCTGGGATTACAGGCCTCCAGCTAATTTTTGTACTTTTAATAGAGACGGGGCTTTGGCATGTTGGCCAGGCTGGTCTCGAACTCCTGACCTCAGGTGATCCACCCGCCTCGGCCTCCCAAAGTGTTGGGATTACAGTTGTGAGCCACTGCGCCCGGCCTAATTTTTGTATCTTTAGTAGAGACAGGGTTACACCATGTTGCCCAGACTGGTATCGAACTCCTGAGCTCAAGCGATCTGCCCACCTCGGCCTCCCAAAGTGCTGGGATTACAGGCGTGAGCTACCTCGCCCAGCCAGGAAAAGACATTTTTAATGCATAATTGACAAATAAATATAGATTACAATAGAAAAATCCAGCCAGGAGTGGTGGCTCACACCTGTAATCCCAACACTTTGGGAGGCTGAGGCAGGCATTACTTGAGCCCAGGAGTTGGAGACCAGCCTGAGCAATATGACAAAAACATATCTCTACTAAAAATACACAAATTGGCTGAGTGTGGTGGTGCACACCTGTGGTCCCAGCTACTCAGGAGGCTGAGGCAGGAGGATGGCTTGAGCCCTTGGGGTCAAAGCTTCAGTGAGCCGTGATTGCGCCACTGCACTCCAACCGTGGTGACAGAGCAAGATCCTGTGTCAAAAATAAAATAAAGTAGGGGAAATACACAGTTTGGGTTTAAAAAAGAAGAAGAAGAAGAAGAAAAATCCTAAAAATCAATAAGAAAATACAATCTAATAGAAAAATAAAAGGCTTGAACGGGCACTTCACTGAGAAAGGAAACTGAAAATAACTGATATACATATGAAAAGATGCAAGAGATCATTAGTCATCATGCAAATGCAAATTAAAAACTCAATCAGATACCACTACACACTCACCAGAATGCCAATGCTGATGTTAAGAATATGGAATAATATGAACCTTCGTAGGAGTGTAAATTGGTGGAAGACAGTTTGACATTACTAAACTTGGAGATGCTAGACCCTATGCTTTAGCAATTTCACTCTTGCCCATATATTCACAGAAATGTGTGCATATGTGCACCTAGAGACATATATAAGAATGTTAGGCTGGGCAAGGTGGTACATGCCTGCAATTCTAGCACTTTGGGAGGCCGAGGCAGGAGGATCACTTGAGGCCAGGAGTTTGAGACCAGCTTGGGCAACATAGTGAGACCCCATCTCTGTTTTAAATAAAAGAAAAGTTTGCCCACCAAGGGGAAGTCAAGATAAAGATTCTCTACTTTGGGCCAGTCAAACCACATCTGGAGGCTTGAGATCAATTCTAGGTATCACACAAAGACATTGGTAAATTTCATCCTGCCACTAACTGGCTGTGTAATTTGGGTAAGCAATTTAAGTGTCCTGAGCCTCATATGCAAAAGGATAATAATAGTACCTTTTGCATAGAGTGTTGTGAGAATTAGTAAAATAGAAATGAAAAGTCCTTATATCTATATCTGATCCATAATATAGTCAAGAATGGTAACTGCTAGAGAAACAACTAGAATAGTGAAGTCTATGGAAGCTCAGATACTTGAGAAACACAAATACTTATACCAGGAGGAAAACGAAACTTAGAGGTCACAAGATAGCTTTCTTAGTTTATTTGCCTATTTGTTCCTAGTCTGGATCACAACAGAGGTGGAGAATTAGAACTCATGGGTGGAAGCTAGAAGGGCAAAGAGGATGAACGTTCTAACAACTTGAGCTGTCCATTGGCAGAACGCTGTAATCACCCAGGGGGTTCTTCCTGCCCACTGCACAGACCAAACCAATTCACCAAGACCTCAGCATTGCATTAAAGAAAGAGTTCAACTGACATGAGGTCTGCCACGTGGGAGATGGAGTTATTTTATTTTATTTTTTTAGACAGAGTCTCATTCTGTCATCTAGGCTGGAGTGCAGTGGTGTGATCTTGGCTCACTGCAATCTCTGCCTCCTGGGTTCAAGCGATTCTCCTGCCTCAGCCTCCCAAGTAGCTGGGACTACAGGCATGCACCACCACACCCGGCTAATTTTTGTATTTTTAGTAGAGATGGAGTTTTGCCATGTTGGCTAGGCTGGTCTTGAACTCCTGACCTCAGGTAATCCGTCCGCCTCGACCTTCCAAAGTGCTGGGATTACAGGCATGAGCCACTGTGCCCAGCTTGGAGATGGAGTTATTACTCAAATCAGTCTCCCTGAAGGCTCACAAATTGGGGTTTTTACGAACAATTTGATGAGCAGGGGGCTAGGAATGGGCACTGCTGACTGGTTAGGGATTAAATCACAGGGGTGTGGAAAATGGTCCTTCTGTGCTGCATCTGCCTCTTGGTGGGGCCACAGGCCCAGTTGAGTCATGAATCACTGATCTAGGTGGGGTCTGTCAGTTGCCAGAATGCATCTCAAAAGACCAAGCCTAGGTTTTACAGTAGTGATGTTATCTACAGGGCAGGCAAATCACAAATCTTGTGACCTCTGGCCACATGACCTCTGAGCAGTAAAGGATTATAGAAACTACGCCTACATTTTTGGTCCCTGAGCAAGGAGGAGGTTAGTTTTAGGGAGGGACCATTATCGTCCTTGCTTTCAAGTTAAACTATAAACCAAATTCCTCCCATGTTTAGTTTGGCCTTTGTGCAGGAATGAGCCGAAGACAGCTGTCTGTGAGGCTAGGAGCAAGATGGAGTTGGCCATGTCAGATTTCTTTTACTGTCAGAATCTTTGCAAAGGTGGTTTCAACAGGCTTGAGAAATACTGAGCTGCTGGTGCCTGAAGTCTTCCAGAGAGGCTCAAAGCTGTGTGTCAGTTGTGAGTGTAGGAAGATTTCTGCACTCAGATGGAGATTGGGCTCCACAAAAGGTACCCTGCCTTCCTCTCTGAGGCTTGGTTCGTCTGTGAATCCTCATTCCCAATTTAGGACTTTACTCACCATGAGCTTTTTCATTATTTCTCCATGACTTTCACCATTTTTTGTTTGTTTGTACTAAGACTCTCAGTAAGATATCTGTTTTTCATCAGAAACCAGTATACACATACACACATGCACAAAACTGAAATAGAAATAAAGGTTTAAGAAATAATATGTACTCCACTCCCACTGCTTCACTTGACTAACCTTGTAAAAGCAAACAAACAAAAAATAGTAAATTAAACAAAAATAATATTTGACTTGGTGTGATGGCTCACACCACTTTGTGGGAGCTGAGGTGGGAGGATCACTTGAGCCCAGGAATTTGAGACCAGCCTGGGCAATGTAGTGAGACCTCACCTTTACAAAAAATTTAAAAATTAGCCAGTTTGGTGGCATGTGCTCCTCTAGTCACGGTGACTGAGGAGGCTGAAGGAAGAGGATCACTTGAGCCCCATAGGTTGAAGCTGCAGTTAGCTGTCATCAGGCCACTGCACTCCAACCCGGGTGACACAGCAAGACCCTGTCTCAAACAAATAAAAAGAAATAATATTTACCCTTACACACGTAAAAGTACCCTCTATTTTTTCTTTTCTTTCCTTTTTTTTTTTCTTTTGAGACAAGGTCTCACTCTGTTGCCCAGGCTGGAGTTCAGTGTCGCGATCAAATGATCCTCCTACCTCAGCCTCTCCAGGAGCTGGGGCTACAGGTGTGAGTCACCATACCTGGCTAATTTTTGTATTTTTAGTAGAGACAGGGTTTCACCATGTTGGCCAGGCTGGTCTCGAACTCCTGACCTCAGGTGATCCGTCTGTCTCGGTCTCCCAAAGTGCTGGGATTACAGGCATGAGCCACCACACCCAGCCTCTGATATTTTCTATGTAGTTTATATTTTTTAAACTGGTCACAATCGACTAACTTGATTCTAGAACCCATAGTTGGTAAAACAGTTAGACACTCACTACCATCCCAGCTGGCCTTCTCCTAGCTCCAGCTTCTCTGAGACCTCCTTTACATTTCCATCTCTTTCTATGTCTAGTAGCGTAGGAAGAACCTCTCTTTCTCCTCACAGCAGTCTGAAAGCCTCTTCCAATGGTTTTATTCTGGTGAAGGGGCCCAGGGCATAGCACACTGTAGCCCCAAATTTCTGGGTTCAGGTGATCCTCCTGCCTCAGCCTTCTGAGCAGCTAGGACTACAGGTGCAGACCACTGTGTCCTGTGTAAGCCTATAAGTTATAAAATACATAGTCTTTTTTTTTGAGACAGGATCTCACTCCAGTGCCCAGGCTGGAGTGTAGTGATGTGATCACAGCTCACTGCAGCCTTGACCACCTGGGTTCAAGCGACCCTCCCACCTCAGCCTCCCAAGTAGCTGGGACCACAGGCATGTGCCACCACATCTAGCTAATTTTTGTATTTTTTGTAGAGATGGGATTTTGCCATGTTGCCCAGGCTGGTCTTGAGCTCCTGGGCTTAAGCGATCTGCCAGTCCTGGCCTCCGAAAGTGCTGGGATTGCAGGTGTGAGCCACTGCGCCTGGCCCACACATAGTCATGCTCTTGGTGCTAGAAATACAAAATTTAAAAAAGGCTTAGCTGGCTAAGCAGTGGCTCACGCCTGTTATCCCAGCTCTTTGGGAGGCCAAGGTCAATGGATCACTTGAGGTCAGGAGTTTGAGAACAGCCTGGCCAACATGGTGAAACCCCATCACTATTAAAAATACAAAAATTAGCTGGGTGTGGTGGTGCATGCCTATAATCCCAGCTACTCAGGAGGCTGAGGCAGGAGAATTGCTTGAACCTGGGAGGCGGACGTTGCAGTGAGCTGAGGTCGTGCCACGGCACTCCAGCCTGGGCGACAGAGTGAGACTATCTCAACAAACAAACAAACAAACAAAAAGACTTGCTCCATGCCCTCAAGGAGTTTGAAATCTTGACCAACAAATCAAAGACTAAAGTACAGTGTAAAATGAAAAGCAAGGCTCAGGAGTATATGTGGATGAAATGTAAGTGAAATACAGGTGTAGGTAAGGTATAAAAAGAAATCCAGATGAAAGCTCGGAATAGCATGGGAGTGCTACCATTTGTGTAAAAAGGGGAGAACATTTATATGGCTTGTGTGTGCATAAAATATCTCTGCAAGGCTGCACGAGAAACTGGAACATTGATTTCTCCAGGAATGAAACCAGAGAGAGAAAAGGAGGGAGAGACTGTTCACTGTACCCTTTTACACCTCTTGAATTTTGAACTCCCTAATTTTTCATTACTTCTTCATTCAGTCACAAAGTCTCTAGGGACTCAAGAAGCCAGAGAAAGCTTAAAGTGATGTTTAAACCTAGTTGTGACTTACTATCCAGATTAGCTAGATGAAGAAGCGGCAGCAGGCTGGGGGGATGTTTCAAGCCCTGCATAAACTGGTCAAGGAATAAAAGAAGCTCCATATTGATGCGTGGAGCCTAGGGGGCCAGGGTAGGGGTTGGGGGTGAGTAGGAGGCAGAGCTGAGGCCCCAGAGGTATAAGGGCCCCTCATGTGGAAGGGCCTTGGTGGCTTTGGTGCCCAGGAGTCTAGATTTGGTCTCACGGGAGGTGGAGAGTGAAGAAGGGCCTTAAGCAAGGGAGCTGCAGAGAACCCACTAGCAGCCGGGGGCAGAGTGGGCTGCAGCCAGGCTAGGAAGGTGGGGAGTTTCGCAGGAGACTGTGGAATCATCAGGGTAAAAGGTGACCAAGCTTTAACTGAGGACCAGGCAGAGGCAGTAAAGCGATAAACAGATGAACATGTGAGAGCTTTAGAGGGTGGCTCCATCAGGAATTAGCTTGCTTAGGAATTAGTGTGATTAGATGGGCTGCTGGTGCGGAGGAGCAGGGGAGCGGCAAGGCCGTTCGTACATGGTTCTTCTTCCTTCTCTCTCCTCTCCCGGCTTCCCTGGTCCCTGTTTCCTCAGTTCTGATGCTGCAGGCGATGAGTCCCCCACCTCTCCCATTTCCGTGGTCTGGTAGAGAATAAGAAAATCAGAGGGGCTAAGGGGACGATGAGTAACTGCTCCAAAGTCACCTCCCTGCCCCTCTCCTACCCCAGCTTCTGTCAGAAATGAGGGAGGAGGGAGAGGAGGGCAGGGAGCAAGATATTTTTGGTGCTTAATTCAAACCCTGCCTGCAACTCTGCCCCTGCATGAATATCCTACCTCTTCCACAGACCAGGGCCTCTGTCTCCCTACACAGGACCAGCCATAGAATGTGTGGAGCCCAGTGTAAAATGAAAATGTGTAGGTCTTGTTAAAAAATTATTAAGAATTTCAAGATGAGGACAGCAGAGTGTTAAATCTAGCATGCGCCCTTCTAAGCAGGAGACCCTGTGTGACAGTAGAGGTCGAATGCCTATAAAGCTGGTTCTGTCCCCAGGCCTCAAGGTCAAGTAGGGAATTGTGTGTGGGCGGGGTGGGGGGGGTGG
>NW_016815820.1:2143973-2161473 GCF_001698545.2 Rhinopithecus bieti | reverse complement strand
GGGGTGTGGTGTTGGGAGGCAAGAGGCTGTAACTTACTTTTCCAGAGGTACTAAGGTCATGGTGGGGTAATCCCTGTCCCCACCTCACTCCTTGCTGGCTTCATGGGTAAGATCCGGAAGGCCCAAGGGTGGGTGGGGCGGGGCTGTCTAACCTACTAGGAAGGATTTCTAGCTGCTGCCAGCTCCAGGAGCTGAGGCCACATTAGCCAGTCCGCTGTTCCCCCTCCCCGCCTTGTAAGGCCGAGGAATCCCATCCTGGGAGTCTCTGGTGCAGTGTGGAAGGAGGGTGATATAGAATTGGAAACTTGAGAATGATTCAGTTCCATGTTACTTAACCAGGAAATCAAGGCGTTCAAGAGCATTCCCTTTCGCTTACTCCCTTTTCCTGGCTTGGCATCTTTTTACTGCTCAGGACCATTGGAATCTCAATTATGTGGTTTCTGCCAACAGCCTCACACGTCTGACCCTCTGTGCTTGGTCTTCTTCACACTCCTCTTTACCCACCCCAGCCTGAGTTTCTGGAGTTCCTCCAAACTCTATTCTTGACCCTCCTTCTCTCAATCCACACAGTCCTCTTGGTCAATCCCGCCCACTTTTGTTGTATCAGCTACTACCTCTCAGTGATCCTCAACAGGTGTGCAAAGGGAGGAGGAGAAGCCTATGGAGTCACGTGGGATCACCTGGTGGGGAGGGCTTTCCAACTGGTGACACCACCATTCACATCCACAGAGGAAACCAGAAGTCATCCTTGATAATTTCTTCTCCATCCTTCCAACATTCAATCAATCTCTAGGTCCTGAAAATTCTACTTCTTCACTACCTCTCCAGTTCATCTCCTCTCCATTCTTACCCTTCCTCCCCAATTCAGTTCCTAATCACTTTGGGTGGCTGGATCATAGTGATTCTCCTTTCTCTGGAAACTGACGTTCTGAGGGTGGCCCTGAAAGTCAGCAGAGAAAGGAATTTCTTCCTCTCTGATTCTTGGGAAGCAATTAAGGTCTGATTCAGATGATCAAGATCTTGGAGTATAAGTGAATTGAAGACAAGGAGATCTGGGGAGAGCTTTGTGGCTGGACCTCTTTGGGTGAACCTGGAAACTGAAAAGCCATGTCACAAACAGGTTTACCAGAAGGCTCCCTGCAAAAGAGACTTTTCACAAGCCATAGACAGGGACCAAGGGGCTGTCTAGAGCTCATGAAACAAAGCAGACAGAGAAGCAGGAATAGAGGCTATGCCTGGGTGGAACAGCATGGACTTCTCTTCATCAAGGCCAGTGTAGCTCCACTACTGCCCAATGAGCTGGCAACGGTGAAACCCTGAGCCCCTCATACAGTACCAGACCTCAAGGCAACCATCCAGTTCTCTGGTGGCAGGTCAATGGAAGGGACACAGAATTGTCCTCACTGGAATAGGCACTTATTCAGGAATTGAGTTTGCATTCTCTGCCAACACCACCATCTATGGACTCGTGGGATGTCTTCTAGGCAGCTATGGTGTCCTAGACCAGGCTAGCTCGAACCAAGAAGCTCTTCCCAGCAAAAGAAGTAAGGCATTAAATGCAATGTGGGTCCTGTAACAGAAAAATGGCATTAATGAAAAAGCTAGGAAAATACAAATAAAGTCTGGAGTTCAGTTAACAGTGTTACACAAATGCTAATTTTTAATTTTAAAAGTACCATGGTTATGAAGATGTTAACATTAGGGGAACCTGGGTTAAGGGAACTCTCAGTACTAACTTGGCAACTCCTCTGTAAATCTAAAATTCTTCAAAATAAAACTACCAAAGAAACAAAAAGAAATAAGGTTGGGGCTAATGTCAACAGGATTTGCTGATCTCACCATGTGTCTGTTATCTAGAAGCAAGTGGCTTTACAGAGTGATAGGCTGTTCTAGTAAAGACCCAGGGTGGTGCCAGGTAGGTGGACACCACTTTGCAAAGACTAAGTGATGTCAGAAAGGTTGCTGGCTGTGCTGTGAATGAAACCAGAAACAACTTACAATGTTTTCCCTTCGTGACTAAAAAATTCAAGGATCTCTAGGCTAGAGGAGGGAAAGGATGGCTCAGATGGCATCAATGACCCACTCTCAGAATGATCATTCTTGTTCTCCTAATCAACAGTGTGAAGGTCTGGGCATGCGAGAAAGGAATGCTACGCACTGGGCGCAGTGGTGCACACCTGTAATCCCAGCACTTTGGGAAGCCACGGCAGTCAGATCACCTGAAGTCGGGAGTTCGAGACCAGCCTGACCAACATGGAGAAACCCCACCTCTACTAAAAATACAAAATTAGCCGGGCATGGTGGTGCATGCCTGTTATCCCAACTACTTGGGAAAACTGAGGCAGGAGAATCACTTGAACCCAGGAGGTGGAGGTTGCAGTGAGCCAAGATCAGGCCATTGTACACCAGCCTGGGCAACAAGAGCAAAACTCTGTCTCAGAAAAAAAGAAGAAAAAAAGAAAAAGAAAGAAAGAAGGAAAGAAGGAAGCAAGGAAGGAAGGAAAGAAAAAGAGAGAGAAAGAGAAAGAAAGAGAATGAAAGAAAGAAAGAGAAAGAGAGAGAAGGAGGGAGGGAGGGAAGGAAGGAAGCCACAGGGCACAATGTCATAATCCCTTTATAAGCTGAGATTTCTACCCTGCCATTTGAGGCTCCCTATGGCATTAGGAAGAGACAGAAAAGGGGGTCAGAGTGTCAGGCTGATGATTGACCCTAAGATTCAGGGAGTCCTATGATTGTTACCACACCCTGTGGTGGCCAGGAAAGGTACAGGAGGAACCAGAGAACACCTGGGGCACATTGTGCCCTGTGGAATGGTGGGCTGAAGAAACTGCTACTCTAATCAGAGTCCCACCAAGGGTTCAAGAGCCTCAGGAACAGAGATTAGAGTTGTCGCTCTGGATCCAGAACCCCAACCAGTGAGAGCCTGCCTGAAGACAGGAGAATAAGGACTGGGCAGGTGGAAGAAGGAAGCTGTAGCCACATGGCCAATGGCCGCATGACTGGCGCTCCTATCTTTTTTCCCTTCCTTACTGTTGGAGTCCTATGGAATATTTACCTTT
The DNA here is from genome assembly GCF_001698545.2 of Rhinopithecus bieti. Taxonomy (NCBI): domain Eukaryota; kingdom Metazoa; phylum Chordata; class Mammalia; order Primates; family Cercopithecidae; genus Rhinopithecus; species Rhinopithecus bieti. The sequence goes on along the minus strand of NW_016815820.1, from coordinate 2,158,414 downwards.
CCCTGTTTTTTTGAAGGAAGAATTACTGTCTTTAATGTTTTCTCTTTCTCATTCCTCATCTTTTCCTTCTCGAGCAGACTATATGGAGAGTGGTTGAATTGACACCAGCTTGCAGAATGGTGAGATGGAGTCAGGATGGAATTGGGAATTGGAGATCCTGGATTTTGACCACAGAGGCCCTGTGACCTCACCCTTGGCATTTGGGCTGTGACCAGCTGGGGAAGGGAGGCTGCAGCTGTAGTATGTAGGATGACTATTAGATTAGGTTTATTTTCAGAGACTTGCTTTCATTTCTATCTAGTAAACCCTACAAGCCAGAAACTTGGATGCCATCCTTGACAACTCATTCTCCTTCACTCATAACTCAAAGAAATGTCAAGATCTGAAAACTTGATTTCCCAAAGAACTCATCAACTTACCTACTGCCCCCAAGACTTACAGCCACTGCCCTAATTCAGGTCTTCCTCACCTCACCCCTGATGGAACAATCACCTCCTTAACTGCCTCTCTGCCTTCACTCTTTCCCTGTTCAATCTTGTCAAAAGCAAATTTCCAGCCAGGCTTGGTAGCTCACGCCTATAATCTCAGCACTTTGGGAGACCAAGGCAGGAGAATTGCTTGAGGCCAGGAGTTCAAGATCAGCCTGTGCAATATAGTGAGACCCTGCCGCTACAAAAAAATTTAAAAATTAGCCAAGCGTGGTGGCACACACCTGTAGTCCCAGCTACTTGGGAGGCTGGTGTGGGAGGATTGCTTGAGCCCAGGAGGCAGAGGCTGCAGTGAGCCATGATTGTGCCCCTGCACTCCAACCTGGGCGACAGAGCAAGACTTTGTCACCCTCCCTACCAGAAAAGCAAATTTCCTTCTAACATTACCAAGTCACTCCCAGCAAATAAGTTTGTTTAGTTCAGCAAGCCAGACCCCACAAGTCACCTCCAAGCCCTCTCTAGCACAGATCCTAAGGATCTAGACCTCTTGACATTCCCACTCCAACATGATTGGTGCTCCCATTCAAACCATGGTCCTTTCTCATATCATGCCTCTGTTTATACTGGCCCACCAGAAGTGCCATCCATCCACCCATTGACAACTTAACCCTTTAGAACTCAGCTCGAGATATCATCTCCTTCTAAAGACCTTTCCTGTCTTTCTTCCAAGGACTCAACGCACCCCTTCAGCAAGATTAGGTAGCCCTCCTATGGGATTCCATCATATCCCTCGCAGACCTCTCTGATGTTGCACTGAGCTCATTGTATCATGAGTGCTGGTTTGTCTGCAGCTCCTTCAGTCCTTTCCGTGCCGGCAAGGCCCAGGAATTGGTCTGATCCATCACTACATTCCCAGTCCTTAGCAGGATCCAGCCTCCCTTCTGCTAACTAGAATCTGCCTAAATACCTTCCTAGGCTTCCTATTGCCCTTAGGATGAAGAACAAAGTTCCTAACTGAGTTCACCGAAAGGTCCTTCAAGACTTGACCTCAATCTCCTTCTCTAGCCTCATGCTTTTCCAGCCCCCATTCTGCGCCCCTCGACAGCATTTACATTGACATTTCTCGTTGCCCTGAATGTCTTTCTGCTGTGTGTTCCTACACGGCCCTTGACTCTCCCCATTGTAGCGTTTATGGACTTATTGTAAATTGTTTCATGTCTTCTCCACTAAATTCCATGAAAATAGGAGCCATGTTCGTCTTGCTCACTCTTCCATCCATAGTGCCCAGCACTAATAGACTACTTGACAATACTAAATAAATCATGAAATCATAACTTCACAAACTCCTGTTGTCATCAGGCCATCTGGGGTGATCTAAATGACTAGGAACAGGATCACAGGGTAGGACATGATATGGGGTGACAGGACCGCCCCAACCCTGGCCCCCAGCCTAAACTAATCTGGTGTGGAAATGCTTTCTTCCTAGGAAGAGAGTGGAGGGAAAAGACGGAGGGGTTCTAAGGTGGTGTAAATGCTTCCTAAGGACTGCCCTCTGGGGTCTCGTGGTATCTCAGGCTCCTCACACCCCACCACCCCTGGGGCCAACCGCTTGGCCAGCCACACTGTCCTCAGAGTGTTCCCAGCAAAGTCAGCAGAGACCCAGCAGATGGAGGAAATAATGGGAGAAAAGAGTGGAAAGTGGGAGTGGGGAATGGGTTCACAATGCATTTGTTCAGGGATCTTTACTCATTCTGTGATGAAGAGAAGGTGACACCTCATTGGCTCACTGGGGGTCTAGGAGACTTGGGCTCAGCTGAAGAGGGACAGACACTCAGGGTGGGGCTCCGTGCCATCAGCTTATCAGACAGCCGCCTTTCTCTTTGAAGGGGTTCTTGTCCTCAGGGATCCCTTTGAGAAAAGGGTCGTTTCCTGCTTGGGCCTCCACATACTCCTTGATTTCCTTTCCCGCTTTGGAAATCTGTGAGAACACAAAAAATGTTTTAGGTCCTTGTTACTTTCTCTGGATCCATGATTTGGTCAGTGCTGGAAAAACAGGCTTCTGGGCAGGGCAGAGACAGAGGCCAAAGAGGAGAAAGACAGGGGACAGACAGGTGTTCGGGGGTGTGAGTTCCTCAATCTGACCCACAACACTGACCTTGACCTTCATGGGCTGCTTGGCCAGAGCCAGCCCAGACGCAGGGCTGGACACGCTGAGCTCTCCAAGGCCCTGAGGCTCTCTCTTGTTCTGAGGGAGGCTGGCGCCTTCACAGAATCAACCCCAGCCTTTCTCTGCATCCTACCCCATCCCAGAGGTACCTCCTGCTGCTTCTGCGGCCCTGGAACAGTCCCACCACCCTTTCCGGTCACTTCCTCCTTCCTGGGGCTCATCAGGAACAGGAAGGGAAGAGCAGGGATGGGGCGAGGAGGCTCACCGGAATTCTTGTGTTTTTCACTTCCTTCTTTAGCTGCTCCACCTCCATCTTCAACAGATCCTTCTCGCTGAGATCCTGGGCCATCCTGCCCTAGACAGACCCAATCCTGGAAAGGATTCAGCAGCCAGGATCATAAATCTCATCAGCTCTTCCAGCTCCCTTCACACCTCAACTTCTAGCATCTCCCCTGCCATATCCCTCAGTTCAGGCCCCTCATCATTCAACAGATATTCACTCCATCCTTGCACGCCCTGCCTCTTCAAGAGTCTGGGCTCAGGAGGGGAGGAAGCTCCCAGTCTGATGGGAAAGGGACAATTTTTGCCTTTGGATTGACTGTCTACGGAGGAAATCTGGATTGTCTGTCTACAGAGCCATCTGTCTGTCTATCTACAGAGGAAACAGAGAAGAAAGGAGAAGGAGTTTCTTTCAGAGAGGAAGATCTGGGAAGCAATATTATTGTTTCATATAGTGACTCAGAGTTTTCCTCTTTCTCTCCAAGTCCAGCAAGGGAGAGTATACAATAATGTTCAAGAGAAGGGGGTCTTGGCCAGGCATGGTGGCTCACCCCTATAATCCCAGCACTTTGAGAGGCCGAGGTGGGAGGATCGCTTGAGCCCAGGAGTTCAAGATCAGCCTGGCCAACATGGCGAAACCTCATCTCTATAAAAGATAGAAAAATTAGCCAGGGTTGGTGGTGAGTACCTGTAATCCCAGGTACTCAGAAGGCTGAGGTACGAGAATCTCTTGAACCCAGGAGGCGAAAGTTGCAGTGAGCTGAGATCACTGTACTCCAGCCTGGGTGACAGAGTGCAACTGTCTCAAAAAATAAAAAAAGATCCCGGGTGCAGTGGCTCGTGCCTGTAATCCCAGCACTTTGGGAGGTCAAGACAGGCAGATCACCTGAGGTTGAAGGTTTGAGACCAGCCTCGCCAACATGGTGAAACCCCATCTCTACTAAAAACACAACAAATAGGCAGGCATGGTGGCAGGCACCTGCAATCCCAGCTACTCAGGAGGCTGAGGCAGGAGAATTGCTTGAACCCAGAAGACGGAGGTTGCAGTGAGCCAAGATGACACCGCTGCACTCCAGCTTAGGCAACAAGAGTGAGACTCTATCTCAAAAAAAAAAAAAAGAGAGAGACGAGGGGGTCTGGAGCTTGCCAGACTCCAACTCTGATCCCAGCTCTGCTGCTTCCTTACTGCTTCCTTAGTGTGGCCTTAGGGAAGTCACTCAACCTCTTTGAGTATTAGTTTCCCCAGCTGCAGATGGGTATTAAAAAAACCTACCACATGCGGCCGGGCGCGGTGGCTCCAGCCTGTAATCCCAGCACTTTGGGAGGCCGAGACGGACGGATCACGAGGTCAGGAGATTGAGACCATCCTGGCTAACACGGTGAAACCCCGTCTCTACTAAAAAATACAAAAAACTAGCCGGGGAGGTGGCAGGCGCCTGTAGTCCCAGCTACTCGGGAGGCTGAGGCAGGAGAATGGCATAAACCCGGGAGGCGCAGCTTGCAGTGAGCTGAGATCTGGCCACTGCACTCCAGCCTGGGCGACAGAGCGAGACTCCGTCTCAAAAAAAAAAAAAAAAAAAAAAACCTACCACATGCAGTTATTGTGGGTACTAAGAAAATAATGTCTACAAAATATTATAATATACTACCTGGCACATAATGAACACTTAGTACACTTATTATCACTAATAATGCTATTGTTATTATTATCACTGCAGGGTTATCAGGAAGGCCTGCCTGGTGCCTAGCCCCAGTGATACTAAGAGTAGATCCCAGCCCAGTGCAACCTCAGCACCTCTCACCTGCCACAGAAGAGCACGCTTTCCAAGTCACTTGTCCTGGACTCAGGTAAGATAGTGTTTGAGCCTCCTAGTTCTTCATCAGCTGAAAATCTTCAGATAAAGCAGATGGCCTGGAAACCAAAATCTCTGATGCCTAAGCTGATCATAGGCTCAAAGTTCTAAGCCCATCACCCGCCTGAGCCGTCAAGCCCTCACTGCTGCAGAGCAGAGACAGACATTCTCCCCACAAAAACAAACTCAAAAACAGAAGCCACCTTTTCACCACCTTGCCCTGTGTTAGCCTCACTCTTTTGGTGACCTCACTAGCTTAGAGCCTGCAGCGCTTCTATTTCCCCACCTCCACATCGCAGCCCCACCTGCCCCCCTTTGCTTGCTTTCTCCTCCTTCCCTTCCCACCTCTGAGCATGCTCTGAGGCTGTCCTTCCTCCTGCGGCAAGTCCTAGACCAGCCCCTAACCTCCCTAAGCAAGGTGCCTTGTGCGCCCATTGGAACCCCACTGTTTCACCTTACAAAGTTCTGCTAGCTCACTCTTCATCCACTCATTCAATAAATATGTACTTGCTCACCATGCTGTGCCACTTAGTACTTGGGGCATGGCAACCTCTAATGCCTCTGTTCAAGCTTCTTTGCTGCCACACCTCCCTCTGAGTCCTGAATGTGGGTTCCTGAGCACAGGACCCACATCCTGTTTTTTTCCTTGCTCTCCCTCCAGGACCACCCAAGGGCTATGCCATTTAACAGACATTGAGCTCCTGCTCTGGCTGACACCCATCCAATGACAAGAGACCCGCTGAAGGAGCAAAAGTTAAGGGACCAATATGGTCGGTGGGAGGTCCTCTTATTCTCCTGTCTCTAGGATGACAGGCTTGGTGGTAGGAGGGGCAGAGAGGAGGCCCGCGGTTCATCCTAACTTCCCTGCTCCAGGACCCAGTCCAACTCTCAGCTGGGAGCTCTAAGAGTTTGAAATCAGGACAGGATCCTGGAGGTCGTCTGGTCCAACTGTCCTGTTAATGCATGAACTACAGCCCATACCTCCTAGGCAGGCTCAGTGCTCTGTCCACCGCTGCTTCCTAAAATCAATAAGTTGATCTGGAATTTGAACCTGGTGCTTCTCAAATCCAAGTCCTTCCTGTTGTCTAATCTGAGTTCCTCACATTACACTTGGTCAATTTCATCTTGTCCTGCCTTCATCAGCACAGAGCATGTAGGGCAGATCTTCATCCCACGCAACCCTTCACAGGCTTGCTAACACCCCTCTGGGACCTCTCTGGTCGTGTCTTCCCGGTGTCCAACCCTGACCCCTCTTGCTGCCACATCGGCTGTTTTCTATTTTTGCTGTGCTGCCGTCCCACAGTCCTCTCCGGTATGACCAGTCTCCATATCCTATCCACCCTCCACTCCCCTGTCCCTTGGTGACTCATCCCCGAGCTTCCCAAGGAAGCCCCCACCCTCTGCCCTTTCCTCCCGCCTTCCATGAGTGGAAAATCCACCTCCACCCCCTATAGCAGGCCAGCCCCCTTCCTCCCCAGTCTCCCACCCCATCCCCCCACCGACCAGTTTCCTCTCCAGGACCAGGGAGCAATCACAGCTGCCCCGACCTTGGCTTCCTCTGCTGGGTGGGATTGGGGGCTGGGCCCCCAAATGGGCCCCTGGCTTCCCCCTTCCTCTGGGCAGGGGACAGAGAGGCACAGGCTCAGGGAGCAGGACTGACTTCCTCTTGTCCCGGAATGAGCATGCCTGCCCTTTGCAAGCAGGTTTGGGTCTCACGCAGAGGAAACCAAAAGCAGTAAGAGGGAGGGAAGGCAGAGCAACCAATCAAGGGCAGGGTGAGACTCAAAACGAGCGGGCTCCCTGGGGAGCCAGACAGAGGCTGGGGGTGATGGCGGAGCTACAGCAGCTGCAGGAGTTTGAGATCCCCACGGGCCGGGAGGCTCTGAGGGGCAACCACAGTGCCCTGCTGCGGGTTGCTGACTACTGCGAGGACAACTATGTGCAGGTAGGTAGAGTGGGCGGAGGACTGACACCCCAGCCCCCGGAGAGGGGACCCTGAGCCCAGCCCCAAGTGGGGCCCTGGGAGCCATCCTGACAGTGCTTGTCTTGGGCCTTGGCTGAGAAATCCTCTCACTCCAGACTTCAGCTTCATCCCAGACCCCAATACTTAACCCTGACCCCATACTACCCAAGCCCTCACTGTGCCCTTTCTGTCTCGCCTCAGAGATGTCTGGGACAGACAGTGCGATTCCATCCTATTCTCAGGCATCACTGCAGGTTCATCCTTCTGAGTCCCCCCAGGTCGATCCAGAGACCCAAAGCCTCCGTCCTCACGCAGATGCTAGCGATCATTCTATTTCCAGGCCGGCTCTGGGTGAGGCTTCAGAAGAACTTCCCAAACAGCACAGTGAACCTGAGATGGATCCTGAGTTTGGGAAAGGAGAGTGGGGATAAGGCAGAGTAGGCTGGGCTAAAGAGAGGGGATCTCATGCAGAGGGAGGGGGATGGCCCACATGACTGCTGGGAGCAGGCTACTAGCAAAAGATAGGGAGGTGGCATTGTAGAACAGTTTTTAAATTGTATGGTTGTCCTGGGGCTGAGAGCATAGATTCCTGGATTCAGGGAGGAGAGGCAAGGCAACTTAGCCGTGATGGAAATCACTTGTTATTTCATTAATCTGTACAACTACCTTGTGAGACACGTATTATAATTCCTATTTTATACATGTGGAAACAGTAGCTCAGGGAGGTGAGGTGACTTGTCCAAGGCCGCACAGCTCCAAACAGCAGAGCCAGGCATTTATTTTTGCTCTTGTTGCCCAGGCTGGAGTGCAATGGCTCGATCTCGACTCACTACAACCTCCGCCTGCTGGGTTCAAGAGATTCTCCTGCCTCAGCCTCCTGAGTAGCTGGAATTACAGGCATGCACCACCATGCCTGGCTAATTTTATATTTTTAGTAGAGACAGGGTTTTGCCATGTTGGTCAGGCTGGTCTTGAACTCCTGACACCTCAGGTGATCCACCCGCCTCGGCCTCCCAAAGTTCTGGGATTACAGGAGTGAGCTACCATGCCCGGCTAGTCTTTTTTTTTTTTTTTTTTTCTTTGAGACAGGGTCTCATCTGTCACTCAGGCTGGAGTGCTATGGCATGATCGTAGCTCACATAGCTTCACTGCAGCCTTGAACTCCTAGGCTCAAGCAATCCTCCCACCTCAGCCTTCTGAGTAGCTAGGACTACAGGCGCATGCCACCATGCCTGGCTACGTTTTTTTATTTTGTTTTGTAAAGACAGGGTCTCGATATGTAGCCCAGGCTGGTCTTGAACTCCTGGCCTCAAGTGATCTGCCCACCTTGGCCTCCCAAAGTTCTGGGATTACAGGCGTAAGCCACCACATTTGGGCTTACCTGACTTCTGACGCCAAGCCCTTTCCTCTCCATCTTTCTGCCTCCCTACACGCTATGTGACTTTACGACAGTTTATTTGCACTCTCTGTACCCGGTTTCCTCTGCTCCCTGAAGAGCTGCAGGCTAACCTTGTTACCCCTTGGGCAAAACTTTAATTTTCTAACCTGTACTAACCGAACTATGAGAACAGGCATAGAGACCTCGTAGCATAGTAAGAATGTTGAAAAAAGAAATAAATGAGGAACAAGTGCTCATGGGAAATGACAGATTAAAGAGAGTCAGTGATGACAGCAGTTAAAACTCTCTGGACCCTTCCTTTGGGCCAGGCATGTTACCAGCATGGCCTCCCTTCATCCTCATCTGAAGTCCAGTGAGGCGAGTCCCATTCTCACTTCACAATGAGGAAGCTGAGGTTTGGAAAGGTTAAGTCACTTTCCCAGAGGTCTCCTAGCTAGTGTCAGAGCCCAAATTCAAACCCAGAAATCTGATTCCAGAGCCCACTCCCTATGCCACTAACTGAAAATGCTACTCTGGGTATCATTTCGGTCTGTATAGATGTTGAATGACCACCTGCAGATGAGACAGAATGAGGCTTGCAAACCAGCGCATTCTCCTAGCACAGAAAGGCATGTTCCCTCTATGGACAAGGATCCAAGCAGTCCTTTCCATTCCTTCCATAACTTCTGCACACCTCAAAGAGCTTCCGCAGGGCTCTCATTTGCACACACAGTGTTCACACACAATTTGGGGTCACAAAGACCTAAGTCCAGTTTCCAGCTCTGCCACCTACCAACTACAGGAACTGTGGCAAGTTCCTCCTCTGATTCTCGTGCCTGCCTTCAGGGGTGGCTCCATGGGTTCAATATAAAAATGTATCAAAGCATTTAGCCTAGTGCCAACTCCTTCAGAAGAGCAGGATAAATGGCAGCTCTTACCATGACTGTCATCATCATTATCATTCATTGGAAGGATGGATAATAAGAATCAGTTCTAGGGAGGAGAAGCTGTCCTTGCAAAAATACGTGGGGCGTGAGAAGCCTTGACCCAACTTGGAATCCTTGGATTCCTGCTTCTTTCATGCAGAACAATAACTACTAGAACACACAACCTGTTACCTTTCCTGGCCTTTCTGAGGATCTTTGTCTAGGCAAATGCCTAGGAAGGTTCTGGATCTCAGAACTGCTGTTACCTAAGGCCTGATTCCCCTACCCTCCATCCCCATCTGCAGCCCCTCTCTCCCCACACCACCCAGATGCTAGGAAACCCATGGGGAATTAGGGAAGGCAGACCAGGGTCACCTGCAGAGTTCTCCGCCAGGGTTGACTGACTTTACAGACAGGGTAATTTGCATGACGAACAAGCACTCAGCTGCAGAGATGGATCTCAGATGCTTGTCCCCGCAGACCTAACTTTGGGCCAGGAGCAAAGCCAGGGGTCAGTAAGTGTTCAGGCTCCAGGTGCCCAGAGCTGGGCCCAAGCAGACACTTTTCCTGTTTGGGCCAACAATTCCACATGTCAGTTTGGGGAGGAAACTATACAGGAGAAGGCAGGCAAGCTAAGAAATCTGGGTGGAGATGGAGGAGTAGTCACTGCTCAGTTCTGGGCCTGTTTCCTCATTTGGTAAAGGAAGGTCCTGAACTAAATCAAGACCTGCTATCCTGTCTGGTTTTAATATCCTGGGTTGATTTCTTTGCCTTTTCAAGATTCTTGGTGACATATGCTGAGAAGATGTAAGTTTTGTTGCATACGCTGATGAGATGTAAATAAACATGCAAATGAGCATCTCTTTCCTGCTGTTGGAAAAGAAAGACAGGGAGGAGACAGCCACCGCATGGGCTTCCGGGGAGGTTCTGGCTCAGGCTCCATTAGAGGCTCCCAGGTGTCTCTCAGACCTTGCTCTGAGAGTTTGTAGGTCTGCTCTCCATTGACAGGCCCTGAGGGGCACCTGAGGGCTCAAGCAAGGGGACCCCAGTGTGTACCCTTGCCTGTTGGCCCACTGGCTCTACCCCAGATTCACCCTGGACTTGCCCCCTACCTGTGTTAGAAAGGTACAGGCTAGAGTATGGCAACTCCATGACCCAACAAGAGATGAGGAAGCTGCCTGGGGAACCAAAAGACCAGAGGTTTTGCCCTAGCCCCCACTGCCTGATCTGGGACCAAAAAAAAATTTCTTGGCCGGGCACGGTGGCTCACGCCTATAATCCCAGCACTTTGGGAGGCCAAGGTGGGCAGATCACCTGAGGTCGGGAGTTTGAGATTAGCCTGAACAACATGGAGAAACCCCATCTCTACTAAAAATACAAAAAATTAGCTGGGTGTGGTGGTGCATGCCTGTAATCCCAGCTACTCGCGAGGCTGAGGCAGGAGAATCGCTTGAGCCTGGGAGGCGGAGGTTGCAGTGAGCTGAGATCGTGCCATTACACTCCAGCCTGGGCAACAAGAGCGAAACTCCATCTCAAAAAACAAACGAACAAACAAAAAAACTTCTTGCCTTCAGCCACTGCCTGCTTACCCCTCCTGCACTGACTGGCAGTGTGACCCTGGCCAGTGCCTGGCACAGTGCCTAGAATACAATGACAATGTGCCCAGAGAATGTTTGGGATCCCATTCGATCTGCTAATTAACTCACAAGTGCATATTTATGAAGAATCTTTTGCCTGTTGGGTGTGATTCCATGACGGGATATAGGATGAAACAGACAAGCTCCCTGTTCTCATGACACTTCTATTTAAGGGAGGGTGGGTAGATAACGAAAAAAAAATACATAGATAATGTTTGATAGTGCTAAATGCCATGAAGAAAAGAGAACAAGGTAAATATGATAAAGAGGCAGTGAAGGCGTGGGCTGAGGGAAATCTTAGTGTGGTGAAGGAAGGTGTCTCTGGGAAACTGAGGCCTGCTAATAAGGATTCTGAAAATAAGTACAGCATGTGTCAAGGCCCAGAGGCAGAAACAGTTCAGCTTGTTCAGGAACAGAAACCCAATGGCCAATGTGGCTGGAGGGGAGAGTGGGAGAGGGGGAGTGATGAAGAGAAAGGCAGGAGCCAGACCTGGAGGGGCTATACGTAGGCCACGGTTGGAAGCTTGAATTTTATCCTCAGGGTATTAGAAAGCTATTAGAGGGAATGAATGAATAAAGTCCCTCTGTTCTGGGCCTCAGTTTCCTTATTTGAGTTCCCAAACACCAATCTGCAGACTGGAGCTAAACAAAGAGTCACATGGAAAGCTTTTTTTTGGTTTGTTTTTGAGACAGGGTCTCACTCTGTCACCCAGGCTGGAGAGAAGTGATGTGATTTTGGCTCACTGCAACCTCCGCCTCCTGGGTTCAAATGATTCTTATGCCTCAGCCTCCTGAGTAGCTGGGATTACAGGCACGCACCACCATGCCTGGCTGATTTTTGTATTTTTAGTAGAGACGAGATTTTGCCATTGTAGCCAGGCTGGTCTCAAACTCCCGACCTCAAGTGATTTGCCTGCCTGGGCCTCCCAAAGTAGTGGGATTATAGGCGTGAGCCACCGCGCCTGACATGGTTTGTTGTGTTTAAGAATGTCGACTGGGCGCGGTGGCTCACGCCTGTAATCCCAGCACTTCAGGAGGCCGAGGCGGGCAAATCACCTGAGGTCGAGAATTTGAGACCACCAGCCTGATCAACGTGGAGAAACCCTGTCTCTACTTAAAAAAAAATACAAAATAAGCCGAGCATGGTGGTGCATGCCTACAATTCCAACTACTTGGGTGGCTGAGGCAGGAGAATCGTTTGAACCCGGAAGGCGGAGGTTGCGGTGAGCTGAGATCGCACCACTGCACTCCAGCCTGGGCAACAAGAGCGAAACTCCGTCTCAGAAAAAAAAAAAAAAATAGAATGTCTGCTCTAGCCAGTGTTGCCTTCCTCTTTCCTTTCTACTATTCACCCCCACTCCAACCCCTAAAAGGACAGCCTGTTACTTAAATCTTCAGGAGGGTCGTACCATCATCTGTACTCAGTCCTCAGCTTGACTATTTGAGAATGGATATCTTTCCCTCCCTTTGCATCTGTTCCCCAAGGCTGCAGATTCACTTTTTTTAAAGTGAATTTAAAGTGATGTTGTAGCTAGTCCCTCTTGCTACAACATAATTCTGCTGAGAGCCACCTCAAACATCTAAGGGTTGTGGCTCTGTCCCAATCCAGCGCCTATTTTCCCTAAATCCTCTCCCATCCCACCCCAGCCAGCCAAGGACCCAGTGGAAGATGCTGGCCCTTAGGCCGGGGCTGTGTGTATTTCAGGCCACAGACAAGCGGAAGGCGCTGGAGGAGACCATGGCCTTCACTACCCAGGCACTGGCCAGTGTGGCCTACCAGGTGGGCAACCTGGCCGGGCACACACTGCGCATGTTGGACCTGCAGGGGGCCGCCCTGCGGCAGGTGGAAGCCCGTGTAAGCATGCTGGGCCAGGTAAGGGGCGTGGGGCGTGGGAAGGCATCTTGCGCCAGGCCTCAACTCTTCAGCCCGACTCAGACATTTTCTACGTCAAAAGTTCCTTCCTGCTTTCCCCCATGTCCAAATGCCCAACTCTACAGCAGAAGGTTGGCACTTTCCAAGCTTTTTGGACCTCCTTATCTCTGTGGCTCTGCTACAAATTCCCCGAAGGCAGAGCTTTTTCTTTCTTGGAATTCTATCCTGGACATTAGAAAGTGGTATCTACCAATCAGAGCAGCGGCACATACAGGAAAGAAGCAAATAAACCCTGTTTGCATCTAAATACAAGCAGTGCCTTAATAAATATCCTAGACCCAGGGTGCTAGCTTGACAAGGTCATCTTCAGCCCTGGAAGCACTGCCAACACCATACAGTATACACCCTCCACCCCGCCACAGTGTTCTAGCGCACACACCCTCCTTCCTTCCTGGATCCTTGACCGAGGAATTGCCCCATAAAGCACATGCACAGACCCAGCCACACATTCAGCCTGGCCTGTGCATCACCCACATGTTCAGTGGGTGGGGTGTGTCTTTTCCTCTCCCCCCACAGACCAGAGTTCCCACCCTTTCGAACTGTAGGCTTTCTCCACGGAACATTCTGAGAGGAAGTCAATTCACTTATTTGTCCCCCAAAGCTGATCAAGCCACCATTCTCTGCCACCTCCATATTCTCCCCCTCTGCTCCCAAGCCAGCCCAGTGCTTGTCTCTTCCCGGCATCCCCAGGGATGTTGTGTTTTCTCTTTTCCTCCTGTTCCTGCTCAGCTAATAATAACCCTTACTCTCTTTCCACCAGGAAGTTTCTCCAAAGTGGCTTCATCCTTTCCTGCCACTTTTCCCAATTGCTATGTAGCCTGGTGGGGGAGCAGGGGGAGGGGAAGGGCCCTCTTTTTCTAGACCTCGTTGCCTCCCATGGTGCCTCCCCCAGCCCAGAGTCTATCTTCTTCCTCCTTAGGGGAAGGGCAGTGGACACAGACCACCCCTCTCTGTCACCTTGAACCCTGTCATGCAGATGGTGAACATGCACATGGAGAAGGTGGCCCGAAGGGAGATCGGCACCTTAGCCACTGTCCAGCGGCTGCCCCCGGGCCAGAAGGTCATTGCCCCAGAGAGCCTACCCCCTCTCACGCCCTACTGCAGGAGACCCCTCAACTTTGGCTGCCTGGATGACATTGGCCATGGGATCAAGGTAGACAGAGGACCCTCTTCTTTCCCTCCAACCCACCCTCTCATGCCTTGTGGCCCCTTTCCCTCCAGACCCCCAGTTCTCCTGCACATTTTGTCCCAACTTGCCACTCCTTTCTTTCCCCGCTCCCTGAAGCCACCACTCTGAGCTCTTCTCCCTCTCCCTAGATTTTGTAATCCCTCCCTCCAAAACTGGTCTGTACCGTCCTCAGAGGATCTGCTGAGTGTGAGATCCTGAGCACCCCTCGCCCCCCCGCCCCGCCCCTGTGGGCACCGGGCATGTGGGAAGGGGAAGAGGGGGAAGGGAGGATGTCAGGGTGTGCATGAGAATGGCTCCCAGCCACATGAGAACAGCAACTTCCTCTGTCTGGGGGTTTGAGGTCACTGCACTGAGCAGTCACCCCACAGCTGCTTTGGTGAGAAGAAGCGGGGATGCAGCCACACAAAGGGGACTTGGTGAAGAGAGGGGAGCATGGCGCTGGCGTCTTCTCAGCCCATGTCCTTCTGCGAGGTCGGAGAGGGCATGCACTCACACCCGTCCCGTCTTCAATTCCTGTCTCCACACCTTGACATTTCTGTATTGAAATGAACCCCTTGATATCCTGAACTTATCAGCCCCCGTTAAAGGGGAAACCACACTCTCCCCTTCAACCACCACCAGGCCTCCTCCCCACCAGTAAGGTCTCTGTTGTCCAACTTATATTCTTTTTTTTTTTTTTTTTTTTTTT
>NW_016815820.1:2098513-2143655 GCF_001698545.2 Rhinopithecus bieti | reverse complement strand
ATCATAATCTACTTCTTCATTCTTTGTTTTTTTTTTTTTAATTTTTTTTATTAACCATCTACTTTTTAAAACATTTAAGGCCCATTTTTCCCCTAGGTATTAAAACAGTACTTTCAAAAGAAGAATGTCTATAAGCTTAGTTAACAGAGTGAGTGGGATAAAAGAGACCTTTTTTTTGTTTGTTTTGTTTTGAGATGGAGTCTTGCTCTGTCACCCAGACTGGAGTGCAGTAGTGTGATCTCAGCTCACCACAGCCTCTGCCTCCGAAGTTCAAGTGATTCTTCTGGCTCAGCCTCCCAAGAAGCTGGGAATACAGGTGCATGCCGCCACGCCCAGCTAATTTTTGTATTTTTAGTAGAGATGGAGTTTCTCCATGTTGGCCAGGCTGGTTTTGAACTCCTGAACTCAGGTGGTCTGCTTGCCTCAGCCACCCAAAGTGCTGGGATTATAGGTGTGAACCACCGCTCCCAGCCCAACTTACATTCTTTGTGCTTCAGCTCAAATCCCTTTCGTCTTGCCCCTAGTGAAGCCTATGAGGTAACACTGTCCCCACCCCTTGGGGAAGTCCCATTGGTAACAGAAGTTCCCTCTTTCATGTGGGTGTGCGCCCTGTCATTTGCGCATCCCCTCTAAGTGGCCTGGGTCGTGCTCCTCTCTGCCCTAACTCCCCAAAGCCAATTCCACAAATCTTCG
Source organism: Rhinopithecus bieti (assembly GCF_001698545.2). Classification (NCBI taxonomy): domain Eukaryota; kingdom Metazoa; phylum Chordata; class Mammalia; order Primates; family Cercopithecidae; genus Rhinopithecus; species Rhinopithecus bieti. The sequence continues at coordinate 2,142,962 of NW_016815820.1, read as the reverse complement.
AAAATGACAGGTGGGACACTTCTAAGTGTGATGTGTCCTCTCCTTTCCCCACCGCCTCTTCAGCCCAATCAAAGTTAGGGACCACTAAGCCAGGGCCTCAGCTTCCTGGGCTCTGAGATGGTCTGGGGGAGGGACAGGGGTGCTGGGCCCACTCAACCCGCTGTGGCTGTGCAGAGGAAGTGGCTGTCGGCTTTGGTAGAATTGAGTCCCAGAACCCAGGCAATGACAAGGGGGTAGGGTGGGGGAAGTGTAGGAGAGGGGCCTGAGAAGTGGAAGTGGGAACTGGCTATGCTGGGCTCTCCCTCCCGGTTCTCGTCCGCCCCTCCTCCATTTCCTCTTGGGGATGAGGGTGGGGAGCGGCCTCTCACCCCAAATGTCAGCCCTACCTCCCGCTCCCTGGCAGGACCTCAGCACGCAGCTGTCAAGGACAGGCACCCTGTCTCGAAAGAGCGTCAAGGCCCCTGCCACACCCGCCTCCGCCACGTTGGGGTGAGACCTCGCCGCGACGCCAACTAGCCTAGCCCTACCCCGTGCGACCCTGAAACTCTCCTCCCCCAGCCTCGCCACCCACCCCTGGCGCCCGGGTGCTCAGGCCGTCATGCTGGATGCCTGGCGCCAAACCTCTCCCTCGGCCACCTGCCTTTCCTGCTCACACCCGACCCCTGCTGGCCAGAAGCCTTCCTCCTTCCTCCTAATACCTACTCCCCGCCCCCCGCCAGGAGACCACCCCGGATTCCCGAGCCAGTGCACCTCCCGGTCGTGCCCGACGGCAGACTCTCCGCTGCCTCCTCCGCCTCTTCCCTGGCCTCGGCAGGGTGAGACCTACAAGCCCCCGTGGGAGGGTGAGGGGTGGGAGGTGGCTTTCGAGAGGGGCCTCCTGCCAGTGGTCATAGTGACTCCTGGGCTTGAAAGGACCCAGTTAGTCCTGGGTCACACGTGCAGAGCTGGGTTCAGGATTGGAGGGGTGGGGCCAGCTGGGGATGCTGCATTAGGAAAGGCGTGTCGCCAACCGGGCCGAGCCCTGCTTTCTCTGGTGTTCAGCAGCGCCGAAGGTGTCGGTGGGGCCTCCATGCCCAAGGGGCAGGCAGCACCTCCAGCCCCACCTCTCCCCAACTCCTTGGACCCACCTCCTCCACCAGCAACCGTCGAGGTGTTCCAGCGGCCTCCCCCGCTAGAGGAGTTGTCCCCACCCCCACTAGGTAAGGAGCTCCGCCCCCTTCTCCTTCCCAACGGTGGGGTCGCTTTTCCGCCTCCTGCCACTCCCCAGCCCACCTCTCTTGGATCTGCCCCGGCCAGCCTCAGTGAATGCCTCCTCCATGGAGCGCAGCACGGGAGCGAAAGGAGGCGGAGGAAGTTAACTAACATAACTTAGCGCCTGCTGTATACCAGACCCTGTGTTCGAAGCTTCTCATCCATTTTCTTATTTAAACTTAATCCTGGCCGGGCGCGATGGCTCATGCCTGTAAACCCAGCACTTTGGGAGGCCGAGGCAGGCGGATTACCTGAGGTCGGGAGTTCGAGACCAGCCTGACCAAAATGGAGAAACCTGGGCTCTACTAAAAATTAGCCGGGCGTGATGGCACATGCGTGTAATTCCAGCTACTTGGGAGGCAGAGGCAGGAGAATCGCTTGAACCCGGTAGGCAGAGGTTGCGGTGAGTGGAGATCCGGCCATTGCACTCCAGCCTGGGCAACAAGAGTGAAACTCCGTCTCAAAAATAATAATAATAAACTTAATCCTAAGGGCCAGGCGGGGTGGCTAACGGCTGTAATCCCAGCACTTTGGGGGGCTGTGGAGGGCAGATCACTTGAGGTCAAGAGTTTGAGACCAACCTGGCCAACACGGCTAAAAATACAAAAATTAGCCTGGCTGGTGGCGCATGCCTGTAATTCCAGCTACTCAGGAGGCTGAGGCAGGAGGATCACTTGAACCCAGGAGGCAGAGGCTGCAGTGAGCTGAGATCACCCCACTGCACTCCAATCTGGGTGACAGAGCGAGATTCCCTTTCAAAAAAATAAAATAAAACAAAATAAACTTAATCATGAGAGGGTCTTTAGCACTCTTCCTTAATAGATGAAGCCACTGAAGCTGAGGTTCAGTGACTTGCCCAAGAGCCACCCAGCTAATAAGAGGTAGAGTCTGACTGTCCTCTACTGCTGGATCTTTCAGGGTTTACTGAGCACTTACTATGTGCTAGCAGCACTGTGGGAGGACCAGGACAGCAGAGGGCTGGAGGAAGATTGCATGAGATGGGTGCATTCTTTTTATTTTCTTTTCTTTTGAGATGGAGTCTCACTCTGTCATCCAGGTTGGATGGAGTGCATTGGCAAGATCTCAGCTCACTGCAACCTCCACCTCCTGGGTTAAGCCATCCTCCTGCCTCAGTCTCCTGAGTAGTTGGAATTACAGGCGTGTGCCACTACGTCCAGCTAATTTCTGTATTTTTAGTAGAGACGGGGTTTCACATGTTGGCCAGGCTGGTCTCGAACTCCTGACCTCAGGTGATCTGCCCACCTTGGCCTCCCAACGCGCCTCGAGCAGCTCTCTCTGGGGCCCAGCTCGAGCAGATCCCTGACACACTGAAGGAGCTTCTTGTGCCACACTTACAGCCTTTCTGCTTTTCCCCCAAGATGAAGAGCTGCCCCTGCCACTGGACCTGCCTCCTCCTCCACCCCTGGATGGAGATGAATTGGGGCTACCTCCACCCCCACCAGGCTTTGGGCCTGATGAGCCCAGCTGGGTGCCTGCCTCATACTTGGAGAAAGGTACCTGACTTCTGGGACTGAGGGGCACCGGATCCCACTTCCCAGCTTCTGCGTCTGTTGCCCTGACCCCCATTCTCCTCCCTCTGCAAAGGTGTGAATCTATCCCCGGGCTCCCCACAATTTTTCTGATGAACTGAGTTCAGAACAGAACTGGGGAGAGGGCAGCTGGCTTGGTATTAAATATTAACTAAGCTGGGGAGGGGTCCTGAAGGCTTGGAAGCCCCTCAAGATGGTCCCTAGAGTCTAGTACTTGAGACCCTGCATCCCCATGGCATTGGGGGGGAGGGCAAGAGGCATATCTCACAGCACCCTTTTCTCTTGCCCTGCAGTGGTGACACTGTACCCATACACCGGCCAGAAGGACAATGAACTCTCCTTCTCTGAGGGCACTGTCATCTGTGTCACTCGCCGCTACTCCGATGGCTGGTGCGAGGGCATCAGCTCAGAGGGGACTGGATTCTTCCCCGGGAACTATGTGGAGCCCAGCTGCTGACAGCCCAGGGCTCTCTGGGCAGCTGATGTCTGCACTGAGTGGGTTTCATGAGCCCCAGGCCAAAACCAGCTCCAGTCACGGCTGGACTGGGTCTGCCCAGCTCTTGGGCTCCCTCCTCCCATCGTGGAGGCAAGGGGTCCTGGGGAGAGAGAACTTACCCAGAGGCCTGTTGCAGATGGGGAAGAGCTGGAAACCAAGAAGTTTGTCAACAGAGGACCCCTACTCCATGCAGGGCAGAGTCTCCTGCTGCAAGTTCCAACTTTGAATAAAATGGATGACATCCTGTGACCGCCCCACGGAGATAAGGGGCCAGGAGGGATTGAAAGGCATCCCAGTTCTAAGGCTGCTGCTAATTACAGCCCCCAACCTTCAACCCCCCAGCTGCCCCAGAAGCAGCATCTCCCCATTCCCTCAGTACCCACAAAGTGCAGCCCACATTGGACCCCAGACATCCCTCTGCAGCCATTGACTGCAACTTGTTCTTTTGCCCATTTCTTGCTGTGTGTGTGATGTGTTCATATGTGGCTGGGCACTTGCCCAAGAGTGGGAACCATCTCCCTGACTTAAGCGGGGCTCTCCGAGAGCACCTCACTCTCAACTCAGACTGACGCGCCAGAGATCTCAGTCATTTCTTCCCCCTTTACCTCCTTTATAGTTGTAAAACACCAGAGGAAGGAGGGGCTTGGGTTTCGCTGGTTCTGCTTAAAAACATCATGGCTTTCTGTTCCATGGGGGTGGGGAGGGGAATGCATGGAGGGCCCAGCCTGCAAGGGTGACTTTGGTGAAGTGCCTGGTCTCTTGCTGCATAGATGAGGCTGGGGTGCAAGGAGACACCGTCACACGCTGCGAGGTTATTGGCTGGCAGGACCTGGGCCGGACGGTGCGCTACCTCGTACCACCACCAGGAGGCGATTGTTCCCTCTGGCTTTTCCGTTGGGGGTGCTAGAAAGGAGTGAGGGGGTCGGGAGGCAAGAGGGTGTAGACAGCACAGAAATAGTGTGGGGTCGCGTAGGGTGAAGCAAGATCGCAAAGGCCTAGGGCCATAGGTGGAGACCCTCTTCTGTCCGTGGGGAGTCCTTGTGGCCAGGAGAATTTCAGGATCCTGGGTTCCCTCCACAGCAGACTGGAGGCGGGGGCGGTCACGCAGCCCGAGGCAACAGTTACAGCGGCGGGAGATGTTCCTTCTCTCACCTGCCAGGGAGCCCCTTCCTCCCAGTTGGTAGGACCAGGAAACACTGCTGCCTTCCAAGGTTTGCGCGCCACCCCCGCGATGGGTCAGACTCCAGAACTCAGCCGTGCGCAGTGGAGCGGGGGAGGCGGCCGAGGTGGGTTAACTGCATAGATAGGGACGGCTCTGAACCCCCTTCCCCAAGCCCCTAAAGACGAGATTCCAGAAATTCCCAGAGGGACATAGCAAAGCCAAAGGGAAAAGGGAGTAGTAAAACTAACTTTGTCTTTCCCGAATCCCCCTTCCCCGCCCCCTCCGCCGTTGGCCGGGGTGCCCCCCTGCAGGCGGCCAGACTCAGCACGACTTCAGCACCTGTTGCAGGTGGAGGCGCACGTCGGCGGCCGTTTCCCAGGGCACCACGCTGGCACGGAACGAGCTGGGCTCGGCCTTCTGGGCCTCCTGAATGAGGCGGTGCATGGGGTAGCCGCGGCGTGGGAAGGCCACGTCGCCGCCCGCCAGCAGCCCCATGGGGCAGAAGTCGTTGGCGCCGTCGCCCACGTAGAAGAGGCGCTCGAAGTGCACGCCGTCGTGGGCCCGTTCGTAGTAGCTGCAGCACGGCTGGGCTTGCACATGTTGGCGGGCAGCGCGGCAACGTGATGTATGGAAACGGCCGCAGAGCCAGCCTGTCCCGCCACGGGTCGACCGGACTAGTTGCGCGAGGATGGCGGCCGGAAACAGGCTGTGGGGCGGTGGCGCGCAGCGCGCCTCTCCATGGCAAAGGTGTTTGGGCATCATGAGATGAGAACACCTCGAAGCAGGTGCCCTGCTAGCCACAAAACTGCAGCGGTCGCCCCATGTCTGGCGACAAGGGGTGGCCTTCCGAGACGCGCGCGCAGGTCCGCGACCGCGCCACGCCTGCTTGCCCAGGTACTGGAAGACGCACGCATGTACTTGTTGTAGAAGGCTCATCGCGGTAGGTAGGTGGCTCGCAGGCTCTCCGGGAGCCGCTGGCCCGGCGCGGCGCGCACAATGGAATCGTCGCTGTTTTCGTCCACGATAGTCTCGTCGAAGTCGAAGGTCAGGAGGAAGCGCGGCGCGCCCTGCGCAGCCATCCCGCCGTCCTGGGAGCAGGGGGGAGAGCAGCAGGAGGAGGAGGAGGAGGGAGCAAGCGAGAGGGGGCGCGGCAGGAGCCCGCCCGGGAGAGGCTGGTTAGCGGGCCACGGCCAGAGGCGCTGGCACATCCAAGACCTGAGGAGGACCCAAGTCTGGTTAAGCTGGGAGGAGTACCCAATGCCACCACCTCTATCCCCAGCCTTCCCTGACTACCCCAGTGGCACCTCTTAGTTAACTGCACCGGGGTTTATGCCCAGAGGGCTTCCTGGCACCTGTTTTCAGTACTCTCATCAGGGGCCAATGGGGCTTAACAAGGGTCAAAAGAAGGGAAGAGCAGCTTCCAAGGATCACCACTTTGGGGAAGTTTCCGGACTGGACTGTTTTGGAGACTTCCAGTGGCCCCTGTTGTTGGTGTGGATCAAGAGAGGGTGGTGGGAACTCTCCCCTTCCTCATTCCCTGAGGCAGAGTCAAGGGAAACCACCCATCCACCCAACTGGACCAGCTTCCCCATTCAACTTTTGGGCTGTGGGGAATCTATGGCTCTCTGGGAGCTGCTTCCAGCCCAATGGCACTGGACAGGGGTCTAGGGATGGGGCACAGCTTCTCCAGGGAGTTTGAGGGCCCTGTGCTGACAGCTCATCACTAATCACTTGCCAATTCCCCAGGAGGAACGTGTCAGCGGGTGGGGTTTCTGCCAGAGTCCGAAGCAAGCGGGCAGCAGGAGAAGCAGTGGGGCTTGGGGAGGTAAGAGCCTCCCGCACCAGGCCACGACATACCTGGGAGACAGGTAAGGGAGAAGAGAGAGAGCAGCAGTGGCTGAAAAGGCAGAGGAGTGGGAAGGGCCAGGTAGTGGGGACTTGAGGGGTGTGGAAGAGAGGGCTGAGAGGAAATCATGCTAGGGGATCTTGGAGACAGACTGCTGGACAGGAAGACAGAGTAGGGGCAGGGATAGGGGAGTTCCAGGAAGTGGAGACCTTGGGCCAGAGTCATGTTGGAGGGGAGGGTGGTAGGCAGCAAGGGAGAGGACAGAGGACAACAGGGGACATGTCAGGGCACAAGGAAAGGCAAGCAATGGAGGCAGCAAGAGCCCTCAGCAGCAAGTCTCCATCACCTTTGCCTGCCAGTGTGTGAGAGGTGCAGAGGGGCAGTAGGCAGGTGACGTGCAGCTTCCAGATACCCACACACTGCTTTTCTCCCACCCAGCTCCCACCCCAGTTAATTGAGATGGGATTGTTCCTCTTTCTGGTTTCTTCCTAAACCTCTCTCTCATATTCCTGGGGTGCTTATGGCCTGGCACAGCTTGTGAAACAGAAGCCCAAGCTCCTCATTTCAGAGCTGGGATTTCGATTGGCTATCTGCCGCCCCAACCAAGCTGTCCCTTCCACCTCATCCCGAGAGTCACCCTATGGTCTCATCAACATGCCGTGGGCATTTCAGTGGCCTAGGAACCTTCAAATTGCAGATATAAAGCATCAGGACCCCATACCTGGGATGGAAGCTTCTAGGAAATCATGAAGCTCCAGTAGAGATGAGGGTAAACCTAAAATGGGCTGGATAGCCCTATGGAAGGCCCTATGGAAAGGTGATGGAAAACTGGGGGCTGAGGCCTCATCCTAGGAGACCCCCAGAGGGACCCACTTACCCTAGATAGGCAGCGGAGGCCAGAAACTGGAAAACAGCCACTCATTGTTGGTGCATTACCGTGGGCACCACCTGTAGGGACTCTGTTGGCCTCCAGCCGTCGTCAGACGTTCCTGACAACCACAAAAGTTCATTTGAGGGTGCCCAGTCAGCTGCCTTTGCTTCCACCAGGAATACCCACCTGGCCCTGATCCTTCTGCTGAGCCACAGGAGGCACTCCCAGGGTCTTAGCAAAAACAACCCCTCAAATAGGCCCAGCACCTACAACTCTAGAGAGGTTTCAGATGGTATCGGAGACCCAGAGAAGTTAACTGACTTTCCAAAAAGTCACCCACTCTAAATGGCAGACCGATCTCAAACCCACATCTGAGCCTGAGTCCAGTGTTTTTTCTCTAGTATCATCATTGTCCCTTAAATGTGTTTGACACATCATAGTTTACAAACCACCTTTACTCATATTCTCTCACTACTCATCAGTCATAAATTCAGCCAATGAGAAGGGCTCAGAGAGGTTAACTAACCAGCCACGCTGTTTACATGGGGCATAGACTGCTTCTTGAACGCTTGACCGCAGCTTTGCCTTCCTCGTGCCCTCAAAAAGGAAGATGACCAAAGCTTACTATACCATAGCTGGGGTCTGGGACCCCCAGTCAGGTCTCACAGGTGATCTGGGAATGGCCTCCCTGGTGCTCTCAGGGGTCCGGTGGTCAGACAGGAGAGTCAGGTTGAAATCTCGGCTAGACTTTGGTGTGGCTTTGGGGACTGGGTTTAACCTCTTGGGGACTTCACTAAGAGAGCAGCAAAGGATACCACCTACAACTTCCAGTGCCTCTCTACTCTCCCACCTGTGCTCCTGGGGTTGAGTGAGACCAGAGGCAGCTGGGACAAGATTTGGAAAGATACAGAGAGCCAGGAGACAAGACCTGGAGAGGAGCTAAGGTCTGGCTGGCTGCTGCCCTCTGGTGGTGACAATGGTGACTGTAAACCCCTCTGCCAAGGTGACACTTCCCTGACTATCCAGGAGGGAGAAGCAATTGCCCCAGGACAGAGACAGGGACATCCCAGGAGCAGGGCACAGGCTCTAGCACTATCCATCTTGTAGTACCCCCTCCCTCACAACACCTGGACCACACATGTGTTAAATCCTTCTGCAGGGATGGAATGCAGCTCTCAGTTTTTTCCAAGAACTTCTAATCTAGGAATTGGGAGAGGTGGTCAAAGCTGAATGAAGCAGTGGGCAAAGAGAGGGTGAGGGATGGGAGAGAAGAGAGGTTAAGGAAGAGGTGGGAGAGAAGGGGAGGGTTGCATGAGGGACAAGGAAATGGCATGGGTTGGAGCTGTCCCCAGTCCTATCTGGAGGGACTTCCAACCTTCCAGATTCCCAGCTGATATCACATGTCCAACCTCAGCCAGGCGATTTATAAGAGAAAGGTCAGGGATGCCACTCCCCTTGTAAAAGCAAACAGGACAGGCACATGCAGCACGTGGAGAAGCAAGGGGCAGATACAAAGATTCCAAAGGGTCACCAGCAGCTACCCAGGGACCAGCTTTCATCTCATAGAGAAGGGTCTCATTACTTTGCCCTCTTTCTTTCTTTTCTTTCTTTCTTTCTTTCTTTCTTTCTTTCTTTCTTTCTTTTTCTTTCTTTCTTTCTTTCTTTCTTTTCTTTCTTTCTTTCTTTTCTTTCTTTCTTAGTTTCTTTCTTTTCTTTCTTTCTTTCCTTTTTTCTTTTTCTTTTCCTTCCTTCTCTCCTTCCTTCCTTCCTTCCTACCTTCTTTCCTTCCTTCCTTCCTTTGTTCTATTCTATTGACCATTAATTATGGTCAAAACTTCTCATTTTTTCAGCCAGGCAGGGTGGCTTAAGCCTGTAATCCCAACACTTTGGGAGGCCGAGGCAGGCAGATCACTTAAGTCCAGGAGTTTGAGACCAGACTGGGTGACATGGCAAAATCCTGTCTCTTTAAAAACAAAAATGAGGTGGGGATGGTGGCTTGTGCCCATAGTCCCAGATACTTGGGAGGCTGAGGCACGAGGATCACTTGAACCCAGGAGACAGAGGTTGTAGTGAGCTGTGATGGTACCACTGCACTCCAGCCTGGGTGACAGAGGGAATAACCCCATCCCCAAAACACACACACACACACACACACACACACACACACACACAATTCCTCATATGTCATCATAAAAGACAGTTACATTTTTCTGCTAATAATAGTATCTAGGGGATTCAGTTAAACACTTATTGTTTGGTGAGTTGCCTTTGTTTCTTTTAGTCTCCAAGGCAGAAAGTCAGGCATCTTGGGTTTCTTCCCCTGAAAACTGAGAAGACCATGCCGTGACACCTCGTCCCCACCCCACAGGAGTCAGAGGGACCCCTTCCCCTGTTGGAATTTGGCTCCTGTGATGTTCCAAAAGGTCTCTCACCTCTGACACCTTTGTTCTGAGTCATCAAATCCTTTTGTGGTCACCAAACAGAGTCCCTCAGAGTAGGGGGCAGGATCTGAGCTTCTCTAACAGGCTAGAGAAGGGAGAAGGGTTTCTAGGGGGTTGCAGGGAGTCCATATTCTAGTCCCACCTAAAAGTAGTGCCTACCTCCTTAATTCTGCACCGAGTCAGATTCCTGCCTGCTTCTCCTGCCTTTCACACAAATGCTCTTAGATTAAATATGTGGGAAGGGGGTGGGGAGGGAAACAGGCCCCTCTCTGATACAGGCCCTAAGTTTGAAATTCCCTTCTTACTGGGTGGATGGAGTTCCTAGAAAAGTTTTGGGATAGTTTTCCACAGGAAATGTGCAGAATGAGGATGGGGAGGCGAGGACTCCAGAAAGACCACAGTAACAAGCCCTCTCTGTCCAAAAACAAGTCTCCTTGTATCAGTCACTAGAAATCAGATCCAAAAACTAAGCTAGAATTTCCTCCCTCTCCCGGACAGTGCTCCCAAACATGACCATCTTCCTTGCTCACCACGCCTGAACAGCAGATAGGAAAAACAGAGGCCCAGAGAGGTCAAGCTAACATCCTGGGAGTCACACAGCATCGGAACCGAGATTAGAACTCAGGAGTCTCTGGCGCCTCTTGGGAAAATTGCAGCTGGAGCTCCCCCTTGGCCCTGGAGACTCCCGTGGGCTGAGAGCTTGCGGTCCTGACCAGCTGGCGGTGGTGGCCCTGCGCCCTGGTGCCAGTGAGGCGTCTGGGTCTAGCAGTCACCTCTGGGCACTGCCTGGCTGGGAGGACATTCTGGGAGGGGATCTTAGGGGCAGGGGCAGGGAGGTGGCAGCTGCCGGTAGGGTTGGGGGAGAGATATTTTTAGAGGTGACTAGGAAGCCAGCACTCTGGCGCACCCCCAGCTGGCGGGCGCTGGGCTCCAATGCGGGCGGGGGGTGCGCGGCTGGGGAGGGGTATTGTGGGTGGCAGGGAGCAAGGGGACACCAATTCCTTGGCTTTGCCAGAGTCAGGGACGGAGGGATACCCCAGCACTATGTTCCTGGGTAGGAGAGAGAAGGGCACTCACTCCTGAGCTCCAGAACTCCCCCACTGCCACGCGCGTGAAGGAGCGCCTTCAAACTCCACAGCCCCCACCCCGCGCCGGGACCCCAGCCCTCCCCTATCTCCCGGGGCCCAGGACTCACGTGGGGGCGGCGGCGGCAGAGGTCTGTCCCGGCTGAGTTTGGTGTGTAAGAAGTGGGGAAGGGGGCTAGCTGAGGTATTGGGGCGCCGGATGGAGCGAGGGGTGCTTACGGGAATTGGAGGGGACGCGGTGTCTTATCCACCCCCGGATTTCTGGGCTCCGGCTCACGAGTCCCTCCAGTCCCGAGGGACTGAGGACGATGTGCGTCTGAGCCGTCCCCTCCACTTGCCCCCCATCCCCCCGGGCAGCCGCCGCGTCCCCTTTAAATGCCCGGGAGCCGGAGCCGGAGCCGGAGCCGCGGCCGGCGCTGCGGCTGCTGCAGCAGCGGAGCCCACCGCAGTCCCCACACGTCACAAGCGACTGTCCAATCACAGAGGCGTCGGCGCACATCAAAGGGGCGGGCCGCCCGAGGCCACGCCTCCCTCCTCCCCCGGAGGCACCCGGAGCGCCAGCCAAGGTGGGATTGGGCGCTCGGGGAAAGGGTAGCAGGGTGGCGATGGAGCGCTGCCCTTCCGAGGTGCTTGGGTGGGGGCACCCTCACTAGAGCGGCTGTGGATATACGCTAAATCCCTGCCCACACACTCCAAATTGCCAGGGCTGTGGACTTTCTCATCCGCCGCCTCCAGGGCTGTGGACTTTCTCATCCGCCGCCTCCAGGGCTCCGGTTCCTGAGATTTGCAGAAGTGCACCTCCACCTCCTGCCCATTCCGCTCTCGGGTCCTAAACCCAGCGGCGCAGCGTCCTGGCCCGGCTCTCGGGACCCTTTCCCCAGGTTATAGGTTACTGAGGGTTGCGGGGGGTAGCGGGGGAGTGACTCCCCCTCCTCCGCCCGTAAAGTTGGTGGAGGGGTGGTGACAGACAGTTTGCCCCTTTTGCAAATGGCACTATAAATGAAAACGCACTTTCTCCCCTTTTCCTAAGAGTCTGTGTCTCCCCGACCCTAATCTCCTCCTTTTGGCCCTCCCAGCCTGCTAGTGAGGAGAAGGAGAAGATTGTGTTTAGAGAGGAAAGACGTGAAACTGGTATTTACTGAGAACATATGATGAATTGGGCATTCGGGTTAGGTCGCTGCGTTTATGGCCGAATGTTCACAACACTCGATAAATTATTTGCCTAGCCGTTCAAACCTGGACACACCTGACTCCAATGGGTCACAAAGAGGTATGTAGGTGGGGAGAATGCACTTTGGAAGGCCAAGGTGGGAGGGTCGCTTGAGCCTCGGAGTTCGAGACCAGCCTGGACAACATAGGGAGACCCCATCTCTACAAAAAATTAAGAAATTAGCTGGGCATTGTGGCATGCACCTGTAGTCTCAGCTCTACTTGGGAGGCTGAGGTGGGAGGATTGCTTGAGCCTGGAAGGTCAAGGCTGCAGTAAACTGTGATCACACCACCACACTCTAGCCTCGGTGAAAGAGTGAGACCCTGTCTCAAAACAAAAAACAACAACAACAACAACAAAAGTGAGCTTGTCTGGGGTCACCCAGGTGGTAGGGCTGGGGTATGAACCTGGTTGCCTTATTCATCACCCCACACTGTCCCTCTCATTGTCTGTCATCCCTCCTCTCCTGTAAGCAGCGTGAGGACCATGTTTGTCTTATTGATATACCCCGATCCCCTAGCATAGACAGCCTGGCTGGTACACAGTGGGCCTTGGATGTTTGTTGAGTGAGGCCAGGTGCAGTGGCTTATGCCTGTAATCTCAGCACTTTGGGAGGCCGAGGCAGGTGGATCATTAGAGATGAGGAGTTTGGGACCAGCCTGGCCAACATGATGAAACCCCATGGTTTACTAAAAATACAAAAAAAAAAAAAGCCAGGCATGGTGGCATGCAATCATAATCCCAGCTACTCGGTACTCGGGAGGCTGAGGCAGGAGAATCACTTGAACCCGGGAGGCAGAGGTTGCAGTGAGCCGAAATCATGCCACTGCACTCCAGCCTAGACGACAGAGCAGCACTCCATCTAAAAAAAAAAAAAAAAAAAGAAGATGTTGAATGAAACAAGTCCCCTGCTGTATTTAGCTCCAGGTTAGTACTCCATTTGTGCTCCTTCACTTTTTCTTCACAATAACAGATTGTTCCAGTGTTATTCCATTTTATTTTATTTTATTTTATTTTATTTTATTTTATTTTATTTATTTTTGAGAAAGTCTCTCTGTGTCACCCAGGCTGGAGTGCAGTGGTGTGATCTCGGCTCACTGCAACCTCTGCCTCCTGGGTTCAAGCGATTCTCCTGCCTCAGCCTCCCAAGCAGCTGGGATTATGGGTACCTGCCCCCATGCCCAGCTAATTTTTGTGTTTTTAATAGAGACGGGGTTTTACCATGTTTGCCAGGCTGGTCTCGAACTCCTGACCTCAGGTGATCAACTCTCCTCGGCCTCCCAAAGTGTTGGGATGTTGGGATTACAGGTGTGAGCCACCATGCCCAGCCCTCTCCATCCCCACTTTTTTTTTTCTTTTTTGAGACGGAGTTTCACTCTTGTTGCCCAGGCTGGAGTGCAATGGCGCAATCTCCAGCTCACCACGACCTCCGCCTCCCGGGTTCAAATGATTCTTCTGCCTCAGCCTCCCGGTAGCTGGGATTACAGACATGTGCCACCATACCCGGTTAATTTTGTGTTTTTAGTAGAGACAGGGTTTCTCCATGTTGGTCAGGGTGGTCTCAAACTCCCAGCCTCAGGTGATCCACCCACCTCGGCTTCCCAAAGTGCTGGGATTACAGGCGTGAGCCACCATGCCCAGCCTATCCATCCCCATTTTATAAAGAAATTGAGACTCAGAGATAAAAGGACTTTTTCAAGGTCACACAAGTGCCCTGGAGGCAACTGATTCCAATCCTAACCTTTTGAGGCAATTAGCAGCAGTTTCAACCTGGTTTCCTAATTCACTGATGGGGTTAGGGAGGGTAGGCAGATGACTTCCTGTGGCCACTGGTGGTTTCAAGTTTTTACTGCCGAGTTCTGCCTTCAGCCAGGTGGTGGGAGTGCCAAAGCTCGTGGGTGCTATCTACAAACCACCTTTATGAAAAAGCTGTAGAAACTCCTAAAAGCCAGCCGGATGCGGTGGCTCATGCCTATAATTCCAGCACTTTGGGAGGCCAAGGTGGGTGGATCTCGAGGTCGGGAGTTCAAGACCAGCCTGGCCAACATGATGAAACCTTGTCTCTACTAAAAATACAAAAATTAACTGGGTGTGGTGGTGTGCGCCTATAATCCCAGCTATTTGGGAGGCTGAGGCAGAAGAATTGCTTGAACCTGGGAGGCGAAGGTTGCAGTGAGCAGAGATCATGCAGTCAGGCCTCTGAGCCCAAGCTAAGCCATCATATCCCAGTGACCTGCATGTAGACATGCAAATGGCCTGAAGCAACTGAAGATCCACAGAAGTGAAAATAGATTACCCGATGACATTCCATTCCATTGTGCTTTGTTTCTACCCCACCCTAACTGATCAATGTTCTTTATAATCTCCCCCACCCTTAAGAAGTTTCTTTGTAATTCTCCCCACCCTTGAGAATGTACTTTGTGAGATCCACCCCCTGCCCCCAAAACATTGCTCTTAACTCCACTGCCTATCCCAAAACCTGTAAGAACTCATGATAGCCGGGCGCGGTGGCTCAAGCCTATAATCCCAGCACTTTGGGAGGCCGAGACGGGCGGATCACGAGGTCAGGAGATTGAGCCATCCTGGCTAACACGGTGAAACCCCGTCTCTACTAAAAAATACAGAAAACTAGCCGGGCGAGGTGGCGGGCGCCTGTAGTCCCAGCTACTCGGGAGGCTGAGGCAGGAGAATGGTGTGAACCCGGGAGGCGGAGCTTGCAGTGAGCTGAGATCCGGCCACTGCACTCCAGCCTGGGTGACAGAGCGAGACTCCGTCTCAAAAAAAAAAAAAAACTCATGATAATCCCACCACCCTTGCTGACTGCTTTTTCGGACTCAGCCCACCTGCACCCTGGTAAAATAAACAGCCTTGTTGATCACACAAAGCCTGTTTGGGGGTCTCTTCACATGGATGCATGAGACATTTGGTCCCGAAAAAGAACTATCAAGCCGATTCCCCAGGTGTACCTAGGCGAGATTACATGGTTTCCTGCCTAGTTGAAGGGCTTAAAAAGGCATCTTACAAAGCTGTTAATTATGACAAACAAAACTACCCAAGGTAAAGAACCCAGCCCAGTTCATGGCCCGTTTGGCAACAACCCTTAGACACTTTACCACCCTAGACCCAGAGGGGCCAGAAGGCTGCCTTATTCTTAATATGCATTTTATCACCCAGTCAACTCCTGACATTAGAAAAAAACTCCAAAAATTAATTTCCAGCCCTCAAACCCCACAACAGGACTCAATTAACCTTGCCTTCAAGGTGTACAATAATAGAGTAGAGGCAACGTATTTCTGAGTTGCAATTACTTGCCTCCACTGTGAGAGAAACCCCAGCCACATCTCCAGCACACAAGAACTTCCAAACGCCTGAACCGCAGCGGCCAGGTGTTCCTTCAGGACCTCCTTCCCCAGGATCTTGCTTCAAGTGCCAGAAATCTGACCACTGGGCCAAGGAATGCCCACAGCCCGGGATTCCTTCTAAGCCATGTCCCATCTGTGCGGGAACTCACTGGAAATTGGACTGTCCAACTGGCCCAAGGCTCTGACTGATTCCTTCCCAGATCTTCTCGGCTTAGCAGCTGAAGACTGACACTGCCCGATCGCCTCGGAAGCCTCCTGGACCATCACAGATGCTTTGGGTAGCTCTTACAGTAGAGGGTAAGTCCATCCCCTTCTTAATTAATACAGAGGTACCCACTCCATTACCTTCTTTTCAAAGTCCTTTTTCCTTTGCCTCCATAACTGTTGTGGGTATTGACGGCCAGGCTTCTAAACCTCTTAAAACTCCCCGACTCTGGTGCCAACTTAGACAATACTCTTTTAAGCACTCCTTTTTAGTTATCCCCACCTGCCCAGCTCCCTTATTAGGTCGAGACATTTTAACTAAATTATCTGCTTCCCTGACTATTCCTGGGCTACAGCCACACCTCATTGCCACCTTTTCCCCCAGTTCAAAGCCTCCTTCACATCCTCTCCTTGTATGTCCCCACCTTAATCCACAAGTATAGGATACCTCTAGTCCCTCCTTGGTGACAAATGATGCACCCCTTACCATCCCCTTAAAACCTAATCACACTTACCCTGCTCAACGCCAGTATCCCATCCCACAGCACGCTTTAAAAGGATTAAAGCCTGTTATCACTTGCCTGTTAAAGCATGGCCTTTTAAAGCCTGTAAACTCTCCTTATAATTCCCCCGTTTTACCTGTCCAAAAACCGGACAAGCCTTACAGGTTAGTTCAGGATCTGTGCCTTATCAACCAAATTGTCTTGCCTATCCACCCCATGGTGCCAAAGCCATCCTATCCTCTGCTATCCTCAATACCTCCCTCCACAACCCCTCTGTAACCCATTATTCTGTTCTGGATCTCAAACATGCTTTCTTTACTGTTCCTTGCACCCTTCATCCCAACCTCGCTTTGCTTTCACTTGGACTAACCCTGACACCCATCAGGCTCAGCAAATTACCTGGGCTGTACTGCCACAAGGCTTCACAGATAGCCCCCATTACTTCAGTCAAGCCCAAATTTCTTCCTCATCCATTACCTATTTCGGCATAATTCTTTATGAAAACAGACATGCTTTCCCTGCTGATCGTGTCTGGCTAATCTCCCAAACCCCTTCCTTCCTAGGCATGGTTAGGTACGTCCACCTTTGGATACCTAGTTTTACCATCCTGACTAAACCATTATGTAAACTCACAAAACCATACCTAGCCGACCCCATAGATCCTAAATCCTTTCGCCACTCCTCTTTCCGTTCCTTAAAAACAGCCCTAGAAGCTGCCCCCACACTAGCTCTCCCTAACTCATCCCAACCCTTTTCATTACACACAGCCAAAGTGCAGGGCTGTGCGGTCCGAGTTCTTACACAAGAGCCAGGACCACGCCCTGCAGCCTTTCTGTCCAACAACTTGACCTTACTGTTTTAGCCTAGCCCTCATGTTTGTGTGTAGTGGCTGCTGCCGCCCTAGTACTTTCAGAGGCCCTCAAAATCACAAACTATGCTCAACCCACTCTCTACAGTTCTCATAACTTCCAAAATCTGTTTTCTTCCTCACACCTGACGCATATACTTTCTGTTCCCCGGCTCCTTCAGCTATACTCACTCTTTGTTGAGTCTCGCACAATTACCATTGTTCCTGGCCCAGACTTCAGTCTGGCCTCCCACATTATTCTGGCTATCACACCTGACCCCCATGACTGTATCTCTCCAATCCACCTGACATTCACCCCGTTTCCCCATATTTCCTTCTTTCCTGTTCCTCACCCTGATCACATGTGGTTTACTGATGGCAGTTCCACCAGGATTAATCGCCACACACCAGCAAAGGCAGGCTATGCTATAGTATCTTCCACATCTATCGTTGAGGCTACTGCTCTGCCCCCCTCCACTACCTCTCAGGAAGCCAAACTCATTGCCTTAATTCGGGCCCTCACTCTTGCAAAGGGACTACGCGTCAATATTTATACTGACCCCATATCCTCCACCACCGTGCTGTTTTATGGGCTGAAAGGTTTCCTCACTACGCAAGGGTCCTCTGTCATTAATGCCTCTTTAATAAAAACTCTTCTCCAGGCTGCTTTGCTTCCAAAGGAAGTTGGAGTCATACACTGCGAGGGCCATCAAAACGCATCAGATCCCATCGCTCAGGGCAATGCTTATGCTGATAAGGTAGCTAAAAAAGCAGCTAGCCTTCCAACTTCTGTCCCTCAACGGCAGTTTTTCTCCTTCTCATCTGGTCACTCCCACCTACTTCCCCACTGAAACTTCCACTTATCAATCTCTTCCCACACAAGGTGAATGGTTCTTAGACCAAGGAAAATATCTCCTTCCAGCCTCACAGGCCCATTCTATCCTATTGTCATTTCATAACCTCTTGCATGTAGGTTACAAGCCGCTAGCCCACCTCTTAGAACCTCTCATTTCCTTTCCATTGTGGAAATCTATCCTCAAGGAACTCACTTCTCAGTGTTCCATCTGCTGTTCTACTACTCCTCAGGGATTGTTCACGCCCCCTCCCTTCCCTACACATCAAGGTCGGGGATTTGCCCCTGCCCAGGTCTGGCAAATTGACTTTACTCACGTGCCTCGAGTCAGGAAACTAAAATACCTCTTGGTCTAGGTAGACACTTTCACTGGATGGGTAGAGGCCTTTCCCACGGGGTCTGAGAAGGCCACCGAGCTCATTTCTTCCCTTTTGTCAGACATAATTCCTCGGTTTGGCCTTCCCACCTCAGTTTCTTAGGTTCTTGGTATTCAGTGGCGCCTGGTTTTACCTCAAACTGCCACGCTTAAGTCTCTCTTTAAGTGGATAGAAGATCTTCAGTGACAAAGTACACTCCAATACTTTCACCCTGATGAAGTCCTATACTTTACTTTTATACTTACTCTTATTCTCGTTCCTGTTCTTATGCCACCCTCTACCTCTCCCCAGCTATCTCCACCACACTATCAATCCCAGTCACTCTCTCCCAGCCGTTTCTAATTCTTCTTTAACAAACAATTGCTGGCTTTGCATTTCTCTTTCCTCCAAAACCACCAAGGCCTCGACTTACAAACTGCTGAAAAAAAGAGGACTCTGTATATTTTAAAATGAAGAGTGCTGTTTTTACCTAAACTAATCTGGCATGGTATATGACAACATAAAAAAACTCAAGGATAGAGCTTAAACTTCTGCCAACCAAGCAAGTAATGACGCTGAACCCCCTTCAACACTCTGTAATTGGAGGTCCTGGGTACTCCCAGTTCTTGGTCCTTTAATACCTGTTTTTCTCCTTCTTTTATTCTGACCTTGTGTCTTTCATTTAGTTTCTCAATTCATAGAAACCCGCGTCCAGTCCATAACCAGTAATTCTATACGACAAATGCTCCTTCTAGCAACCCCACAATATCACCCCTTACCCCAAAACCTTTCTTCAGTTGAATCTCTCCCACTGTAGGTTCCCACACCGCCCCTAATCCTGCTGGAAGCAGCCCTGAGAAACATCACCCATTATCTCTCCATACCACCCCCAAACTTTTTCGCCACCTCAACACTTCACCACCATTTTGTTTTATTTTTCTTATTAATATAAGAAGACAGGAATGTCAGGCCTCTGAGCCCAAGCTAAGCCATCATATCCCAGTGACCTGCACGTAGACATTCAGATGGCCTGAAGCAACTGAAGATCCACAGAAGTGAAAATAGATTACCCGATGACATTCCATTCCATTGTGATTTGTTTCTACCCCACCCTAACTGATCAATGTTCTTTATAATCTCCCCCACCCGTAAGAATTTTCTTTGTAATTCTCCCCACCCTTGAGAATGTACTTTGTGAGATCCACCCCATGCCCACAAAACATTGCTCTTAACTCCACTGCCTATCCCAAAACCTGTAAGAACTCAGGATAATCCCACCACCCTTGCTGACTCCTTTTTCGGACTCAGCCCACCTGGACCCTGGTGAAATAAACAGCTTTGTTGCTCACACAAAGCCTGTTTGGGGGTCTCTTCACATGGATGCATGAGACACATGCCACTGCTCTCCAGTCTGGGCAACAGAGCAACACTCTGTTCCAGGGGGAAAAAAAAAAACCTCCTAAATGCCAAAAGCATCAGGACACAATCCTATCTCTCTTTCAGCTTTCTTTCTTTTTTTTTTTTTGGAGACGGAATCTCGCTCTGTCGCCCAGGCTGAAGTGTAGTGGCGTGATCTTGGCTCANGAAAGAAAGGAAGTTTCCAGAGCCACTGGAAATGTGAGGCCTTACCTGACTTCTCATCTTCAGCTTGAAGACTAGAAGGATAGTCCTCTGGTAGATACAGCTAAGATTCCTAACTCGGGGTGTCAAACTTTTTGGAATTTTCTTTTTGCTCTTTGAGGACACATAATATATGTCGTTTCATCAAACTAGGATCCTAATACTGGTGACCAAACACATTATTAGTGGTTTTTGGTAGAAACAGCACTTTATTTATCTATCTATTTATTTATTTTGAGACGGAGTCTCGCTCTGTCGCCCGGGCTGGAGTGCAGTGGCGCGTTCTCGGCTCACTGCAAGCTTCGCCTCCCGGGTTCACTCCGTTCTCCTGCCTCAGCCTCCCGAGTAACTGGGACTACAGGTGCCCGCCACCACGCCCAGCTAATTTTTTGTATTTTTAGTAGAGACAGGGTTTCACCGAGTTAGCCAGGATGGTCTTGATCTCCTAACCTTGTGATCTGCCCGCCTCGGCCTCCCAAAGTGCTGGGATTACAGGTGTGAGCCACTGTGCCTGACCAGAAACAGCACATTATTAGGGAAAGTGGCAAAAAGTGCCTATTCAAGGAGTGTATATATCCTTCTTCATGTGTATTCCGGACATTTGGAAACCTCCACTTAAAGGAGGCACTTTTATGCTCCAGAGGAGGAAAGGTGTCATGTAAATTGGAAATGGGAGTTTTGGGGGTTTAGGGGGAGGGAGAGGAGCCAAATTCCCAATTTAATGTTTTTTCCTCCAGTTTTTACATACAGAAATAATGAAAGAAGAGTACTGTGAACACCTGTGTATATTCTTCAGCAGGTGGAGTTATTTTTAAACTTTTCTTTTTCCTTTTCTTTTTTTTTTGATACAGAGTCTCACTCTGTCGCCAGGCTGGAGTGCAGTGGCATGATCTCGGCTCACTGCCACCTTCACCTCCCGGCTTTAAGCAGTTGTCCTGCCTCAGCCTCCTGAGTACCTGGGACTACAGTCGCGTGCCACCATGCCCAGCTAATTTTTGTATTTTTAGTAGAGACAGGGTTTCACCATTTTGGCCAGGATGGTCTCGATCTCATGACCTTGTTATCTGCCCACCTCGGGCTCCCAAAGTGCTGCGATTACAGGTGTGAGCCACTGTGCCCACCTTCTTTTCTTTTCTTTTGTTTTTTTCTTTTTTTGGGGACGCCCGGGCTGGAGTGCAGTGGGATGATCTCGGCTCACTGCAAGGTCCACCTCCCGGGTTCATGCCCTTCTGCTGGCTCAGCCTCCCAAGTAGCTGGGACTACAGGCGCCCGCCACCACACCCGGCTAATTTTTTTGTATTTTTTAGTAGAGACGGGGTTTCACCATGTTAGCCAGGATGGTCTCGATCTCCTGACCTTGTGATCCACCCGCCTTGGCCTCCCAAAGTGCTGGGATTACCACCCAGCACTGAGCCACCTCGCCCGGCCCTTTTCAGCTTTCTTTACTTTCCCTTTTCCTTGTACCAGTGAGTTGGATGATCAGTCATGTATGTACCTAAATATGGGGATAGAAAGGGAATGGGAAACCCATCCCCCATTCAGTTAAGACCTCTGCCCAGCACATGGGCTGCAGATCCTCTTCTCGTGTGAGTTTCACCTTAGGACTCAAGTCAGCCAATCTGGCAGAGCTAGTGAACAGGAGTCATCTTAGGTGACAGTGTAACCGCCCAAGGGGTTTGCCTTGTCCGCTGCCTAGGATAGCCGATTTATCAAGACAGGGTAATTATAATAGAGAAAGATTAATTCACGCAGAGCCAGCTGTGCCGGAGACTGGAGTTTTATTATTACTCAAATCAGTCTTCCTCAAAACTCTTTTATTATTGCTCAAATCCGTCTCCCCGAACACTCAGGGATCAGAATTTTTCAGGATAATTTGGTGGGTAGGGGCCAGTGAATCGGGAGTTCTGATTGGTTGGCACAGGGATGAACTCATGGGGAGTGGAAGTTGTTCTCTTCTGCTGAGTCAGTTCCTGGGTGGGGGCCACAGAACTGGTTGGCAGGTCCAGATGGGGCCCTCTGGTTGTTAGAAATGCAAAAACCTGAAAAGACATCTCAAAAGGCTGATCTTAGATTCACAATAGTGATGTTACCTTCAAGAGTAATTTAGGGAAGTTGCAAATCTCATAACCTCCGGAATAATGGCTGGTAATATTTAGAATTCCAGCCCCTTTCATCTTGACTTGGTGACTGGTGGTCTTTCATTAGTTTTACCAGAACAGTTTAGCCTTTTGGGAAGGGCTATTATATAAACTATACACTAAATTTCTTTCCAAAGCTAGTTCGGCCTATGCTTAGGAATGAACAAGGACAGTTTAGAGGTTAGAAACAAGATGCGGTCAATTAGGTCTGATATCTTTTGCTATCATAATTTTCTCAGTTACGATTTTTGCAAAGGTGGTTTCAATAGGGCTCACTTGAGTTCCTGGTGAACCCTGACTCAGGCTGCCAGGGACAGCTCAATCCACCTGGTCTTCACAAAGAGGGTGTGTCACTTGCCCAAGGTTTCAGTGCTAGAGCCAAAGAGGCCAAGAGTCCAAGAATGTGGCCTCGTGCTCTCCAATAGGCCTCCTTCCTGGTGGTGGGAAATGCAAAGGTGAGAGGGAGGGGCAGATGGGCATGAGTTCAACCCGCACACTCCACCTGGAAAGGATGAACGAGTTTTGGGAATCGACTAGGTGCCAGGCACATGATCCCCCCACCACCCTGGAAATGGGGTCTCAGTGCAGCATTCCCATCTTCACACATGAAAAAAGCAGAAGCTCTGGGGCATTAAGAAAGCGCCTTGTGGGGAGCGGAGAGGAGGGGCCAAGGTTGAAAACCCATGTATTGGGTACTGTGTGCTCACTTCCTGAGTGACAGGTTTAGTCATATGCCAAACCTCAGCATAACACAATATAGCTTTGTGTTGTTGTTTGTTGTTGTTTTTGAGACGGAGTCTCGCTCTGTTGCCAGGCTGGAGTGCAGTGGGGTGATCTCGGCTCCTTGTATACCTTTATAATCTGCATGTGTATCCCTGGAATCTAAAATAAAAGCTGAAAGACAAACACAAAACAAACAAACAAAAAAGAAAAACAAAGAAAGCGTCTTGCCCAACGGCTCCGTGTAGCAAGTGGTGGTCAGGCTGGATGGTGCAGTTCTGCACTGTTCTATCTGCCCCCAGAAAGCAAAAGGACAGGGCCCTCAGTGATCTGAGGACTGATGAGGGTGGGCTTAGGAGGAAGAGGCCACCGAGGGTGTCCTCGTGCTGGCAATTCTGTAAGATGTGCTGCAGGGCATTCTGCGACTAAAGCCTTGTGCTGGGGGTTAGTGACCAGGGCTGACTAGACCCCTTTCTTGGCTTCATGGTTCCTTTCCAAGACAACAAAAAGTACTGCATGCTCAGCACTAACAGGCTCCACTTACTTCATTCTCACATCAGCCCTGTAATCTACTCATTCTCCCATTTTACAGATGAGAAACAGGAGGAACAGGATGTATGTAATTTGCCCAAGGTCACAGAGCCAAGAGGTGGCTGAAGCCAGATTTGAACCGAGGCATTCAGCTAAGAAACTGCATTCTTTTTTTTTTTTTTTTTTTTTGAGAAGGAGTCTCGCTCTGTCACCTAGGCTGGAGTGCAGTGGCCAGATCTCAGCTCACTGCAAACTCCGCCTCCCGGGTTTACGCCATTCTCCTGCCTCAGCCTCCCGAGTAGCTGGGACTACAGGCACCCGCCACCTCGCCTGGCTAGTTTTTTGTATTTTTTTAGTAGAGACGGGGTTTCACCGTGTTAGGCAGGATGGTCTCGATCTCCTGACCTCGTGATCCGCCCGTCTCGGCCTCCCAAAGTGCTGGGATTACAGGCTTGAGCCACCTCGCCTGGCCGAAACTGCATTCTTAAGCAAAACATCACAAGACCTGCCCTAAAGAAAGTGTTCCTGCCTCCTATGAGGCAAGGTGATGCCCTGGGGGAAAGGAAGGAGGAGAAAGGCTTGTGTTCTTAAATTAAGTATTTTCTTTAGGGATCGCACCTTTTCACCGACTAAGGTTGAGAATTTCTTGAGTTGTGGCTTAGAGAACAGTCTGACTTGCAATCAGGATAGCTGAGTTTGAACTTGTGTGACTTGAAACAAGCTCTTTTGTTTTATTTATTTATTTATTTATTTATTTAGACAGAGTTCTCATTCTGTCACCCAGGCTGAGTGGAGTGGCGTGATCCTGGCTCACTGCAACCTCCGCCTCCCAGGTTCAAGCCATTCTTATGTCTCAGCCTCCTGAGTAGCTGGGATTACAGGGGTGCACCACCACACCCAGCTAATTTTTGTATATATATATTTTTTTGTAGAGACGAGGTATCACCATGTTGGCTAGGCTGGTCTTGAACCCCTGAACTAAGGTGATCTGCCTGACTCGGCCTCCCAAAGTGCTGGGATTACAGGCATGAGCCACCGCGCCCAGCCATAGACAAGTTGCTTCCCTTTGGACCTCATCTCCCTACTTGGGCAGAAGCTTGTCAAGATCTGACCGGTTTTGAGGATCCTCTGTGATTTAAAGAGACTAGAGAGGGAGTCCTGGTTGGCTTCCCCTGCTCCACAGCATAGTAGAAGTGAAACTGCCTCCAAGAACCCTCATTTCCAAACCAGAGCTAACCCCAGCCTTCTCTCTCCTCACAGCCCTGGAAGAGGTCCAAAGGGCAGGGCCAGAGCAAGGACAGGGGCTAGAGGGATCTCAGGCAGTACAGGAGGAGCTGGGGGCAGAAACATCTCTGCTCCCCTCTCTGCACAGGCAGCAGCCTGCCTGGTCGCCTGGGTCCCCAGCCCAAGGACGGCTTGGTAATAAACACTTCTGAAATATTCCGGCCTGAGTCCTTGAGTTCACTCAAAGGCGCAGAAACCTGTCTGCTTTCCCTGTGGCACTCGGGCATTCCCCACATCTGCCTCCCACCCGCTTCCCTCTAGAGAAAGGCTTAGTTTTATTTTCCAAACTCGGGCTGTGAATCGGTCCTCCAAAGTCTAGTAACTGGCTCCCATATCACCCTGTGGCTCCGGCTAGCCTGCTAAACCTGAGTTTTGAATTGACCTTTAATTGTTCTAAATGGGCTACCCCACCCCACCCCATCCTGGGAAGATTCTGGCAGTGATATAGATCAAGGCTTAGATTTTTTTTTTTTTTTTTTTTTTTTTTTTTTTGAGATGGAGTCTCGCTCTTGTCCCCCAGGCTGGAGAGCAGTGTCATGATCTTGGCTCACTGCAACCTCTGCCTCCTGGACTCAAGCGATTCTCCTGCCTCAGCCTCCCGAGTAGCTAGGATTATAGGCGCCTGCCAGCACGCCTAGCTAGTTTTTTTATTTTTAGTAGAGACGGGATTTCACCATGTTGGCCAGGCTTGTCTCAAACTCCTGACCTCAAGTGATCCGCCCACCTCGGCCTCCCAAAGTGCTGGGATTACAGGTGTGAGCCACTGCACCCAGCCAAGGCTCAGATCTTTGGAGCCAGATCCTGCAGGTAGTGGTGGACAGTCTATATTCTCCTGCTCTCCCAGGCATCCCTACAACATGGCATTCATTTGTTTGTGCTCTCATTCATTCAATGAATATAATGAAGTTAACTGCATCCAGCCCTGGGAGATAATGATATTGAACAAGACATAGATCCTGCCCTCTAGAAGCCTGTTTTTTTTTTTTTTTTTTTTTTTTTGACAGGATCTCACTCTGTTGCCCAGGCTGGAGTTCAGAGGTGCGTGCAGTCATGTCTCACTGCAACCTTGAAAGACTCAAGCTATTCTCACACCTCAGCCTCCCGAGTAGCTGGGACTACGGGTGTACGTCACTATGACAAAAATTTGTTTGTATTTTTTGTAGAGATGGGGTTTCACCATGTTGCCTAGGATGATCTTGAACTCCCGAGCTCAAGTGATCCTCCTACCTTGGCCTCCCAAAGTGCTGAGATTACAGGTGTGAGTCACCTTGCCTGGCCTCAGAAGCTTATAGTCTAGAGAAGAGACCTGGCAAGGAAACAGCCCTTCCCAAACAAGTGTCAGGGAAGAACAACTGGCAGATCTGCTGTGCCCACCAAGGGAATTCTGTCCTGTCTCATCCTTTTCTTTTTTTTTTTTTTTTGAGACAGAATCTCACTCTGTCTCCCAGGCTGGAGTGCAATGGCACAATCTTGGCTCACTGCAATCTCCGCCTCCCGGGTTCAAGCAATTCTCATTCCTCACCTTCCCGAGTAGCTGGGATTACAGGCGTCCACCATCATGCCCAGCTAATTTTTGTATTTTTAGTAGAGACGGGGGTTTCACCATGTTGGCCAGGCTGGTCTGTAACTCCTGACCTTAAGTGATCCGCCCGCCTTGGCCTCCCAAAGTGCTGGGATTATAGGCGTGAGCCACTGCACCTGGCTTGTCCCATCCACTTCTTGTTATTGGTTGCTGTGGGCGGCCCCTCCTCTCACCCCTCCACCTGCCCTTGGCAGCTTAGAGATGATACCCCATCTACATCCCTCCTTCCTTGCCTTCCCCAGTCCCAGGCCCCTCTCCCTACAACAGACTCACCCTGACAGAGCTGTCCACTGTCCTCCTCACTTAGCAGCAATAATGGAGGGAACATGGCAAGGGGAACAGGACAGAGAAGTGAATAAACAAATGAACCCACTTTCTGCCACCCAGCAGATACCCACGACAGGTGAAGGAGAGAAAGCAGTCCCACAGACACCCCTCTCTGCCGGAAAGTCCTTTCTATCTGACTCCAGTCCCACTTGCTGGAGGAGTTCCCCTCATTTCGTTTCTGAGACAGCCTCCTTCTGTGTAACAACTATTCAGAGACTTGAAATCTGCCTCTCTGGTTTCTTCTGTCTTTGCAAATGTCACATTAAAGAGAACAAGGTAATTTGGTCTTTGCCTGCTTCATGTTAATTCTCTAACCATGTCTGTGTCCCAGTCTCCCTCACTCTGCCCTTTAACCACACACACCTTCTTTCCAATTTTATTTTATTTTTTTTTGAGACTGACTGTTGCTCTATTGCCCAGGCTGGAGTGCAGTGGTGCGATCTCGGCTCACTGCAAACTCCGCCTCCTGGGTTCAAGCGATTCTCCTGCCTCAGCCTCTCGAGTAGCTGGGATTACAGGCACCCATGACCATGCCTGGCTAATTTCTGTATTTTTAGTAGAGACAGGGTTTTATCATGTTGGCCAGGCAGGTCTCAAACTCCTGACCTCAAGTGATCCACCTACCTCGGCCTCCCAAAGTGCTGGTATTACAAGCGTGAGCCACCGTGCCCAACCTCTTTCCTAGTTTCAAAAGAAAACCACGGGCCCTTTGCACGTGCTATAGCCTCTGCCCAGGGTACTTCCCAGCCCATCCATGGTTCCTCACTGAGCTCAGGGCTGAGCTACAAGGAAGCTTGTCCTGCTTTCCCCATCCCTCCCAACCCCAAGATCAGGAGCTCCCAAATTACACAGCTCCACAGCACCTTGCATTTCTCCTGGGTGATTAATTAATGTCTTTCTCCTGTTAGCTTCGAGAGGACAGGGATCACAGTAGCTTTGTTCCCATAGTGCCTAGCATAGGCCTTGGCCCATAGTCGCTGCACAAATAAATATTTGTTGCTTGAATGTCTGTAGGGTTCTCAATCTAGTCAACTTGTATAGGCTGTTGTCTTAGACCTGGAATGAGACCAAAGCAAGCTGGCCCAACCTTGGTTGTGTCCTAATTTGGCCATCTGACTATGAATATGCTAACAAATGACGGGCTTAGCATCCAGCATTTCCATTCCTTCCCCAGAGCAAGCTCCTCTACCAGCAATCCTCCCAGCCCTAAGGCAGGTCTGTGTTGATGGGGGCTAGAGGCCAGATGACTGGTTGATCTGATCACTCAATTCCTTCTGCCTAACTTCAGAAGCTTCTTCCAAAATACTCGAGACCTTTTTTGGGGAGGGATTTTTTTTTTTTTTTTTTTTAAGATAGAGTCTTGCGCTGTCGCCCAGGCTGGAGTGCAGTGGCACGATCTGCTCACTGCAACCTCTGCCTCCTGGGCTCAAGCTATTCTCCTGCCTCAGCCTCCTAAGTAGCTGGGACTACAGATGCATGACACCACACCCGACTATTTTATTATTATTATTATTATTATTATTATTTGTATGTTTAGTAGAGACAGGGTTTCACCATGTTGGCCATGGCTGGTCTTGAAATCCTCACCTCAACTCTGCTCCCGGCAGAGACCTTTATGTTTTTAATGGGTTGTGTAGCCCACAAAACACTCTTTGCCATTCACACTATTTTTCTGATGAGGAAAATGAGACTGAGGGAGATGAGGTGACAAGTCCAAGGTCATACAGTTAGGAAGGTAGCTAAGGCAACACTTGAAGTCTTGTGAAGCCAGCGGTTTTCTGAAGGGGATGTGCCAACCAGCAAAGATTCTCAGATTCTGGGCTTTTTGGCAGTTGTTTGATTCTTTTTTTCCATTCATTCATTCATTCATTCACTAATTTGTGTAGGACATATGCGCTCCAGTCATTGCCTTCAGGGAGGCCAAAGTCTCAGTCTCAGGCTGGCATTTTGAATCCAAGGTCTGGTAATGGCCTGAAATGATTTTATATGGGTATATATATTTATTTGTTTGTTTTATTATTATTATTTTTTGATAAGGAACCTCACTCTGTCACCCCGGCTGGAGTGCAGTGGCACAATCTTGGCTCACTGCAACCTCTGCCTCCCGGGTTCAAGCAATTCTTCTGCCTCAGCCTCCCGAGTAGCTGGGATTACAGGCTTCTGCCACCGCACCCAGGTAATTTTTGTATTTTTAGTAGAGACGGGTTTTACCATCTTGGCCAGGCTGGTCTTGAACTCCTGACCTCTTGATCCACCCGCCTAGGCCTCCCAAAGTGCTGGGATTACAGGCATGAGCCACCACGCCCAGCTGATTATATATATATTTTAGTGTTTATGTACATATGTGCATTTTTCTTGCAAACTTTCTTTTTTCTTTTTTAATTGCTTGGCAGAACATTGAACTTGCAAACTTTCAGAGGGTTCCATGACACCCAGTCCCCTGACCTCCCTTCATTGCAAAAAGGTTAAGAACTGCTGGTATAACACATGCTATGCAGTGTAAACAGATGGCAGCCCATGTGCTCATCAGTATTTCCTGCCTGTTTGGGTGACTGAGGCCCCGTCATGTGACCATCTCTGGCCCAAGTGAGATAACCTGGGTGTCTGCACCACGGGACCCATCCACGGCACTGCTGACCTGTGACAATTCCTCTCAGAAGATCAAACACATAGAAATGCACACACACACACACTGACTCCAACACCCCCAGATCCACAACTGCTCCTGAATCCAGGGAGACCCTGTAACCGTCTAATGGTTCACCTCGCCCGTTGCCTAGACAGAGCCAATTCCTCAAGACAGGGAAATTGCAATAAAGAAAGAGTGATTTACACACAGTTATGAGGGAGGCCGGAGTTTCTTTATTACTCAAATCAGTCTCCTTGAGCATTTGGGGAGTAGAGTTTTTAACAACAACTTTTGGGGGGTCGGGGAAGGGGGAAGCCAGTGAGCCAGGAGTGCTGATGGGTCAGTGATGGAATCATAGGCAGTCAAAGCTGTCTTCTCGCTCTTAGTCAGTTCCCCCATGAGGGCCACAAGATCAGATGAGCCCGTTTATTGACCTGGGTGGTGCCAGCTGATCCATCAAGTGCAGGGTCTGCAAAGTATCTCAAGCACTGATCTTAGGAACAGTTTAGGGAGGGTTAGAACTTTGTAACCTCCAGCTGCATGACTCCTAAACCATCATTTCTAATCTTGTGGCTAATGTTAGTCCTACAAAGGTAATCTAGTCCCCAAGCAAGAAGGAGGTCTGCTTTGGGAAAGGGCTGTTATCATCTTTGATTTCAGTTATAAACTATAAACTGAGTTTCTCCCAAAGTTAATTCAGCCTATGCCCCGGAATGAACAAGGACAGCTTGGAGGTTAGAAGCAAGATGGAGGTGGCTGGTTGCGGTGGCTCACGCCTGTAATCCCAGCACTTCCGGAGGCTGAGGCGGGTGGATCACTTCAGGTGGGGAGTTCGAGACCAGCCTGACCAACATGGAGAAACCCCGTCTCTACTAAAAATACAAAATTAGCCAGGATTGCACCATTGCACTCCAGTCTGGACAACAAGAGCAAAACTCTGTCTCAAGAAAAAAAAAAGAAGCAAGATGGAATCCATTGAGTCGATTAAGTTAGATCTCCTTTACTGTTTCAGTCATAATTTTTTTTTTTTTTTGTTGAGACGGAGTCTCGCTCTGTCGCCCAGGCTGGAGTGCAGTGGCCGGATCTCAGCTCACTGCAAGCTCCGCCTCCCGGGTTTACGCCATTCTCCTGCCTCAGCCTCCCGAGTAGCTGGGACTACAGGCGCCCGCCACCTCGCCCAGCTAGTTTTTTGTATTTTAGTAGAGACGGGGTTTCACCGTGTTAGCCAGGATGGTCTCGATCTCCTGACCTCGTGATCCGCCCGTCTCGGCCTCCCAAAGTGCTGGGATTACAGGCTTGAGCCACCGCGCCCGGCTCAGTCATAATTTTCAAAGGCGCTTTCAATCCCTTGATCTTTCTCTTTCTCTGCAGTGTTAGTGACACACAAAGCATTACCCGTGATGGCTACACACACACACACACACACACACACACACACACACACACATATATATATATATTTTTAGCCAGAGTCTTGCTGTGTTACCCAGGCTGGAGTGCAGTAGCATGATCTCGGCTCACTGCAATCTCCACCTTCTGGGTCAAGGGTTTCTCTTGCCTCAGCCTTCTGAGTAGCTGGGCCTATAGGTGTGTCCCACCACACCTGGCTCATTTTTGTATTTTTAGTAGAGATGAGATTTCACAGGCTGGTTTTGAACTCCTGACCTCAAGTGATCTGCCTGCCTTGGCCTCCCAAAGTGCTGGGATTACAGACATGAGCCACTGTACCTGGCCCGTGATGGCTACATATTGAAGGCTTGTGTGTGTCAGATCCAATGATCCTTACACCTTCATGTCTTATTTTTTCTATTTTTTTTAAATTAAAAGTGTTCATAGTAGTACTAACTCGCTCTCAAGTTTCTAAATGTTTTGTATGCTTTTTAAATTTGTTTTTCTTTTGAGACAGAGTCTCGCTCTGTCGCCCAGGTTGGAGTGCAGTGGTGCAATGTTGGCTCACTGCAACCTCTGCCTCCTGGGTTGAAGCAATTCTCCCATTTCAGCCTCTGAGTAGCTGGGACTATAGGTGAGCGCCATCATGCCCAGCTGATTTGTTTTTGAATTTTTAGTAGAGATGGGTTTCCTCATGTTAGCCAGGCTGGTCTGTAACTCCTGGCCTCAAGTAATTCACCTGTCTTGGCTTCCCAAAGTGCTGGGATTACCCGCATGAATCACCAAGGTTGAGCTCTCATGTTATATATATATATATATATTTTAGATGGAGTTTTGCTCTTGTTGCCCAGGCTGGAGTGCTAATGGCACAATCTCAGCTCACTGTACCCTCCACCTCCCGGGTTCAAGCTATTCTCCCGCCTTAGCCTCCCAAGTAGCTGGCAATTACAGGTGTGTGCCACCACGCCTGGCTATTTTTGTATTTTTAGTGGAGACGGGGTTTCACCATGTTGGTCAGGCTGGTCTTGAACTCCTGACCTCAGGTGATCTGCCCACCTCAGCCTCCCAAAGGGCTGGGATGACAGGCGTGAGCCACCACGCCCAGCCCCTTCATGTCTTTTAATCCCCACAACAGGCCTGTGAGTTTTGGAACTTGCCCCAGTCACATGGCTGGGAAGAGATGGAGGTGAATGGTAAGAGAGCATTGTGGGGTTCAGTGGGGGTGTGAAGAAACCTGAATGTGTTTCAGATCCTTCAGGGACAGACCCAACTATTCACTGTGCCAAAATCATTCCTGTCTTCATTCTTTCATTCTACTGCTATTTCTTGTTTTGTTTTGTTTTGTTTTGTTGTGTTTTGTTTTTGAGACAAAGTCTTGCTCTGTCGCCCAGGCTGGAGTGCAATGACGCGATCTCAGCTCACTGCAGCCTCTGCCTCCTGGGTTCAAGCGATTCTCCTGCCTCAGCTTCCGAGTAGCTGGGATTACAGGTGCGCGCCACCACGCCTGGCTAATTTTTTGTATTTTTAGTAGAGATGGGGTTTCACCATGTTGGCCAGGCTGGTCTTAAACTTCTGACCCCAAGTGATCCGCCCGCCTCGGCCTCCCAAAGTGCTGGGATTACAGGCGTGAGCCACCGTGCCCTGCAATGTTTCTTGAGAATCTTCTATGTGCCAGGTGTGTGTAGGGGACCGTGGTGAACAGCTTCCAAGATGGCCTGATGCTGCCCACCTCCTGATGTCTGCATCCTTGCGTAGTCCCCTGCTGGCAGGACCGGGAAGCAAAGGACCATTACTTCCAACGTTAGGTTATGAGAGACTGCGGCTTCTGTCTTGGATGCTGTCTCACTCTCTTGCCCTCCCTCTTCTTTGGTTGCCTGCTCTGGGGGAAACAAGCTGCCACGGTGTGTTTGCAGCCCTATAGAGAGGCCCACATGGGAAGGAGCCAAAGCCCCTGCCAATAGCCAGTGAGGAACTTGGGCCTGCCAACCACCACATGAGTGAGCCTGGACACAGCCTGATCAGGCTCCGCCCTGGTCAGGTCAACATGTGAGCCTGGACACAGCCAGGTCAACCCTCCAGCCCTGATCAGGCCTTGAGATGACTGCAACCTCATGAGGACCCTGCCTGCAGAAACTGTGGGAGATAATAAATGCTTAGTGTTGTAGGCTGCTAAGTTTTGAGGGTAATTTGTTACATAGAAATAGAAAACTAGCCAGGTATGGTGGCTCATGCCTGTGAGTCCCCAAATCCCAGCACTTTGAGAGACTGAGGCTAGAGGATCACTTAAGCCCAGGAGCTCGAGACCAGCTTGGGCAACACAGTGAGACCCTCCATCTCTGTAAAAAAGTTTTTTAAAAATTAGGAGGGCAGGCCGGGCACAGTGGCTCACGACTGTAACCCCAGCCTTTGGGAGGCCGAGGCGGGCGGATCACCTGAGGTCAGGAGGTTGAGACCAGCCTGGCCAACATGGTGAAACCTCATCTCTACTGAAAATACAAAATTTAGCTGGGTGTGGTGACAGGCGCCTGTAATCCCAGCTACCTGGGAGGCTGAGGCAGGAGAATCACTTGAACCCAGGAGGTAGAGATCGCGCCACTGCACTCTAGCCTGGGCGACAAGAGCAAAACTCTGTCTCAAAAAAAGGAAAGAAAAGAAAAAAAAAAACTAAATCAGGGATATATCAGTAAACAAAATTGACAGGGCTTATGGAGGAGGCAGACAGTGAACACAAGAAGTAAGTTAAAAAAAAAACCCAGCAGGGCACGGTGGCTTGCGCCTGTAATCCCAGCACTTTGGGAGGCTGAGGTGGACAGATCACCTGAGGTCAGGAGTTTGAGACCAACCTGACCAACATGGAGAAACCCCGTCTCTACTAAAAATACAAAATTAGCCAGGTGTGGTGGTGCATGCCTGTACACTGGAAACTGAGGCAGAAGAATCGCTTGAAAAGGAGGCCGAGGTTGCGGTGAGCCAAGATCGCGCCATTGCACTCCAGCCTGGGCAATGAAAGCAAAACTCCATCTCAAGAAAACAAAACACAACAAAACCCTTGGCCGGGCATCGTGGCTCACGCCTGTAATCCCAGCACTTAGGGAGGCTGAGGCGGGAAGGTCAGGAGTTCAAGATCAGCCTGGCCAACATGGTAAAACCCCATCTCTACTAAAAATACAAAAATTAGCATACAAAATTAGCCAGGCGTTATGGCAGGCATCTGTAATCCCAGCTACTCGGGAGACTGAGGCAGAAGAATTGCTTCAACCCGGGAGGTGGAGGTTGCAGTGAGCTGAGATCGTGCCACTTCACTCCAGCCTGGGCAACAGAGCAAGACTCCATCTCGCAAAAAAAAAAGAAAAAGAAAAAAAAACCCTACAAAAACCCCAGTGTTTTAGAGAGCAGTAAGTGTTTTGGAGAAAATTAAAGCAGGGAAATGAGGTAGACATGAGGGAGGCTTTATTTATTTATTTATTTATTTATTTATTTATTTATTTTTGAGACAGGGTCTTACTTTGTCACCCAGGCTGCAGTGCAGTGGCTCAATCTTGGCTCACTGCACCCTCCACCTCACAGGCTTAAGCCATCCTCTCCTGCCTCAGCCCCCCAAGTATCTGGGACTACAGGCACACGCCACCACGCTGAGTTAATTTTTTATTTATTTTTATTTTTATTTTTTGAGATGGAATCTTACTCAGTTGCCCAGGCTAGAGTGCAGTGGTGCCATCTTGGCTCACTGCAACCTCTGCCTCCTAGGTTCAAGTGATTCTCCTGCCTCAGCCTCCTGAGTAGCTGGCACCACAGAAATTGTAGTTTGCATGCAGGAGTACTGACATTTCAGAGGTCTTCCAACAGTTATTGGGATAACTGGTAAACAATTTAACTCCAGCTGAGTGGCTGTAGTTGTAGGTTGTTATTTCTGTTTTCCCTCTTTGGAGCAAACAAAATACAAAGCGTGTCTCCACAGCACAGCAGAAAATGCCAAAATAAGGACCTGACCTGTCCATTTGGCTTGTCTTCCCTCCTGGTAACAGACTTGTTGCTTGTATGTGACCCACGGCCTGAGGACGCCCTCTTCCTATGCCCTTCTCCCCCTCAACCTAAGGATGCCTGCTTTGTCCTAGAGCGCATCCTCAGAGCCTGCTGGGGCTCCCCGCCAGCAGACTCATGGCCATAGCAACCATATTGACCAGATCAAGATGGACAGATGGTGCAGCAAGCCTGAAGTTATACTTAGAGGACGAAGGAACATCTGGACTTTCCTAGAAAATGGAAGGCATGGCCGAGTGCTGTGGCTTACGCCTGTAATCCCAGCACTTTGGGAGGCCGAGGCGGGCGGATCACTTGAGGTCAGGAGTTCAAGACCAGCCTGACCAAATGGCGAGACCCTGTCTCTACTAAAAATACAAAAATTAGCCGGGCGTGGTGGCACGTGACTGTAATCCCAGCTACATGGGAGGCTGAGTCAGGACGAATCACTTGAACCCAGGAGGCAGAGTTGCAGTGAGCCGAGATTGTACCACTGCACTCCTAGCCGAGTGACGAGAGAGACTGACTGCCTCAAAAAAAAGAAAGACAAGAAAGAAAAAGAGGCGGCGGCCGGTGGCTCCACGCCTGGGTATAATCCCAGCACTTTGGAGGCCAAGGCGGGCGGATCACCAAAGGTCCAGGAAGATCAAGACCTTCCTGGCTAACACTGTGAAACCGCCGTCTCTACCTAAAAATACAAAAAATTAGCCAGGCAATGGTGGCGGCGCCTGTAAGCTCCCAGCTACTTGGGAGGCTGAGGCACGGAGAATGCCATGAACCCAGAAGGGCGAGCGTGCAGCCAAGCTCACACTACTTGCACTCCACGCCTGGCAACAGACGTGAGACCCGTCTTCAAAATAAAAAAAAAAAGAAAGAAAGAAAAATGGAAGGCACAAAGTAGTCAAATAGCCCCCAAGATACCCACACATCCTGGAGGGCCAGAGGAGTCATTCATGTATTCATTTGCACATTATTCCAACAAATATATTTGGAAAACCTACTGTGTGCCAGGACTGGGCTAGGGACTGAAAAATAACAGTAAGAGGAAGTTTCAGCCCTGGGAGCACTTACAGCTGGCAGCAGGTAGACCAGTGCACAGGCAAGGGCGTAGTGCTTCTGGTGAACTCAGGAGGGACACCCATCCCAGTCCAAAGGGAGGAACAGGGAGGGAGTGTCTGTGATGTCACAGGAGGGTTCCATGAGCAATGACTTATAAGCTGAGACCTGCAGGATGAACAGGAGTTATGTGAAGAGGAGAACAAAGTCCAGGCAGGGACTGGGGAAGCTTGTGCCAAGGCACTGAGGTGAGAGAAGTGGTAGAAAAGGCAGAGCATGGAGGGTCTTTTGAGCTTCATCCATAAGGACTGTGGGGAAACACTGAAGGTCTGGAGTCAGGGAGTGACACAATCTTATTTGCATTTTATTTTACTTTGATTTTGATTTTTTGAGTCGGAGTCTTCCTCTGTCGCCCAAGCTGGAGTGTGGTAGTAGCAGGATCTCAGCTCACTGAAGCCTCCGCCTCCTGGGTTCAAGTGATCCTCCTGCCTCAGCCTCCCAAGTAGCCGAGATTACAGGTGCCTGCCACCACGCCGGGCTAATTTGTTTGTATTTTTAGTAGAGATGGGGTTTCACCATATTGCCCAGGCTGCTCTTGAACTCCTGACCTCAAGTGATCCACCCACCTCGGCCTCCTAAAGTGCTAGGTTACAGGTGTGAGCCACCGCACCTGGCCTATGTTTTATTTTATTTTTGAGACACGGTCTAGCTCTGTTGCCCAAGCTGGAGTGCAGTGGCACGATCTCAACCCACTGCAGCCTTGACCTCCCTGGCTCAAGCAGTCCTTTCCCCTCAGCCTCCCAAGTAGCTAGGTCTAATTGGTCACCATATCCAGCTAATTTTTAATTTTTTTTTGTAGAGATGGAGTCTTGCTATGTTGCACAGGCTGGTCTTGAGCTCCTGGTCTCAAGAGATGCTCTCCCCTCAGCCTCCTCAGGCACATTTGCATTTTAGGAACATCACTTTTGTTGCTATTATTGATACCCTCAACACAGAGACACACACATACATTTTGTAGCCTGTGGCTGAACATGCATGGCTGAGGCAAGTGCCTTTAGGAGACCACAGCCCTGGCTGACCCAGTCCCCAGGGTGTTGGGGGGAAAATGACAGCTTATCCTCTTCTCTGCACCCCACCCCATCCAGCAGACTTCAGGGTCAGGTTCTGAGGGCTGCTATATTGGGCTTTGGTGGGTGAGGGCTTTATCCCACCTCTGTCCGCCGCACTGGGTGAGCTTCTCCCTGGGATGGAGGGATTCTTTGTATCTCCAGGGTGGCAGGGCCTCCTCCCCAGAGCCATAGCGCCCAAGATAACAGGGCAGCCAGGGAGCTGTTTATGAAAAGGCAGCCGCGGAGGGGTGGGCAGGGCCCTGGGGAACAGGGACTGCTGCCACAGATAGCAATTGGGGCGGGGAAGGCTGTCTAAATTACAGCTCCCAGAATAGAGGGGCCCAGAGGGTGTGGCGGGGCGCCCTACCAAAGAAGCCCTGGCAGCCTGCCAGCCACGTCCGGGCTCCAGGCCCTGCCGCAGGCAGAGGCAGGATGACCACATGCTGGGTGCGGCCCCGGGAGATGCCATTCATCTGCCAGGGCCACCGGGCAGCTTCAAGGTGGGGTTAGGCAGTGGCAGGGAAGTTCTTGGGGGCTGGGACAGAACCAGCCTAGTGTGAGTTTCGAGAAGGGTTGAGGGTGGTGAGGGGAGGGCTAGGATGAGGGATGACTGACATCTTGCCTACCCCCAGAGGAGACTCTCCATTACACGCCTCTGTGGATATTTCATACAAGTGTGAAATACTCTGAAAATAACAAGAATGACAGCATACAAATAGCCGTGTGTCAGGCAGCACTCTAAACAGTAACATACATCGCTTCAGTTCACCCTCCCAGATCCCATGACCTAGTTATTATCATCCCCATTTTATAGATGTAGAAACAGAGGCACCAAGAGTTCAAGTACCTGCCAAGGAGAATTGGTGAGTGGTAATCCTAGGACTTGAACCTGGGTATGTCTGACTCTAGAGCCTAGACTCAGTCAGGCAATCTATTTGGAGCCCTTCTCCTCCCTGGGGCTCAGTTTTCTCATCTCTCACATGGGATCATAGTCTGTTGCTCTGTACCAGCCTCCCAAGAGCTGTGTTGGAATCACATGGGGACAGGTGTGATGTGCTGGGAAGTGCTTCAAGCCTGAAGGCCTGCCTGAGCTGTGTGACTTATCCGCTCTTAGCCTGTTTCCTTGCTCACAAAATGGAGATAATTGGCCAGGTGCGGTGGCTCACGCCTGTCCTCCCAGCACTTTGGGAGGCTGAGGCGGGAGGATTGCTTGAGCCTAGGAGTTTGAGACCAGCCTGGGCAATATGGCGAGACCCTATCTCTACCAAAAATTTAAAAAATTAGCCAGGTGTGGTGGTGCGCGCCTGTAGTCCCAGAAGGCTGAGGCAGGAGGATCTCTTGAGGTCTAGGCTGCAGTGAGCTGAGGTTGCACCACTGCACTCCAGCCTGGGCAACAGAGCAAGACCCTGTCTCTAAAATAAACAAAAGCTCCAGCCTGGGCAACAGAGCAAGACCCTGTCTCTAAAAAAAAGAAAAAAAAAAAGCGGGGAGGGGTATGATGCTAGATCCCTCACACGTTCCTTTGATAATCTGATGAGATTATCAGCTGGGTTCGGTGACTCACACTTGTAATCCCAGCACTTTGGGAGGCTGAGGTGGGTGGATCACTTGAGGTCAGGAGTTTCAGACCAGCTTGGCCAACATGGTAAAAATCTCATCTCTAGTAAAAATACAAAAATTAGCAGGGTGTGATGGCGTGCACGCCTATAATCCCAGTGACTTGGGAGGCTGAGGCAGGAGAATTGCTTGAATCCGGGGAGGTGGAGGTTGCAGTGAGCCAAGATTACGCAACTGCATTCCAGCCTGGGCGAAAGGGGGAACCCAAAAAAAAAAAAAAAAAAAAAACACAGAGAATCTGATGAGATTATATATGTGTAAAAGTATTCCTGTATTTGAATGTAGTTTTATAAATCAGAAAGTGTAACATTTCAAGTTATGAGGAAGCTGAATATTTATAAAGGCAGTTCCAGTTCACAAGGGAAACTCACCTATGTCTCCAAGGAGCATCCCTTTTCAAATGAAGAATTACCCCTTTATTGTTTATTCTTGGGAGAGATTCAGTTTTTCTATAAGGAGTGGCTTAAAGCAAGGCACGCCTACATTCATTTTCTATGAGGATTTGCTGCTTTGAAACTGTCTTTTTTCATCTGCTTGTAGCTAAAATGCTGATTTTCAGATGAGGCTAGGGAAGCCCCGCCTCTCCCTGAGTTCCCAGCCCCACCTGTTTCCTGGACTGTAGGGTTCCATACAGAGACAGGTTCAGTCCAGATGACCCTTATCCCCAGGCTGCTGCTCGCTTTCCCAGCCTCCTTCCCTCCCAGATGTATTACCTTTTTTTTCTTTTCTTTTTTTTTTTTTTCTTGAGACAGAGCCTGTCTCTGTTGCCCAGGCTGGAGTGTTGCAGCACAATCTCAGCTCACTGCAACCTTCGCCTTCCAGGTTCAAGAGATTCTCTTGCTTCAGCCTCCTGAGTAGCTGGGATTACAGGCATGCACCACCACATCTGGTTAATTTTCTTTTTTTTTTTTTTTTCAGACAGAGTCTCGGTCTGTTGCCCAGGCTGGAGTGCAATGGTGCGATCTCTGCTCACCGCAACCTCCGCCTCCCGGGTTCAAGCGATTCTCCTGCCTCAGCTTCCCGAGTAGCTGGGATTACAGGCACGCGCCACCACACACGGCTAATTTTTGTATTTTTAGTAGAGACGGGGTTTCACCATGCTGGCCAAGCTGGTCAATTGTTGTATTTTTAGTAGAGACAGAGTTTCAACATGTTGGCCAGGCTGATCTCAAACTCCTGACCTCAGGTGATCCACCCGCCTCGACCTCCCAAAGTGCTAGGATTATAGGCATGAGCCACCGTGCCTGCTCTAGATGTATTACTTAATATCATGCAACATCCTCTAATCTGCCCCCAGGGGAAGTGCTGCAATGAACCTCAGAGGCTGGATCTTGCTGACTCATCTGGGGTGCCAAGGACAGGTAAAGGACATGGAGTCCAGGACCAGGAGGGGACACCAGGCCAGCAGTTTCACTGATGCTCCCGTCATGACGATGACTGCCTCCCTCCTCCCCTTGGTCCCTGACTCAGTGTCTGCAGTGACCAAGGCACCAGGCAGGGAGCAAGAAACCAAGCCTTTCACTTGCTCCCACCAACTCCTATGGTGCTCCCTTTCCAAGCCTACGTCTCCTCTTCACCCGGTTCCTTATCAGGTACCCTGAGAAGCTGTCACCTTGGCAACTGTCACCTTCTGGTGAGATTTACAATTGCACTGCTACATCTGCTTGTGGCATGGTAAAGTTGCACCAGGACCTCTGCTGTCCATGAGATCAAAGCTCCAGGCCAACGTGAGCACCCCCCTCCATCCTAGAGAGGATTCTGTGAGAATCATCGAGAGGGAGTCACTCTCTCCAGGCAATCACTGGGGTGAGAAAGAAAAAAGAAGAGAGAGGGAGTTACTCATGTACTGACTTATTCAATGAATGTTTATGTTGTAATACCTACTATGTGTCTGGTGCTGTTCTAGGCACCAGGGGCACAGTGTTGCCCACATGGAACTCACATTTAATGGGAGCAGCAGCCAACAGGTAAATATATAGAATGCCATATGATGATAGATGCTATGAAGAACATAAAGCAGGGAAGGCATGTTGAGAGCGGGAAGGATGCTGTTGAACACAAGGCAGTTAGAGGATGCCTCTCTGATCAGGCGTTGAGCCCAGTGAAGGAAAGAAATGAGGCCGGGCGCGGTGGCTCAAGCCTGTAATCCCAGCTCTTTGGGAGGCCGAGACGGGCGGATCACGATGTCAGGAGATCGAGACCGTCCTGGCTAACCCGGTGAAACCCCGTCTCTACTAAAAAGTACAAAAAAACTAGCCGGGCGAGGTGGCGGGTGCCTGTAGTCCTAGCTACTGGGGAGGCTGAGGCAGGAGAATGGCATTAACCCGGGAGGCGGAGCTTGCAGTGAGCCAAGATCCGGCCACTGCACTCCAGCCTGGGTGACAGAGCGAGACTCCGTCTCAAAAAAAAAAAAAAAAAAAAAATGAGGGATCCAGCCATGCAGGTACCTTGGGGAACAGCCTTCTAGCAGAGAGACCAGCAAGTACTCAGGTGGGAGTAGTCTCCGTGCGTTCAAACAGCAGTTAGGAGGCCAGCGTGCAGCTGCAGTGGCGTGAGCCATGTGGAGCCACTCAAAGGATAGAGTTGTGATTTATGGTGAAGCGAGTTTGAAGGATGGAAGTCGGCTGTAAAAATCTTCCTCAACTCTGGCCGGGCGCGGTGGCTCACGCCTGTAATCCCAGCACTTTGGGAGGCCAAGGTGGGTGGATCACCTGAGGTCAGGAGTTGGTGACTAGCCTGGTCAGCGTGGTGAAAGCCCGTCTGTACTAAAAATACAAAAATTAGCCAGGTGTGGCCAAACAAAAATTAGCCAGCTACTCGGAGGCTGAGGCAGGAGAATTGCTTGAGCCCAGGAGATAGAGGTTGCAGTGAGCCGAGATTGTGCCATTGCACTCCAGCCTGGGCAACGAGAGTGAAACTCAGTCTCAAAAAAAAAAAAAAAAAAAGAAAAAAGAAAACCTTTCTCAACTCCAACCCAAGTCCCTCAAGCCAGTTAAGCTAGGATTAGAGTTCAGGGCCCAACCGGGCGTGGTGGCTCATGCCTGTAATCCTAGCACTTTGGGAGGCCAAGGCAGGTGAATTACTTGAGCCCAAGAGTTCAAGACCAGCCTGGGCAACACAGCAATACCCCATCTCTACAAAAAAATACAAAAATTAGTCAGGCGTGGTGGCATGCACCTGTAATCCCAGCTACTCGGGAGGCTAAGGTAGAAAGATCACTTGAGTCCAGCCATTTGAGGTTGCAGTGAGCTGTGATCCTGTCACTACACAACACAGTAAGACCTTGTCTAAAAAAAAAAAAAAAAAGAGTTCAGGGCTTTAGGGCCCAATTGGCTGCTTCTTCAGCTCTGATCGCATCTCAAAGTGGCCAGGCTTCCCCTGGAAGGCAGTGTTGCCTGCAATTTCTTTCTGCCCAGCTCTGGCCTTTCCCCCTAAACTGATCTCGCACTTCCTCACATCCCTGGAGACACCTGCCTGCCCATCTGCCCACTTGCCTGTACCCCTCACTTGGCAGTCAGCACACACCTGCTTAATGTCGCTATCACTTCACTTCCTTTTTATTTATTTATTTATTTTTGAGATGGAGTTTTGCTCTTGTTGCCCAGGCTGGAGTGCAATGGCGCCATCTCAGCTCACTGCAGCCACGATTGCCTGGGCTCCTGTAGTCTTCCCATCTCAGCCTTCCAAGTAGCTGGGACCACGGGCATGCACTACCATGCCAGGCTAATTCTTTTACTTTTTTCAGAGATGGTGTCTCACTAGGTTGCCAGGGCTGGTCTCAAACTTCTGGGCTCAAGAGATCCTCCTGCCGTGGCCTCTCAAAGTGCTGGGATTATAGGTGTGAGCCACCGCGCCTGGCCATTATCACTTCTTTTTATATCTTCTCTCTCCAGCTAAATTGAGAGTAACTGGCAAGTGAGGACTAGTTTGAGATTTCTTGGAGTTTATAGTGCTGGGCACATTAGAAGTCTTGATAAATACACTTAAGGTGGTCAGGAATGTGAATGCTCAAACGAGGCCACCTCTTTTTTTTTTTTTTGAGACGGAGTCTCTCAC
This sequence comes from Rhinopithecus bieti, assembly GCF_001698545.2. Lineage (NCBI taxonomy): Eukaryota > Metazoa > Chordata > Mammalia > Primates > Cercopithecidae > Rhinopithecus > Rhinopithecus bieti. The sequence goes on along the minus strand of NW_016815820.1, from coordinate 2,100,847 downwards.
TGTTGTCTGGGCTAGAGTCCTGTGGCACAATCTCAGCTCACTGCAACCTCTGCCTCCCAGGTTCAAGCAATTCTCCTGGCTCAGCCTCCCTAGTAACTGGGATTACAGGCATCTGCCACCACACCCAGCTATTTTATTTTATTTTTTGTATTTTTAGTAGAGGCGGGGGTTTCACCATGTTGGTCAGGCTGGCCTCGAACTCCTGACCTTGTAATTCACCCGCCTCGGCCTCCCAAAGTGCTGGGATTACAGGCGTGAGTCACCACGCCTGGCCTTTTTTGTTTTGTTTTGTTTTGTTTTGTTTTGTTTGAGACAGAGTCTTGTTCTGTCACCCAGGTTGGAGTGCACTGACGCGATCTTGGCTCACTGCAACCTCCATCTCCCAGGTTCAAGTGATTCTCCTGCCTCAGCCTCCCGAGTAGCTGGGATTACAGGCCTGTGCCACCATGCTAATTTTTTTTGTGTGTGTTTTTAGTAGAGACAGGATTTCACCATGTTAGCTGGGCCGGTCTTGAACTCCTGACCTTAAGTGATCTGCCCACCTCGGCCTCTCAAAGCGCTGGGATTATAGGTATGAGCCACTGCACCTGGCTGAGGCCACCTCTTTTCTTGGGGATGCTTGGGCTCCAAACAGTTTTCTGCATTCATCAGCTTAAGATGAGCTTAAGGAATGCAGAGGGGGGCTGACTGAGAGGAACAGGCACTGGGGACAATGGGGACATCCACGGTTCCCAGCAATGAAGTTGAGGTGAGACTTCCAATTCCTCTTCTCCTGCCTTGGATTTGACCATCTGAATACCCCAAATTCCTGTCACCTGTAGGATGTCACCTAAGATGCGACTGTGGTCTTTCCACTCTTGGGTCCCAAGGAGGTGCCACAGGGCCTACAATAAGGCAAGGAAGGCTCAGTGAGGTCCCCTGCTCACCCCACCCCCACTTCAATAGGAAGAGTTCTGCTTTTATTTTGCGTGTGTGTGTGTGTTTCCAGGTATTATTTTATTTGGAGAAAGGATTTGCTCCTAAGGACACACACACACACACACACACACACACACACACAAGCACACATACACGCAGGGTCTGCAAAACACTAGCGTGGCAGAAAGTGTTGGAAACTCATTCTAGACCTGGCATGAATTCGACCAGGTTCAGTCTTAGTCTCCTCTCTTAGAAATAAGGTCATCTGGGCCAGCCGCGGTGGCTCAAGCCTGTAATCTCAGCACTTTGAGAGTGCGAGGTGGCCGGATCACGAGATCAGGAGTTCAAGACCAGCCTGGCCAACATGGTGAAACCCCGTCTCTACTAAAAATACAAAAACTAGCAGGGCATGGTGGTGTGTGCCTGTATCCCAGCTACTCTGGAGGGTGAGGCAGGAGAATTGCTGGAACCTGGGAGGCAGAAGTTGCAGTGAGCCGAGATCATGCGAGGAAATAAGGCTGTCTGGAAATATCCTTCCCATCACAGGATGATAGCTGGTAAATTCTTCAAAGCAGTGTTCTCCAACTTGAATGTTTGTGACGTGGGCGATTCTGACTCAGGGGGTATGTAGACCACATCTTGATAAATAATGCTTTTTTAAAAATTCCTAAAAGAGAATATTTGATTTCTGGAAGGACAGAGAAGAAACTAACAAGAGTGTTTACCTCTGAGGAGGAGAATTGGGAAGCTGAGAGCAGAGGAAGGTGGAAGACTTACTTTTCACTGTGTTCTTTTTTGTACCTTTTGAATTTTGTACCACATGCTGAATCTTTGACCCGTTTGCAAGTATAAATAAAGGCACATTTATTTGGCTGAGCGTGGTGGCTCATGCCTGTAATCCCAGCACTTTGGGAGGACGAGGCGGGTGGATCACCTGAGGTCAGGAGTTAGTGACCAGCCTGGCCAACATGGTGAAACCTCGCTCTACTAAAACACACAACTTAGCCGGATGTGGTGGCAGGTACCTGTAATCCCAGCTACCTGGGAGGTTGAGGCAGGAGAATCGCTTGAACCCAGGAGGCAGAGGTTGCAGTGAGCTGAGATGGCGCCACTACACTCCAGCCTGGGCAACAGAGTGCGAATCTGTCTAAAAAAAAAAAGAGGTACATTTATTTGAAAAAAAAATAAAAGAAAAAAACATTTAGCACATTATTCGAATCCAAGGTGAAAAAAACAAACACCACAGGGCGTGGCTCACGCCTGTAATCCCAGCACTTTGGGAGGCCGAGGCGGGTGGATCACCTGAGGTCAGGAGTTTGAGACCAGCCTGGCCAACATGGTGAAACCCCATCTCTAGGAAAAATACAAAAAATTAGGCGGGCATGGTGGCGGGCGCCTGTAATCCCAGCTACTCAG